>NT_165980.1:3168593-3183781 GCF_000143365.1 Chaetomium globosum CBS 148.51
CACCACCACCACCCCAGCACCACCACCCGACGAACCCGCCTACATCACACAGCTCCGCACCCTCACCCTCGTCCGGTCTCGCCTCGACGCCGTAATCAAGACCTTCGGTGAGGCCATGGAATTCGTCTTCCCGCCCTCCGAAGTCTTCAGTCAGCTCGTCCTTCCTCTCCGTCTCGGCGCCCGACGCCGGCGGCGCCAACCACTCCACCGAGGAAAAGGGGCAGCAGGTGCTGCGCGGGTTGAGGGACGAGATTGCGGGGTTGTTGGAGGGTAAGGGGGGCAAGGAGGGTGAGGGTGGTGAGGGTGAGGGTGGTGGGGTTCCTTGATTGCGGGGATTGAGGCTGCTGCGCGGCGGATCGAGCAGCTTAAGGATCTGGCTGCTGTGTGGAAGGGGACGGCCGAGGAGAAGGGCCGCGCGCGGTTTATTGAGTCGCTTGCGAAGATGGTGGAGGATCGGCATAGGGAGTTGCTGCGGGAGGTGGAGCTGGCTGGGCGGAGTAGGGCTGGTGCGAAGCCGCAGGTGGAGGTGGGCGGTGGTAGTGGTGGTGGTGCGGCTGGTGTTAGTGGTGCTGGGCAAGCGGCCGAGGCTAAGGGCTACGGCGCGTATGGGCTGATCAGCCAGCTGCAGAAGCTGCGGAATGGGCTTTGAAAGGGGTGGGTGGTGCTTGGGGGATGTGTGTGGACCTGGTGTTGCTGGGTTTATATTGGGCTTTGGATGGCCCTCTGCCGCTTGATGGCCATATTGCCCACTTCTCTACAATCGCAGTTGTTGCCGTGGGAGTATTGTTGAGAGTAAATCGTTTACCAGGTCCCCGTAGTGAGCATATCAGTGACTACTAGTAGTGCCTGATAGGTGCCTGTGGTTGTCATTCATATCAAGTGTGTCTAGCTAACATCCCCACCCTTATGATAGGTAATTACTATCCCCTACCTCTTGTGGGATCATTCTCGCCTAAAGTTCACCACTGCATATATAATTCAACAGCCAGGAGAGACTAGTACCCCAGCCGGACTTTCCTCCGAAGGCCACCATAGGAAGTTGGTGTAGGGAGCTACTCTTTACGCCACAGAATTATGGCAACCGCATGCCTATCACGAGACCGGAGGGTGATGCAGTGTGATAAGGCCATAATGACGTGACCGGGTACCGTTTCCGGTGGCTTATCTTTGCAGTGATGGTGCCAGATGGTGGTTTTTGACTGAACGGAGGCTGCCTCCAGGTTGCTTCTTCGATATGGACCAACAAACTGTGAGAGGTCTTTTGCCCCAATTTTATTAGCTGTGAAATGAATTGTACGCAATGTCTGCCTCGCTGCGGTGTCCTCCTACGGGTAGTTCTATGTATATACCTTGGATCCTCACACCACCCTTTTTGTACCATCTATTCAAAAACCGGTGCTTGAGTTCCGATGCGGCTTACTTTCTGGCTCTGTCACACAACAACAAACTGCCCAGCTTTAATGCCTTCGCCAGAGGGCCTGTCTCTACAACAACTCCATTAGCTCCAAACCTTATCTGGGGAAGAACGCTTCGCCGGGATCCGACAGAACTTGGATTTCCCAGCTCCGGCGATATGTAACAAACCACCAGGTTAGTATCCTGGCCCGTGTTTGAGCCATGCCGGTTATGCCCAGGCTCTCGGGGGGCCTTCATCGGAACAAGAGGAGAACTGCATTACTGTTACTTTGCTTGATGGCGTTGATATGCTCTTGCCCCCACCTTTCCACTCTAAAAGCAGCGCAAACCTAACCCACCCGAGACAATGCAAATCGACCAGACCAAGAGTGCCGCCCAACCCCCCGCGCGATTGCGGTGATGTCTCTCGTCAAGCACCGGGATCCCAAAAAAAAAAGAAAAAAAAGAAGAAGACAAGACCCGCCCATGAATACCTAACCCATGTGTATCGTAGGTCCAAAGGAGACGGAGGAAGGGGAGGGGAAACAAAAACGCAAAACAAATCTATCACGGCCCACCCTCGCAAACTCCGGGAGACAGATGCATATTTGCCGCAGCCAATTCCCTGGAGGGATGACCAAAATCCCTCGTTCTTGTGGAGCAGAGCTCACCAAATGGAGCATGCCCGCCATGATAGGTCCATCAAGGAAGTAAGGAAAGTTCGGTGCTGTCACCCGCGCTGAGACCAAGGAGAACCCTATATACTCCTTCTCCCCGAAGATGTGCAAGTGCGAATAAAACAAAGACAAAGCCGCCGAAACTAAAAAAAAATGCTAAAAAGAGACTAAGAAGAAGCCGACTCCGCGTGAGTCGGGAAAGAAACAGTGCCACGTCGAGAATGATCCTTGAGCGATAAAAAATGCCCAAAGAACCCGCCAGATTCCGTGCTTCGGAGCCCCAGTGTAGCAAGCGGCATCTTTCCGGCGGTGGAGAGAAAGCGACCAAATATTTCTCCCCTTGCCAAGATCCACCTACTTTTCATAGGTAGAGGGCCCTCGTACGCTTCACAGCGGGAACAGAAATCCGAGGGGTAAAGCAAGTCCGGGAGGACTAGCCCGTCTCTCGACATGGCGCGCCCCGAGACTACCTCTTCATGGTCGAGCGCTCCAGCGCGGTATGCAGCTCCGGCCGGTCCTTGAGCAGCTCGCTGGCCTCGGCGAAAGTAAACCACTGGCGTGTGCGCTTCTCCCGCTCGGGCCAATCGGCTTCCTCGCTAGTGACGGTGGCTTCGTAAAATCGATAGAGCGTGCGGGGCTTCTCCTTGGAGTCCTTACCCTCCTTGGACGAATCCTTGCTGGAACCTTTGGAGGACGAAGAGGAGGACAATAACGAAGCCTTCTTGCGCGGGACCGTCTCGCGGATGTCGCCCAAGTCGTAATCAATTTGTACGAAGATGCCGGGCTCCTCGCAGGCCTCGCGCGCACGCGGCCTCGTGGCACTCCTCGTCCGTCTCCAGCCGCCCTTGGGCAGCACCCAGCCCTTCCGCCGCCCCGACTGGATCAACATCACGTACGTCTTGTCCTGCGTCAGAGGCACCATGCCGGCAACCAAGCGCTCGCCTTCCGTGTTGTATCCTGTTGCGGAGGGAGAAGACGGGTCAAGTCAGTGTTTGACCTGCGAGGTTCGGGGTTGCAAAGGCAGAGAAAGGGAAAAAGGGGGTCCGAGGAAAGCACTGGCGCAAAGATTGGCCTGCATCCCAATACCCCCACCCCCCAGCTCATCGTCTTACTGGGGTTTGGTTGTCTGCTCTGTGTTGAGGGGCAACTCACTCTGATTATTCCTCCCAGTCCGTGACTCCATAGGGCGGTTATTCCCGTTTGCCGCCATGTTCCCCAATATATCCACCAACCTGCTGCCGAGCTTTTTGAAGGATCCGAGAGAGACACTCCGAGGAGGGTTGGTGAGATGGTGTTGAATGTGGATTCGGAAGGGTTTAGACAGCACCGCGGTCGCGGGTGACAGTTGTAGAGCGGCGTGAATGCGACCTGTCCTTAACAAAACAAAGACTGCATGGTCATCGCTCAAATATCGGGTTGGGGTTAGGCGGTGAGTTTCCGGGAGACAAGGGTTTGCTGTCGCCTTGATTCACCGGTGAGGGATTGAGGCGGGGATATATGGGTTGGTGACTCAGGATCCGTGCCAAATTGTGAAAATGTCGCTGCACGGGTTCCGTGGAGGTATCGCACGGACGGCAGCCCTGATTTATGAAGAGCGAGGTTGTCTGTGGGGTATGAACGAGTGAACGAGGCCGATGGCTTGTCGCGGCGCAAAGGTCTCGTGCAACGGGCTGTTCCGATGCAGGAAGGATGCTGGTGGTCGGCTGGGAACAGCGCAAAAGCGAGCGGAAGCCCAATTTCGATCGAGGTGTTTTGGAATCGGTCAGCGAGGTCGGCCAAGTGACAGGGTTCGTAAATTTGGACGAGGATGTCGTGGTTTTGCGGTTTTGCGGAGTTGGCGTTGAAACAAACTTTCTCGATGGTCTACGCGCACGCGCTTGGCAACCGGCAACCCACGAATGTTGGAACACGTCTGGGCAGGCAACACACGCTGAAATCCTTGACAGACTTTTCAAGAGACGGACGTGCAGAGTGCTACAGTCGTAGACCATAAGAGTGGAAGGCCGATTGAGGCGGCGAGAAGGAGCTGACGGGGCGAGGCACCTCGGTATGTGGTGGTAGGCAAGGCAGTCTTTTGCACTTGCCTCAACAACTGATGAGACAGACGGGATGGTATGTTCCTAGAAATTTCAAGATCAGGGAGCGCTGCTGGGCGGGCAGGCTGTTGGGACCCCCAGCTCGGGAAGGAGGGGCAGTTTCCAGGTTCCCGGGGAAATTGGAGTTGGTCTTTATACTCTAGGTACAATGCAAGGTACATGACAAAATCCGAACGAAGTCTCTGTTCCGGCCGGGCCATCGAGGCAAAAGGAGGCTAGCAAGCAGCTCCCTGCAGGCTGACCTGTTGCACGCATCTGGAACGGCAAGTCAGGGGGGTTGCTTCTGGCTGGAGATTGCTCCAGTGTGTACATGAATGTACCCCACACATGACGGGCGGCGAGATGGTGGTGGTCATGACGGACAACCTGGAAGCGTGGGCAGGGACAAGATGGATGGGAGGGACGGAAAGGGAAAAGCACAGGTTGCGAAAAGGAGGCAAGCTCCAACAAGAGAGCTCTAAAAATTTTACCAATCCCGAACGGCAGGAGAGAGTGAAAACGCTCGGTGGAGCAGCCGCATGGGTGATGCGTGGGGTACGTACCCTCAGATCGGTGACCGGGACAGGGGTGGCCTGTCGGGGGTTCCGTGTTCCGCTACCGACGCTGGGTCCAGGCGATGTGAGGTGTCCCGGATTGGCAGTCGCCATGACCGTTGTTGGGGTCGAAGACAAAGAGAAAGCGGGTTGGGAAAGAGGTTCGGGATGGCCAATTGGCCGTTCATCAACAAAGTGCAGTTTCTATTCTGCGGTGCAGGTACGGGAGGTTACCTTGCATGTTTGCGTGGGATGAGACCGTGCCAGAAGTCTTGGGTTAAAATGCACGAACGTCAACAGCGGCGCCGTGAAGGGTTCTTCGAACGGGGGGCGGTCCGGCCAGGACTCTCAGCCCACCTCAATGCTCCAGGTAGGTAGGTAGGTCTGCTTTACAGGCTTACCACCTATTGAAACTTACGTTAAGTGCTGCGTACACAGGAGATTCCCCGGATCGCTTCCGAAACCTCCCGAACCTCAGACGGCGGAAACTCAAACCTGAAACGGGTAACGGTCGGCCATGGCATGTCGGGTATTTTTTTTCTTTCAGCTGGGCTTTTTTGGTTCTTTCCAGGCCGTTCTCGCTAGCACCTTCCAGACGCCTATCTGCCAGGCGAGTTGCTGAGCCCCGCACTATCCTGACACATGCTCGCAGGTCAAGAGAACCAGCTGACGACATCCAACCGTCAAACTTGAACCTTTCATAGGCTTCAAAAGTCTCCAAATTATCAAAAATGGAACTAGCTCGACTCAAGGCACATTTCCCCCCACAAAACCAGTTTATTTTTCCCTGTTGGTTGATACTCCGTGGGCCCCATTCGCTGGATTGTTTTGTCACGGTCCGGGTCATGCCCCAGTCACAGCACAGGCGCTGCAAAGAATGCGGGGCAGTGACTCCCGCTCGCCTCCGAAGGCGATGCGGTATGGACAGTGGGGGTCAGTCTCTGAGCTGTTCATCTACCTTTCGATTTCACCAACCGTCCATGCCCGAAAGTATTTCGGTTGCCTGTTGCGTTCCCACACAGCCCGTCCTCGTCACCAGTCCCCCCCGATGGCTGACGCTGTCTTCGAAATCACCGTCATGCTGCATCCCTCCTAACTTCCCTGTGCCTCGTTCCCCCACGCTGACTTGGAGCTCACGCGCGGGGCATTGGACAAACACTTTCGTTGTCTGGGTCGGGTGATCTCGACACAACAGCTCGGCACCGACTGCCAGCCCAGGTGCTTTCCAGGCCTTCACTTCGCTAGGTTTCACCGCTTCGCCACAATCGCCTGGCTTCCTCGATTCTCGGAGGAGCCTCCAGGACGGCAACCATAGACCCCGAGATACACGCCACGCGGCACCACCTACCTCATTTCTGCAGCCTCATCGAGGCCGGCACCCGCTCCCCCCTTCCCCCCTCCCCGGGCCGGCCATCCAACCCCTGAAGACCAGCAGCTGCATCTTCCACCTCTACCCCGGGTCTAGACATATTTCAAGCTCGAGCCGCTTGACTACCCCCGGCGCCGCGGCTGTAGCCCCGCC
The DNA here is from genome assembly GCF_000143365.1 of Chaetomium globosum CBS 148.51. Taxonomy (NCBI): domain Eukaryota; kingdom Fungi; phylum Ascomycota; class Sordariomycetes; order Sordariales; family Chaetomiaceae; genus Chaetomium; species Chaetomium globosum. The sequence continues at coordinate 3,174,817 of NT_165980.1, forward strand.
CGTCCGCCGCCTCGCCCGACTGCCCCGCTAGATTTCGCCCGGCTCCGGAGAAGCTCGGGCTGGCCCTACCCGCTTGGTTCCACAAGCCACTGTGCAGGATGGAAACGGCAGGCACAAACATGCAGACCCCTGGCGAGGTTGCAGCGCGGTACTCGTTCCTTTTTCCAATCGGTGAGTCCCGACCTTCCAAGCCATCTCACCCAACCATTCGGGCCATGTGCGTCAATGGGGCGCTGTCGTTGGCCAGTCTGCCCCGGCGGCCACGCGATCTCCTCCCGCATTCTGCCCCCGAGTCCGATCTGAGTTATGTCAAACCCCGTTCTGTGTTGACGGGTGACGGGCCAGCATCCAGCTCAAGTGACAGTAATTCCAGTGTATCCCACGCTCAGCCAGCGCTGTCTCCTTTTCCATCTGTCAGAGTTTCAGCCGCCGCCACAACATTTCCCCGACCACTCCCCCATGTTCAACAAGGGGAGATCAGGTTTTGGTAAAAATGTGGCCTCCTTCCATTTCCGTTTCATCACGTGTGTTGTGTCCCCAGCGGGACGGTGACCCTCTTTCGCGACGCTCGAACCCAGACATAGCAGACCATCCCGTTACAACTTTTGTCGTTCGCCGTCAAAATTTCTGCTACGCCTGTTACTAACCGTAACTCCGAAAACAATAGGTTATAGCAATTCATCCGAGTGCGGATATTGCCGCCGGACTAGCAGTGGTCAGTCCACAAAACGTGAATGTTCCCCTTTTGAGAGCAACATACCTACCTGCTTTTACCCCCCATGCACCATTGTAAATTCTCCGGGATAAAGTGTCCACCCCCATACATGTCTCACCCAGCTCCCTCACTCACCCGAGCACCCCCTTTTCCATCTGCCCCCCACTCCTCGACCACACCTCGGACGAGTGGCTCTCTCACAAACCAACCTCCTGCCACAGCCCGCGTCCATGACCAGGGTCACGTCTAACACTGCAGTCCATAGGTTATTCTTACTATTCTATAGCAACATCCCTGACGCCAACCTTCTACCAGAAGCTGGTCGACCGATGTTGGAGGCGCTCTGGCACTCTCTTGTACCGACCGAATGCAGAAGCACTCGTGCTGTCCACACTACACTCTCCGGCTGGACTCAACCCAATTCAAGCCCACCAAGGATCAGCGCCAGGCCGTCAATCGTTTCAACCGCCACATAATCGGTGATACGTACGCCAGGGAGGCGGCCCGTCTGCATCCACGATCCCGTGCCGAGGTAAGAAGACGCCATAACGTCTTCGACCTGGTCGAGAGGATCCATGAACCCGAGGCCGAGGTCCTCAAGTCCCCGCCGTCGCCGGACCATGCGTTTACCGTCACGCTAGAGCCGGATACGTTCACCGAAGAGAAATACGAAATCTTCGAGAACTACCAGCGCATCGTCCACCGCGAGCCCCAGGACAAGGTCTCGCGCCATGGCTTCAAGCGCTTCCTGTGCAACTCCCCACTGAGCCGGGGGTCCATGGTCGGCCCGGACGGCAAGGAACGCAAGCTAGGGTCCTTCCACCAGTGCTACCGTATCGACGGGAAACTGGTCGCCGTGGGCGTCCTGGACCTCCTGCCCGATTGTGTTAGCGCCGTCTACTTCCTCTACCACGAGTCGATCCACTGGCTGAACCCCGGCAAGCTGGGCGCCCTGCGCGAGATTGCCCTGGCCCGGGAGGCGGGATATCGCTGGTGGTATCCGGGGTACTATGTGCACAACTGTGCCAAGATGAGGTACAAGATCGAGTACAAGCCGCAGTATGTCCTTGACCCGGAAGATCTCCAATGGTATCTCCTGGATAAGGAAGCCCTCGACAAGTTTGACAAGGAGCATTATGTCTGTTTCTCGAGAACGGAGCAGGCAGTTGGTCATGCTGATACCAAGGAGCACGGCGTCAATGGCGCCAACGGAATCGACAAGGCAGTAGATACAGTAGCCACAGGAAACCATAACGCAACCGAAGGCTCCCAAAAAGCTGACGAAGCCTCCCCCTCCCCCTCCTCCGCAGAACAGGCAGCAACAGAAGAAGCGGAAGCAGAAGCAGAAGAAGAAGAAGACGGCTTCCTCCTCGCCAGCAACATGCCGGGGATCCCGACGCTCGCCGAGATGGAGGAGGTCGACATGGACGGCCTGGTGCTGCGCTCCGACTTCTCCGACACCTTCATCGTCGCGTCGCACCTCGTCATCTGGGACACGGAGCACGTCAGCCAGTTCGGCTCCCTCAAGTCGCGCATCGCTGAGCTGGTTGCCGCTGTCGGGCCGGACCTGATCGGCGATATCTGTATCGACTTTCGGAAACGCTCTGCTTCGTAGTATCTAGGTAGGTGGGACGGGATTGGATTTGAGGGGGAGGTGCGGATGGTTGGTGGTGATGGTGGTGGTGTGGTGTTGGAGTGGGTGTGGGTGTGGGTGTAGTAGATTGTCTATGCATGTATATACGTCGTGTGTTGACATGCATGGATTCTCATCTGGCGTGGGAGAGATGGCAGGATGGAGGGTGGGCTGGGTGAGACAGACAAGTCGATGGCAGCGATCTTGTGCATCTTTTCCCACATGGCAAGCGGCGGCGGCGGCGGTGGTGGCGGCAAAAAGACGGGGACAAGCTTCGACGGACGAGACGGAGGGAGAGAGAAAAAAAAAAGACGCTTCGGTAGACGAATTGGGAAATTGATGGTGTTGTCCTCTTGCCACTTTGGATGCCCAACCACACCCCTTCCTGTTCGGTCAAGCGGCCTAGACCCCCCGGGCTACGTGGGGTTTGTTTACTTGACCGAAGGGGCTCGCTGTCGTGTGACCGCATGTCGACATGTGAAATGTGGCTTGAGATGGGTCTTGTGCCCGGAAACCTTGTTCTGTTGGCTCCTCCGTCGTATGTGAGTCAGAGACCATGTGTGTGCGGGCTGCCCTGCGTCGGGAGCGCTGTTTGTTTGCCGTGGAGGCGGGAGGTGAGGCTTTTTGTGAGGGGGGTGGGTGGGATTGGGAGTGATTGGGCTCAGGATTAGGAAGAATCGAGGCCGTGGACTGCAACCTATCCGTGAGATAGCTCTTTGATGCCATTGGTACGGGAAACAGAGATGGTCGATCTGTTGGTGGCTGTTCATGTCATGATTAACGTGGAAAGCGGGTTGTGGGCACGATGATGATGGCTCATCGTGGAAGACGCCGGAGAGCGCTTGTTGAAAATCCCCACGGTTGGAGTACGGTGTTGGTGTCATGGGAGTTCAAGTTTGCGAGCTGCATGGATGGTGATCGACTCACAATGTGGATGGCTCCTTCCTCACATTTGGCTGTCCTTTGGTTCGAACTGAAATCCCACTAGTAGGCCAGTAGACCGGACGTGGAAGGTGCTACCTGAGTGACATTTTCCGCACATTGTAGGAGGTCATTTCGGACTTGCACAGCCAGTGACAAGTTCATGTTCACGCCGTTGATGCTACCATCCATCCGCACCCAAGCTTTTGGCCATGCGGCCTTCGTTGACCGTCATCAAATGTCAGCCTCCAACTTGCCTTGAGTTGGAGTTGCAATGCTGGCTGTCTCTGTCGGCCTTGGGAAGATCAAGGTTGCCGGTAGGATGCCGAACCTGTCTCTTACGCTTTCAAGTTCATGCACGGTGGCTCTTCCCGCTTCGTGGACGGACTCTGCTTCCGCGAAAGATCTATGCCAAGCTACTTCGGCGGGAGACATCTGGATCTCCAAGGCTGGCTCCTGCCGAATCGAGGTTTTGACTTTGATAAACAACGAGATACCCGACACCAAAAGCCTCGACCCAAGCATCATGACTGCCATTGCCAACTTTGCTCCCGAGTGTTCGGTACGTAAGAGGGTTACTGGTTGCGCTTTCTGTCCTAACGTCCCAGGTTTGGAAACATACAGGACTTGAACTTCGGGAAAACCATGTCTCCCATGCTCGGCCAAATCAGGGCCATGCCCACGCTTCATACTTCCTCCGTCATCCCGACCTGTCATCCGAGATGACAGCGCCTCCGAACATTCCGTCCGCTCAGTTCCAGGCTTTGAAATGCGAAGTCAACTATAGCTTCAAGTCATTAAAGAAGGGGAACAAGAGCAAAACCGACCTCCCAAGCCTACAAATAGCCGAATCCCTAAACTATGCTCAACATACGGAACCAGCACCTCAGAAACACACCTACGCCCCCCGAAGTGACCCTCGGCGGAGGATAAAAGCAGCAGTGGCGGCCGAAGAAGAGGTCGGAAACATGGGTCTAGCATCGTCGCTGGAACCACCGCTTCTAGATTACCAACAAGACATTGAGTCACTAGTTGCCGAGGCTATCACAGACATGGCCTGCCTCTTGGATTTTGCGTTTCGGAAACTGATCGGTGTCAGAGGGACGTGTCCGGGGATGAGAACCATCAAGAATCTGGCGTCACCCTCCTTGACCGAGATTGCCCCAGCTGTTTGGGACCTTCAATATCTTCAGGTGAGGCTCCAGACCCAGCGGGTAAAGCGATGATTACCACTGACGCTCGCTAAAGACCATGTCTGTCCACGCACAAGTCATCCCGTCCATTGCTGCTGGAATTGCCCGTCTAAAGAACGCCCGGTCCGCAAGTCTCCGGGATAAAGTCGACAATTTGACTCGCCAGACAACAATAGGGAACGACGGCCAGATGTTGGCTGACTCGGTAAACGAGGTTACGGACGAGATAGAGAAACGCTTATGGTTATTGTGCCAAACCCGGATCCAACCAGAACCGATTAAACGACCCTTCACAGCCAAACAAGGGGATGAAAACAGAGCAAAGAAGGTGCGGCGGCAACTCGAATACGTAAGGCCAGAGTTGGAAATCCCCACGACCTACGTCGATGAAGATGGCAGTGGAACTTTCGCCGCCATGGAAGGTTACAGTCTAGAACCAGACTGCGACCCGTACGTTGCTTTCCCCGGATTCTTTCCTGAAGCAGCCCATCTCGGGATAGACGCTGTTTTGCAGGCGGACGAGTCCTACATACCTGCGGAGGGAGTTTCACCACCAGATGATTGGACGCACAGTTCCGAGGGTGATTACTTTTACACCGACGGACAAGGAAATGTTTACCCGATCGAGAGAGAAAATTCGGAGGATGATCAGATCGACTGGCCACCAGTTCCGCAACTCGTCGACTCTGACGGCTACGGCCAGCAGCAAGATGAAGAATGGAAAGGATACTGGGGCCAAGGTGCAAACCAAGCATATATTATGCCCCATGAGGACGGGCTCCCTGATTTCGGGGTTCATATCCACCCGGACGATGCCGCAAACCAACCATTTCTACCACCGTACTCTGAAGATGCACCGCTCGGATATTGGGCTCGGGATTGACCTCGACCAAGCCCCAAGCCGACCAGAAAATACAGGGGACCATCGTCGATAACCTCAGTTGAAAAGACCCCTTCAGCGGATTCCTTCGACAGCCTCCCAACCCGTCACAGGTGTGGTGTTCGGAAGCTGGGCTGCCTGCATACCCGCGCCAAAGTTCGAGGTTTAAAAAGTCTTTGATGGGGAATTCGGATTCCTTCTTATGTTGCCCCAGCATCTCGTCCTCTCGGGAAACCGGCCCCTTAGCCTCAAATTGGTGTTGTCCTTGGAGCACTCCGTTTGAGAAAGTATGCCAGACTATTTTCTGGCTGTTTCCGACTTTGAGGGCAACCCTCACTTTTTTGGAGCCGGCTTCTTCTTTTCCTTCTTCTTCTTTTGTTCGGGCTTTAATGTGGCAAAGTGGATGTACCAGATCAGCACACACTGCAGGATGATGGCGATGAGGGCGACGAGGAGGATGGTGAAGAGGATGGGCTGGTCGTTGAGCACAGCGACGGCCTCCGGTGTTGCGCCGATGCTCCCAAACCAGTCAAATTGCCCCATCGTGTCGTTGGTTGTTCGGTTATGTGGGAGGCTGGTGTGTGGCGACCGACGAGGTACGTTGCGATAATTCAGCAGATGGAGTAGCCGCCAGCGGATGATCAACTTGGGCGGTCGCCTGCGCCGTGGCAAGTGATTTTGGACGAAGGGAAGGATATTATTAAAAGCTTTGTCCCGGCGAAGAACCAAAAGAGAGCCGAACTGGGAAAACAGGAAAGAGAGAGAAGAAATGGGAGGAAAGGCGGCCGCTTGGCGTGGCCGGATGAAACTGGAGACGTCACAATGAAGCCGAATTGAGCCCCAGGTGCAAGCCCCCTGTCTTCCAGTGCCTGGGCGATCTTGGGATGCGGGTGGGATCTGGGGTCGTATTGGTCTTGACCGGCGGCAAGAAACGGCCAAGAAAGGGGCCTGACCCTCGAATGAGTTTCAGGCCTGCGCCAGAAGTCGAACGAGTCGGTTAGGTAAGCTGGGAATGATTGGCTGGGGATTCAACCTCGTCCGAAGAGAGTTGATGGCTCAAACGCGTCGCCAAAGGCCGTCGTCGCGTCGAGCCCGAGGACCAATATCCACGGAGAGGGGAGAATGGCAAAAGTGTCTTCCTTCGTTTTATTCGCTCTCTGCATGATGATAAGTGATGGACAGCAGGGTTCAAAGAAAGAACCCAAAAAGTGGAGCAGCTAGCGTAACCCATCACCAAGCAAGGCTGTTGGTGCCTCGAAAGTTAGGCATAAATTACCTGCATTTACACTGGCCCACTGGCTACTGGCACCAGAAAGCTCGGGCCCAAAAAAATTGGTGGCCATCTGAACATATCGAAACCCACTCTCGAGTCCTCAAGTGCCCGCCGTTAGAAGTGCAAGACGTGACCGCCGGAACCTGTCGAACACCAACCACCAGTAACCGGGGTGTGGCCGAGTCAATTGGTCCCGAGAGAGATGAGCGTAGCGCGTCCAGCCGCCAGGAGGCTCCTCTCCGGACGCCTGGCCGCGGGGTCGGGCGCCGCTTCATGCGCTGCTGCTCCGGCGACGACAACATGCCACCAGCTCGGGTTCGCCCACCAGTTCCACAGCTCACCTCAGCTGTCGGCAAGGCGGAAACCGCGGTTCGCCAACGTTCGCGCCGCCGATATGGGCCTGATGGACGAGAAGCAGATCGACCAGTTCACCAAGGAGCAGTTCCCCAAGTACACGCAAGAGGAGATCGACCACCTGCGGACAAAATACTCGCCCGCCCAGATCGCCGCCCTCGAGGCCGGTGAGGCCGCCATAGACCCGCGCGACCTGACTGTGCAGGGCCGCCTCCGCGTTGACCCCTACACGATGCCCTACATCGACGACTTCGCCGAGACACAGCCCATCATCGACAAGCGGGCCAAGAACCAGGAGGCGCCCGACCCGCTGGCGCGCTTCATGAACATGGACGAGTTTACCGCGGACCTGGTCGAGTGGGCCGACAAGTTCCAGGAGGGCGACGTGACAGGAAAGCTTAAGACGCCGGCGGATTTTGTGTCGGACGAGTTCAAAAAAAAGCCCGAGGGGCAGTGGCCGGGCGAGGTGCGTGAGGCGGCGCACAAGGCCTTCCAAAGTTACCTCGAGGGCGAGATGAGCAAGCAGGCAGCGAACCCCGAAGACACGTCCGGGCCGACCGACGCCGATATCCTGCAGTACATCCTGGAGCGGTCGGGCATGACGGACAAAACCGGACGACCAACTCATCGCTCGCGCTCGCGCTGCCGAGCAAGGTGCCCGGGGTGGCGGGCATGTACAAGAACGCCATCGACCCGGAAGATCACGGCCTGGACGACATCGGTATCTACCAGGACCTCAAGCGGCGCACGGGTTTGAGGGTCAAGGATATCCTCAACCTCCACTCCAAGCAGCTCGTCCAGCGCCGCGTGGCCAACCAGACGCGTTTGGGCAAGGTGCAGAAGGCATCCATCATGTATGTGGTCGGCAACGGCAACGGCTGGCTCGGCATCGGCGAGGCCAAGTCGACCGAGCCGAGTATTGCGGGGCTCAAGGCGCGCCTGCTGGCCATCCGCAACATGCGGCCGATCCGGCGATACGAGGACCGGACCATCTACGGGTCGGTCACGGCCAAGGTGTCGGGCACCGTCGTCAAGATGAACGCCCGCCCGCCAGGTATGTCTCTTTTGTGTCCCAGTATTTGTCACGAACTACCACACCGACCAATGCTGACGATTGCTGTGTAGGATTCGGCCTCCGGGTGTCGCACCGCATTTTCGAGATGTGCCGCGCGGCCGGGATCCAGGACCTCGCGGCCAACATCCCGCGCTCGCGCAACCCCATGAACACGGTCAAGGCGGCCTACTGGGCGCTCTGCAACCAGCCCGACCCGGAAAGGATGGCTATCGGCCGCGGTAAGAAGATGGTGGACGTGCGAAAGGTGTACTACGGCGGGGCCACGTTGTAACACAATCCATGTATTATTGGTTTGTTTGTCCGTCTGGCGGGCTGGTTAATCAGCGGGCTGGGATGGTGCCGTAGACTCCACTGTAGAATCTTGTATAAACAGCGCGGTGTGGGGTGTGTACATGTCTATCCCGGCCCTGCTTGCGGCCTGCCTGGGTGTGGTGTGGTGTGGTGTGGTGGGTGTGCGTGTGGGATGGGCTGGTGTCCTCCGGCGGCGAATTCCCTCTCGCCGACTCGGTCGTCAACCGATGTTTGCATCGTTGGTTTCCATCGCTTTCTCACAGGCTCGCCAAAACCTCCATCCTCACCGCGAAATAATGTCCCTCCGGCGCCTGTCTGTTCCCACCGAGGCACCACACACACCCTAGCTATCATAACCCACTCATCCATAATCGTAACCGGGGTATAACCATAAATATCCATTCATTCATAACCCATCTCAACCCCCAGCTCACCCTTCCGTATACTCCCCTCCTGATAATCCCCATCCCCCTCTCCCCTTCCTCCACCTCCATTCCCATCCCCCTGCCCCCCCTCTCCCACCACCGCCACCACCCCAATCAATCTCCTGCTGCAGCACGATGCTGTACACACTCGCCTTTGAGCAGCGTAAACACCAGGCTGGCCTTTCCCCTCCAGCTCGCGCAGGAC
>NT_165980.1:3184369-3262660 GCF_000143365.1 Chaetomium globosum CBS 148.51
GCTGGCTTCTCTAGAATCAGCATTGGTACTTGTACCCAGCCCATACTCCACCGACGCTGATGCACCCGATCCACTACCTCCTCATGCCCAGTCTGAGGCTGCGTCGCGGGTGCAGAAGCCGTTGGTATGTCGATGATCTTCTCCTCGACGTCATGGTCTACAACAAAGGGCACGCTATCCGGCAGTCCAGGCAACGGTTGCTCTCCATCTTCGTGGGTCCTCCTTCTGCGCCCCATCAAGATTCTATTGTGCGGCACCTCGGCCCCGGAACCCATACCCTCGTCATGGCTACGACTGCCCGTGGCTTTGCCGTCCGGGTTCGGCATGACGAGACCGGGTTCAATCTCCACCCATACCTCGGCCTTGCGGATGGTGTCTGCGTAGATGAGGAGGACGGTGAGCCCTGCCAGGGGCACCGAGAGGGCCCAGAAGATGAAGAATCGGCTGCCGTCGGGGCCGTAAGTGTCGCCCATAGAGAGAATGCTAGAGATGATGGGTAGCGGGATGAGAATACCACCAAGGTAACTGAGGCGGTCGAGGGCGCGCTGGTTCTCGTCGACCCGCCGTTGAGGGGCTTGACCGTGCCCTGAGGAGCTTCTCACTCTGTTGTCTCTGGCGGCCGTTCCATGTTTCGAAGTGGTGATGGCAGGAGGCGTTGCCCAAAGAGTGGTCGAGGGAGGAACAGGGGAGTGGTCTGACGCTGACTTGAGCCAGTTGAGACGTATTACGATCCGGTCTACGAGCCTCTTCCAGTTCATGTCGTCGCTTTTCTCGTCGTTGAGCTCCAGCAGGCGTACCATCCGCCGGTAGCATGCGACGGTTTCTTCGCGCGTGGCCCGCGGCTCTGGTTCGAGAAAGTCAAAGAGCTCTTGCCAGTGGCGATAAACCACTTCCGAGACGATACCCGGCAGTTGGTCGTCGGCGTTCCAGTTCTCCTCCACGGCGTCTAGTTAAAACCTCCTCTAGGCTTTCGGTAACCTGTTCCGGGCCCTCCACTTTTCTAGCCGTCACCCTCCTAGCCTTGCGTACCCCCTCGCCCGGGACGTCCCAGACCTCCCTGTCCAAGAACAACACATACCCCATGGGGCCCCCGCCACAACCCTACCCGGCAAAACACGACTGCCGATCTTTTCTGGTCCCTTCTCCGCCCAAGGGCATCACCGTCGGACCCACTCCCAGGCTCGCCGGGGATCTCAACACCGGCCCGCTCTATCAGGGCCGAACAATCACCTTCCACCTCCACAACCTCGGGGTACTCCCAAATGTAGCCCCCAAAATCGTACCTCCCCAGATCCTGCCTCGCCTGCATCGATTCCCTCCACATGCGCCTCCTCTCCGCGTGCTCCGCCAGGCCGCGGCCACGGAGCCGGTAGGGCCGTCTCTGGGCGAGGCACGCCACGAACTGGGGATCGACGCCGAGCGTAGTCCTACCACGTTCTTGCTCGTCTTGCTCTCCGCTTTGATCGGAATTCGAATCTCCATATCTCCCCCTTCCCCCCTTTCCCTCTTCCTCTCCCCCATCCTCTTCACTCTCCACGTTCCGACTCTCCCCCCTCACCACCCCCTTCATCCACCTCACCCCCTTCACCTGCACCTGCACCTGCATCCGCACCACTCCCAGCACCCCCCTTTTTATCCCCATCCCCATCCCCCCAATCAACACCACCATCCTCCCCAACCGCCCCCACCATCCCAATCCCCAGCCCATGCAGCACCACCACCCGCCTCCCCGGATCATCCGCCACGTCGCGAAACAGCTCCGGCACCGCCAGCCCCCCGGGAGGCGGCAGCGTGGCCAGGGCGGCGCGCAGGGCTTGTGGCGTGGGCAGTGGGATGGGCGGTTTGAGGCGCGGCCGTGCCGGTTTGCGGGTTCGGGGAGGTCCAGGAGAGGAGGTAATCTGTTGTTGTTTTTTGGGGGGGTTGGGTTTGGGTTTGGGTTTGGGTTTGGGTTTGGGGGGGTGTTGGCGATGGGGGTGGGGGTGGTGGTGGGGGGGTTGTGGGGTGATGATGTGGAGGGGGTGGTGTGGGGGGGTGGTTGTTGGGTTGGTTGTTGGGTTGGTTCTTGGGTTGGTTGCTGGGGAGGACTCGGGGGAGGTGAGTGGTTGGGGAGTGGGTTGTGGTGGCTCTTTTTGGAGACATTTCTGAGTTGGGGTAGCAGGTTGACGTTTGAGAGGGTTGGATGGGTTGTTATTGTTGGTTGTCTGATGTTGAGGTACTGTGGTAGGTAGGAGTACCGAGTTTGGCTTATGGTGACGTGCTAACTGCTGCAACTGACTGCTGTTTATGGTATAGATAAAATGTCGATGATCGTCTCAATTCGAGTAACACAAGCGACGATCGACGAGCAGCAAAAACCAGAGCAAAAGAGGGTCGAGAACTTGCCTGTCTGATATGCGCTTTCTAACGACAAGAAAGATAGCTAGAAAATAAATGCCGGAAAGACTCACCAACAACGGCAGCAGGTCCCGAGGCAGCAGCAGCAAACAGCCTCTGACCGAGACAGCCCGAGCCAACCCTACCTGTTTGTTTGCCTACCATTGCCACTGCCTACTTTCGAGACAGGTTGACTCAGGGTTGACTCTGCGCGGTGCACCTGTCCACATCTCAATCCCACACACCGAGTATAAAAGATATTTGCCGCCCAATAGACTTCCCCCTCCAGGTTGCATGCATCGCGGTTAAGCATCCAACTGATCGCCGGCCTGCACCGACAACTACCGAGTGCACTCTGGCGTGCATGGCTCCGGCTCATCCGCCAATGAGGGTGAGTCGGGTGAAAGCCTCGCCGCTTTTGTCCCGTAAGCGTGGGTGAGGGGTACATACCTGAGTGACTGCCCACCTGAGGCCTGCTAAAGATCCACTGGAAATGGGCGTCGGGAAGGTTTGCTATTCGCGCATCATTTCGAGCTTCCGGCCTGCCTGCCGTACCCGCAGCCGCATCGCATCGCATCGCAACGGAATCGTGACGCCCGACCATGTAAGCGTACATGTACCTATGTATATACACCATAGTGCGTGACGACGCCGTGGCAGGCGTCTGCAAAATCGAGGTTAGCAGCACAGTTACCGTCAAGTGGAAGCCACAAGCACCGAACGCTCACTTTTACGCTCATTTCCAAGACTCCGTGTAATCCGGACAGGCCTATAAAACTGTCACACGATCCAGCACTCTTACTTCTGGTTTCTCAACTCTCTTCTGCGCCGCGAGCGATAGCTCTAGAAATCTGGCGTCCACACATGAGCCTCCACTAAACCTCTTATCGAACATCACTAAGACGCACCCGCCCCAGAAAAGTTGCTATGAACAGTGGTTGTTCCATAACTCACACCAACCACGAGGCCTCCCATTATCTTGTCGACGTTTTGGACCACACTGATACCCTAAACACCAGAGCTGTCAATACAATTTTGAAGGCACGGTAACAGAAAAGAAAAAGAAAGAGGAAGGGGAGGGGGACTGTGACGGAAAGCGCACCCAGGGTTGGGGTTGGAGGTGCACTTCCGCATCCGGACTAGCTCCGTTCTGGCCATGCCTTCTCGCGTTGCCAACGCGCTATCTTGTATCTTTCCTCTCTTTTTTTCAGCTTTCGATTAGCAGAATTGAGTCAGCATACGCAGTGCCCTTGTGCCTCGCCTAGATGTTACTCGTCCCTCACAGGGACAAATATTCGATCCAGGGGGACTCACCGCTTTATCCACAATCTTGCCCGACGCCTGAAGCTCCTTGATCCAGCGCTCGAGAACCCCCTTGATCCGAATGTAGCCAGCGTCCGACGCCGCAGCGAAGCGCGTCATGTCGGTATGGTCGGCGGGGATGACCTGGCCTTCGTACCCCCCGACGGTGGCCGAGTCCTTGGTGACAATAAACCCGACGGGCGGGGTTTCGAACTGCTCGTAGAAGCAGACGACGTCGATGGTTTCCTCGCCCTTGGTCCGGTCACGCAGGATGTTGGAAAAGGCGTCGGCCAGCTCCCGGAGCCGCGGCGATTCCTGCTTGAGCTCCGCGAGGAGCTCCTTGTTCTTATCCTGGCCGGCGAGCCGCGCGAACCGCTGTCCGATCTCGCCCCATTTGGTCATGGGGCTGCCCTGAAGCGGCGTGCCGAGGAAGATGATGCCGCGGGTGCAGGAGCCCACCTGCTTGATGTGCGGTTCGGCGTTGACTTTGGCGAGAATGATGGCCTGTTTGTCGTTCATCGTGTTGGTATTGTTATGGGGGGGAATCCGGCAAAAGAGACCGAACAGAGACAGTGGAGGGAACTCACATTCTCGCAAACTAGGCCCCCGAGGCTGTGGGCAATGAAAATGATGGGTCTGTCGGGCTATGAGCAACTGTCAGTTTCGAATCCATTTGCAAACATGATGTACGCTGACACTGGGCCAGTGACGAACTCAAAATCTAGGTTTGGCTAACAAGGGCAACCAAATAACAAGGCTGAGCTCACCTTTTGGGTCCTCTTCGCAGCCACATCGGTGCACAGCTGGTTGGAGTGTGTATTGAGGTCGGTCTTGGAGCGCTTGTGGAAGAAGTGGAAGATGTCGGCGTCATAGCCCCAACTCCAGATACGTGCATTGGGTATGTCTTTTGCGAGGAGGTCCCGCGGCCAAAACACACCGTACTTGTGCGTCCACGTATCCTCGCGGTTGCCCGTTAGGCCGTGGACGAAGACGATGCTATCCGAAGGATATGTCCCTTAGCCATGGCACACAAAGGTAAGTAGGGGTGTATTAGCGTTCACGCACTCGACAAGACCGTCATCCCCGGCCCCCCACGGGCCCAAGAGTCCCACGCGGCCGGCTATCGGTGATAACGCCATCTCTCCCTCTCTTTCTTTGGTTTTGTAAGTCCTCCCTGATAGTCGCAAGTGGTTGAGGCGGTTGTGGTGGCGATCCGACTTGCTCTGAGCTGTGAGTCCGGGAGGCCCTCCATCTTCGAAGAGGGGCGAAAGGAGGGAACCGCATGCCCTTGATATCCACCGGCAAGGCTCGTTATGGTATCATCCATGCCTTCACCGTTCATAGAGTGAACAGAGACATGACACTTTGGGTCGGGGGGACGAATCTGTGTAACACACCCCTCCAGCCTTCTTGGTCAGGCCGCAACGGAAAGCCTAATGGCAGAGTTATCGAGATCCTGGCCAAGCTGCAGCACGAGTGGGGCAGGGGACCATGATACGGTGCGGCTGTCCTGTCATCAGTAGGGAGGCGCCCTGGATTGGCCGAGAAGTTCACTAGGGGACCTCGGGCAAAGCTCTAGCAGTCCCTCCATGCATTAGTTGAGTTACACCAGGGCGAGACTGGTATTACATGTACCTTACCCCCTGGGCGTGTCCATTACACCTCGTCGTGGTGCAAAACTTGGGCATTCAGTTCAATGAATGTGTTGGATATGGCGTCAGATAGCAAAGTTCTCCAATCTTATAACAGTTGCTGGTGAAATTGGGGAAGATTGAGAAACAAAATCAGTAAGTAAGTGGTTGGGGCCAGTCATGAGCTGAACTGAGCAGGTGTGCTGACACAGGTTCATAGTAAGAGAATAAACAAAACCACTACTGAGCGAGCTATCAAAAAAGTGGCGAAAAACAGCTTTATCAATACAAAATAAGAATATCCCTCCGCTTAACAGCCACCTGGTATCCATGAAATGAGACAATGACAGCAAGGCCCAGCAAGACGAAAAGAGTCAGCGCGGGCACGGTTAGATCCATCACGAGCTTAAGAGTCGCCTTTGCCATCCCTTTTTCCCGTGGCGGGTTGGAAGCCTCCCAGATCTTGAGCACTTCCTGTAGATGGTCCTGCGTCAACTTCCAGTCGGGTGCGTCAGCCCCATCACCTGCCGCTTTGGCGTCCGTGGAGCGTGCTAGGGTTTGCGCTGAGTTGACCAGGTTCGAAATCTCGCGGCCGTTCAGCGCGTGCTTGGAGAAGAGGCTCAGGGCCGCTGCTTTCTCGAAGCCCCTGTTTTCTGGTGGGACTTTGCCGAGAATTTGGTCCCAGAGTCGCCGGCGTGTCTCGATGGTGGGAAGTCCGTAAGAGAGTGTCAGATGAACGCGTGACTTGATGGCTGCGTCGAACATTTTCGCTCGATTCGAAGTGAGGAAGATGATACCCTGGGAGTATTCCAATTGCCTCAGAAACACTAAAGCAGTTGCGGTGTTAGTGAGAAGTAGTGAATGGTATGTCTGTGTAAGTGGATTGGCAACTAACCCGCAACCAGCGCATTTCTCTCCAGATTAGCCTGACCGCCGCTCTGCCGCGACTCCAGGAATATATCAGCCTCGTCGATGAGTAGGATTGCCTTCCATCTTGTAGCACATCTAACAATTTTCCTGATCCCAGACTGCACCGAGTCGAGTTCCGACCCCAGCTCTCCAGCTGGGTATAGTAACACCGGCTTCTGGCCTCTTCGGCGACAGCCACTAAAACGAGGCGAGAAATCTTTTTAGCTACTGGGGCACCTTTGTCTCAGGCGAAGTGCGAAGGAGCCACTGGGCTCTACTTACCAGCCGTCAACGTCTTTCCAGTCCCCGGAGGACCATGAGACATGATCACCAAGCCTTTCCCCTTGAGAGCATCCTCGTCGCGGAGCTTAGCATCAGTAGGGAAGAAATGCCTCATAATCATAGAGCGGACGAGTTTCTTTTGTGAATCTGGTAATATGAGATCCTTCCACATGTTCAGCTCCCATGTAATACCCATGAGCGCCTTCTTGTCAAGAAAGAAGCGACACCAGGTACGCGTTCCAAGATAAAAGCCATGAACATATGGAGGACAGAGCATCCTGGTGTCCTCTGGGCGGGCTGTTGTCTTGTCGGAAGTGTCCTTTGGGCCTGGCCAAGGGTTGACCCGCTTCTCTTCTCTCGGGTTCTCTTCTAAGAAGGCCTTGGTATCAATCATGACCCGTCCTGCTATCTGGAGTGCCAGCGTTGTTAGAATGACGGAAAACGGCTGGCGAGATAAGTTATCGGGGTCACGGCAGTTGAAGCTTACAGAGAAAGGCTCCCATTTATCCTCCTTTCCAATGTAATGAAGGCACAAACCCTGGTATTGGCGAAAAGCAGGGCCACTTTTCATCAAATCGTAAAACCACTTGCCTCGTTCTGACAGCATATTCTTTACATCTGTTCCTCGGTCTTGGAGTTGGTCGATAGGGAATGCCGAGAGGCTTGTGATCTCAGCACGACCACCCTGGGGAAACTCATCCTCGGAAATTGAGAGAAAATCGAGCTTTCTCCCTGTCGTAATCCCATCGTTGTCGATATGTAGACACTCAAGTTGGAGTGAGCGGCTGCCTCCAAAGAAACTCGACCTCTTAGACGTGCTTTGCAGCCAATAGAGGCAGGGTTGACCATATTTTTCGGTCAAAACATAAGACCCTGGCTTGAACGCGGCCCAAAGAAGATCAAATGTGATCAACTTATGGCCTATGAGCTCGACAGACTTCTTCAGGGCCGGTTCTGCGCCCAAGTACCGGATGAGCATGTCGAGATGACGAGCTGGCTCGCTGTCCTGTGCCATGCTGTTTTTGTAACTCTCGAGCTGCTGGAAGTGATGAATAAGTATTTCGAATGGCTTATCGATCTCGAGCGGTGGCTTAAACCCTGACTTGTGTGCGGGATAGAACTTGACAGTCTCCTCGATCGCTTGGCAAATGTGGTGAGAGTTGATTCGAAGCTGTTTGCCCGTGGCTGTGTTCTTTGAGTCGAAGTTTTAGATGGAGACCAAGGGATAGGAGACAAAGTCGTCCTCGTCCACATGCTCCTCTTCCGCCTCCTTGATACTTTCCGTGATCTTGGATTCGCCATTCTTTAGTTTCCGGTAGAGATACTTGACCTCAAGCTTTCCACCGTCGGGTTGGTCCATTGCAACCGGGGCAACGGGCTCTTTGGTAGTAGTGGAGGATTGCGTCCCGTTCAAGGTTGTCATTATGGTAGAAATTGGGAGGTGAAGATGAGCCAGAAGAGTGTCGAAACTGGTGTTCGAACGATGGCTAACAAGGCATGTATATATCTGGAGAGACACACCCTGATCTGGGCTGGCAAGCAAGCTGGGTGGCTCATTGGGAAGCACATACTTAATTCTTGGCCTTTGTCCACGACACGAGAGCCTTGCCATTGATTTACCTTTGCGTACACCCCTCCCCCCCACTCCTTGGGCTCCCTCTCCAAATGCCAACTGTGGATGTCAATTGGGGGAGTGATCTTCGGCATCTCGTACCCTATGAAACCTCAGCTGAACAAGAATATCCATTTCCACACTAGGCTACCAATCACTGCAAGCGACAAGACTGGTCTCCTGCAGCGCTGCAGTTGAGCTGGCTTCGACACAAGGATACTGAGACCCAGCCCGTTGGTTATTGGATGGAGTAGTTCAGCGGCCAGTGCCGCAGCGGCAAAGCTGGAAAGAAAGTTGGTATTGGCGCACTCTGGTTCGACCTTTACACAGCCCCAGCCTCGTTGGTAGGGTCGAGGAGATGGGCGTCGACAACATGATACTGGTGAAGACCCCACAAGAAGCTGAGGAGGAATGGCCGCGGCACAGCTCGTCGGCGGTGTTACTCAGGGCTTTCTCTGCGGGTGGGCTCGTTGTGGCATCGAGTCCTTGGTAGTGAAAAGGAGGCAGCCGCTTCATTAGTGATAAAGAATGGCGCGAGGCGTCTAGCGTTAGGACACCAAGGGACATGGGTCTGCCAGACTAGGTACCTATGTAGCTTTTTATTGCCTTCCCCGATGACATTGGCAAAGTCAATGCCGCTCAGTTTCATGTTGTCTCCTGCTTGAGCGTTCGGCCCAAGCAAACCTTCCTCCCGCAATCCCTAGAAAAGTTTGCAAACTTCGCCTAGCTCAAGTCATATGTTACGTACTACTAGTGATAGCCATCAAAACAGGGCAACGGGTTCGAAATGCCTGCAGACTTTGCAGTATGTGCCTGCGGAAACGAAGCGGGTCGAAGTGGTGCTGACACTTACATGTACTCACAGTCGACTGAGATCAAGGATTTGAAGAAGATCACACAGCGGGAGGCACATGAACTCCAGCTGTCCGTGCAGCAAAACATCGAATCTCTCCACGGCGGTGAAGCTGTCGGCATAGTAAAAAATCTCACAATCAATCACCATCCCAACAATGGTAAGCCACTGACCTCTTAGTTGTGCTAATCGTACCACTGCATTACTGCACATATTTATGATGTGATCTCACTGGATACTGACGGAAAGGTTATCTGCAATGCATTATAGCACCCATCCAGGCTTCAGCCAACGACCCCTACTACAAGTTGATCGAGGCCCTCAACCTCCAGCAAGCGGATTCTGAGGGCTTTCTGGAGAGATGCAGGCGTGGAATAACTCCAGGTACCTGTAAATGGCTTCGAGAGGATGAGCCCAAGTTTGGGGAATGGATCGAAGGCAACAGCCGGATTCTTTGGGTCATTGGCGGACCTGGAACTGGCAAAACCATGCTTTCCGTGTCCAGCGTCGACCATATACAAGTACAGATCAGACGCAGAGGAACCCCGGCTAGTCAGGAGAACAAGCAAAGTCACCGCCCCGACACACTGGCTTACTGCTTTTGCAATCCCACCCAGGCGAATACGATGCACGCCATCATCGGCAGCCTTCTCCGGCAGCTCATAAATAATCACCGTGGGCTTCTCCAAACGCTGGTTAGCGAAAGGGTGACGTACGATGGCGACCAATTGTTCGCAGTTCTTAAACACATCCTAAGACAGCTGGAAGCGCATTTCCGTTATATTTATATTATTCTCGACGGCGTCGACGAATGTGATGTTACGGAGGGCAAAAAGCTCGTCGGCAGTCTTCTTGGGTTCGTGAAAGAAGGCGATTTGAAGACGAAGATACTTGTGACAAGCCAGGAAGAGGACTGGATCGTGGGCAATCTCGATGCCAACAAAGTTCCACAAATCCGTATTGGACGGAGCAACATTGCCGGCGACATCAAGAAGACAATAGAACACCAGATCGAGGTGGCACACCTCGACGCCAAGATCGGTTCGCAATGGCAAGAGACGCTCAAGAACCATCTCTTAGAAAACACTCGAGATACATTCCTATGGCCTACCTTGGTCATCAAAAATCTTGAAGAGTATGGGCGTACGTCCGACGACCTGGACTTTGACAACATGATTGCCGAGATTCCTTCCGACCTCTACGACCTTTACGAGGGAATGATGCGCAGGATCTACCGCCGCGTCTGCCAGCACCGTTTCACTCTGGACGAGGTTAACTTTGTGCTGCAGCTTGTCAGCGTAGCGAAACGGGACTTGACAAAAGAGGAGATTGACATGGCTTTTGGTATATGGAAAAGGAAGACAGCAGGAGGCCCCAAGGAGGTGCCAAACCTTAACAGCATGAGATCCATGACCTACAAATCTTGTTTGCCGCTTGTATCCGTTGACGAAAAAACCCAAGTGGTCTACCTCATGCACAATTCTGTCGCCAAATACCTCATGACCAACAGACCTTGCGTGGTACGGGATGAGATGTTCAGTGACGCGCCTCATCAACCTTCCGGTTTATCACTACGATCTTTGGCCGACGGGACAACAAAACACCCAAGCTTTCAAATTGATCCATCACGCGCTAACTTTCTCGTCCTGGACATTTGTCTTTGGTTCCTCAACATATGCGGAATCAACAGCGATGAAGGGATGTCCAGGTATGAGCAGGAACTTCTTTGGGATTTGGAATTGGAGAGTCCGGACTCGGAGGGGCAGGGACAAAAGAAAAAGGCCCCTGTTTTCTTCAGCTATGCGAGGAAGTACTGGCAATACCACGCACTGGACACGATGGACCTTGATCAAGCCACCCGCGAGTTACGGAAACTACCCAACATGTCAATCTTGCGGGACAGGCTCCTGCTGAGCGCCGCTGAGCGCGGCCACGCCAGAATTCTGCGGATTCTTCTCAAAGAGATGGGAGCAAGTCCGAATGTGGCAGCGCGGGACGGAAAAACAGCTCTTCACATTGCTGCCCTTGGTGGACATGTTGCTACGGTCCAGCTGCTCCTTGACCATGGCGCTGACCTCCACCAGAAAGACTCTGTTGGTGCGACTGCCCTGCACTGGGCTGCGGGAGGGGGTAAACTCAATATCGTGACTCAGCTGTTTCGTATGCACCAGGGCCGCCAACGAATCCGAACGGGACAAACAGTTCTGAGCGCTTTATTTGCACCAGGCTTTCTCTTCAAGCGGTGATTTCTTCGAATACGGGGGCTGGTATTCGGGCCTAGGAAATACGCTTCCGAAACTGAGAACACTAATAACAGCCCGGCAGTGGATGTTGAAATGCCCGATGAAGAAGGCGGCACACTGCTCGCCTGGGCGCTTGAAAACGGCTCCAAAGAGGTTGTCGAGTTTCTCCTTGTAAACGGCGCCAAGACGGACATTAGGTATTTTCTAGACGCTCGACGTACAGTCGTGGACAGGACAAACCTGACAACTCTGCTTCATTCCATTTCGGAGCTGCTTGAAGATCTGTTCGGCGGGCTCGAAATGACGCAGCCAGAAGGGGTGAGTGGTGATTTGTTACGTCGATCTGCCCTACCAACATGACTGCTTCTGAGTTGACTTGCCTAACTATTGAGAAGAGGCAAAGAACGCCACTGGCTCGGGCTGCCGAGCGTGGGCTTGAACCAGTTGTCCAACTATTACACGATTATGGCGCCGACCCTAACTTCAAAGATCTGTTGGACCGCGCTCCTGCGTGGTGGGCTGCCAAGAACCGATATGGGGGAGTGGTCGAGACGCTCAAGAGGCGAGGCGCCGAGTGCAACTCGCAACTGAGGCTCGCCGTTTTGAGAAAGGAGATACCGGCAATCAAGACCCTCCTCGAAATGGAAGATGTGGATCTGAACTGGGAAAACGAGCGGGGAATTTCGCATGTCTGCTCTGCTGCTGCCAGCGGGGACAGAGACGTGATGGAGGCACTGCTGGAAGATGAAAGAACTGATACGGAATCCAAGGCCCACACCTTTTCGCCTCATGCCCCTGGGAGTTGCCGCACTTATTGGTAAGATCGAGGTAATTGGGCCCCTTCTGGCTGGAGGAGCCAATGTGGCCTGGGTTGACGAAACGGGGTTGACGCCACTGATGTGGGCTATTCGCATGGGCTACACTGAGGTTGTGAAGAAGCTTCTTGAGTCCGGAGAGGTCAACATTGGCTGGGAGGGCCTAAAAAAACAAACGGCGCTCATGAAAGCGGCTATGACCGGTAATGAAGCCGTTTTCAATCTCTTGGTGAAGCCAGAGAAAAACCTGAATCGACGCGATGCGTTTGGCCGCCCAGCGATATTCCACGCGATCAGAGGAGGTAACCGTCGGATAATAGACACACTACTCTCAACCCCTAAACTGGACATTTGGACGCCGGACTTTTATGGCTCGACATGCTTGTCCATTGCCGCCAGACTTGGGGACAATAGCACAGTCCAGAAGCTCCTGGGCCGCGGAATCCATTCTAGCCAGCATAACAGTCAGGCCACAATACAGATAGATCTTATATGCCGCCGGGACAACTTTGGAAGGAGCCCTATGGCTTGGGCGACGCTAAGCGGACAATCATGGACGAAGAAGTACCTTCTTTATGAGTGCAGGGAGCGAGGACTACCGACAGGCGGGGACGAGTCAATCCCGCTCAAGAACCTATCTCCTAACAGAACCGCAGGGTTTCAAGCATACCCCGACACCTTTTGCGACGTCTACTTCTTCAACATTGGAAAGCGTGAAATGTACTACACTTGCCACCTTTATTTTAACACCAAGAACTAGTTTGTCTGTTGCCTAGAGTGTTGGGATTCCCTGCGGCCGCAACCGACGTGCCTGAACCGCAGGCACAAGTTGTATTTGCGGGTGAAAGAAGACAATGGTAGGTAAATCGCAGTTCAATCGCCACGGCACTTTTGATCTCCACGTCTTGGATATGCCTGGTTGGCTAATATCTTTTCTCTTGTTCCGTAGCTAAATCTGACAATTAAGATGGGACTCGGAGTAGGGGATAGGAGATCTTGGATGCAAGAGACTGGAATTTACCATTTTGGAAACAGAGACGACAGCATGTTGAGGATGTGGTCTTGGAGCTGTCTGGCACATTGTGAAGAATATCAGTGAAAGAAAGAAATGTCGACACCCTTGACGTTGGTTTCGTGGTTGACTGCCGCTGAGTGATGCAAACAGCTGCATGTAAACGGAGCAAATTATCTTTTGGCGGATATTTGGGTTTGAACAAACACATGAACTCATAGTAAAAGTCCATCCTGGTCACCTAGATATGCTTACCCACCCTCAGCCTACCAATCCGGCCCTCTCCTCGTTGTGCCGGGAGACGGGAGCTAAGCATCCATGATGTGTCTCTGGTGACTAAAGCTTCTCATGGTCCTTCAGCCATCTCTTCTTGTGAAATTTGATCTCCTCCTCCCTCTTCCTCTTCTCCTCGTTTTCCTTATCCCTCTCCTTTTCCTTCCCTCCCTTTTTCTCTTCGGCCTCTGCACGTCGCTTTTCAGCTTCTCTCTGCTTCTCCAGAGCCTTGTTGATTTCTTCCTCCAGCTCCTTCGCTCTCTCCTCGCGGCTCTCGGGCTCCGACGGTCTCTCTTCGAGGTCCTTTCTCACAGCTTCCAGTTCTGTCTTCCTCTTCTGAATATCGTTTGTGTGGTCTTCATACTCCTGCTGGGCTTTCCTGGCGTCCTCCTGGAATTTCTCCACGTCCTTCGCCGCGTCCTCATACTTCAGCTCGGCCTGCCGCTTTGCAATGCAGCTGTCCAGGTACGGCTCGTAGTTCTTCCTGTCAATATCCGCCTCTAGCCGATTGTCGATGGCTTCGTTGATGAGAGCTCTGGTCTGTAAACCTCTGACGCCCTCGAGAGCCTTGAGCTGCTCGGCGAGCTCGCGCCGCGAGAGTCCGGTGAGCGTCCGGACCAGCTCCTCGCGAAGGTCGCGCTCGATGAACCCCCGGATCTTCTCGGGCTCCAGGTCGCGGTACCCCGGCACCTCCATTGCTTCATTGACGTTCCGCTCCACCGCTTCGTGGAACTGGTCGAGCACTTCCTCCGGGAGGGGCTCCTCGGCGATAAACAACTTGGCTTTGTCGCCGTACTGATCGAGGACCTTGTTCTTTTTCCTCTTCCGAACGCCTTGGAGGAACTTGAATGCCCGGTACGGGGCCGTAAAAGGCCACTCGATCAGGGTGACGATGTCTCGACACATAGCTGGCGTTACCGGAACAGTGATCTCAGGAAGACCCATCAGCGCCACCGGAGCGAAGAATCTCTCCGTCACGACCGCCGCCTCGTGGGCCGGCATGGGCGGGACGCGCATCGGGGAAACCAAGTCAAGGCCCACGGCGTAATACCGGTTGGCCTCGCCCTCCCAGTGCTTCTCCGCCGGTGACATGTTGCGCCGGCCGGGTCCGGTCGGGCGCTTGTCGTCCCAGGGAAAGAAGATCTCCCCGCTGACGGGAGACGTCTTGTCAGGGGCATCGCTCGGCCAGGTGCTGCCCGTGAGGTTGGCGATGAGCCCGTCTTTGTTGGCCACAAACTCGAGCTTCAGGTGGTGTTCTTGTCCGTCGCCGTCGGTGGCTGTCACAACCAGATTGCCGTTCGTCCCATCTGTCTCGGATTCGGCGGTCTCTTGGCCGTCTATGTAGATCTTGCGGGTGACGGGATGCACGAACAGCTCCTCAAACCCGAGGCTCTCATCCTTCAGCTTGTACACGCCTCCGGCGAAGCGCACGTCAAACTTGGGGCCAGGCAGCGTCAGCTCCTCCAGCTCCTTCTTGACACCGTCCCAGGCGATCTGATATCCCTGTTCGCGGAACCAGTCCATCACCGCCTCGCCGTCTTTGTCGTCGGCGACGGCCATGGCGTCTCCGAGGAAGCGGTTGTCGGTGTACAGCCGATCTAGAAGCTCCTGGAGCCCCTGCGCAGCCCCCGCGGCGGCACCAGACATGTACATGTAAGCCGAGTAGTCTAATGATCTCGCGGTCGGGAGCTCAGTGGTGGTAGGAGCGCTCTCAGCAGCAGCAGCAGCAGCAGGGGCAGAAGCAGCAGCACCACCACCACCACCACCCCCCGCAGCAGGCACCACGACCATCTTCCCCGCCAGCACAATATCATGCGGAAGCAGGACCTGCGTCGCTGTCATAAACCGTGTCCCCGGCGCGAACACGTTCTGGGTGGCAAAGAAGTCGAGCTTGGGGAACTTCATCTCGAAGGGGGTGAGGCGGACGCGGAGCTTGTGCAGCTCGCCGGGCACGTACTTGACCATCTCGCGGTGCGCATACCACGGCCGCTTGCGATACAGGGCCTCGAAGCTGAGCTTGGGCTGGTCGGTGGGGTCGCGGAAGGCGAGGCTGATGTCGAGGGTGTCGCCGGAGATGGTGGCGAAGGGGCAGGGTTCCTGTGGGGGTGTTAGTTAGGTATATAGTTATACGTGCTGTCTTGTGTGAGGGGGGAGGGGGGAGAAAGGGCGTGGGACTTGATGTTCCAAGCTGCCAAAAAAAACAAAAAAAAAAAAAAAAAAAAAAAAAAAAAAAAAAAAAAAAAAGGAAAACGAGAAGAAAAAACACTTACACCCGGCATGGTAGAGGTCACTGAGGCTTTCCCGCCTATGCTGGTAGAACCCCCGACGCTGGTGTCTATATCCCACTCTAAGGTGGACGTGAATTCCCAGTGCCATTTCGCCTCTGGCGTGATTCCATCGGGCCCCTTGTCAATGACGACCGTGACCGGGTTCGCGTCAAAGTCCGTGGTAAAGTCCTGGATCGAGAACAAGGAGGCAGTCCATCCAGACTTGAGGTCGTAGTAGTTGAACGTCTTGGTCTTCTCGAGGCGGAGATTAATTTCCATGCCCGTGCCTGAGGCGGGCTTCTTGACCTCGATGGGCCGGCCACTCAGGAGGTCTTTCAGGGATGTATTCAGGTTGGGGAGCAGGAAATCGTCGACGAAGAGGCGGCGAGATATGAAGATGGCCGAGTCGAAACCGGTCGGGAAAGGGAGAATGTCCCTGGTGCTGCGATGCTGAAACAAGGGCGGGCTCATGCCGCTGCCGGCGGTACCGCCCTTGGTCTTGATGAAGACGTTGATCGCGCCAGGCTGCGTGTTGAACATGCATGAGGTCGGGCGGAGAAAGTCGGACCACTTATCGTCGGGATCGACCTCGTTGGTCACGACGGCGATGCTGTAATGAATCCACTTCACGTGCTCCTTGTCCAGAACGTAGGTGACCAGATTGTTGACGATGCTGTCCTTGGTCTTGAGCATCAGCGCGTCTTCTTCGAGTGGCTTGCCCGTGATGTTCCGGATATCTGCAGACATCTTCTCATTGTCAAACTGGAAGGTTATGCAGGTAGACCCGACCTTGTCCTCCTCAAAGTGAATCTCGGTGCCGCTGCCGACAATGGCTCGCGACGGCTCCTTTGCCTTGTCCATGTCACCCCCCGGCTCGACTTCAGGGCCGGATATGGTGGACTCCTTCGCGAAGAGGTGAATGACGGGGATGGAAATGTCTATGACATATGACTTTTGGGGAATAGTCACGTCGTCCATTTCCATGCCCGGGCCTGCCTGACCGACCATCTTGCTTTTCCAGCCCCCTTCGATAGGGAAGCTGAGAGTTGCCTTACCCCCCGCCGTGGCAAATTGCAAAGAGGGCTCTCCGAGCTGAACGTCGAATGTCTGAACCAGGCGAAACTTTTTGTCAATGGGCGTGCCGATGTCGAACTTGAGCGGCACCGGCTTCATCGAGTGCCTCCAGCGAACAGCCAGGAGGTCGTTCAGCTGCTTCTCCGAATACGAGACCATGACATCCCAACGGTTGGTAGCCGAGTCATCCTTCAGCTCGTCAATGAACTCGGTGGGCGGAATGATGGCCATGATGTTGTTGTGAAAGGGTATTTGCTAGTCGAGACCGCTAGTAGAGGCTTGGAGGGGATGATATAATGCGGGATGAATGAAGTGAATATGAAGATGGTCATTGAAGGGAAGCATCAATATTTTATATTCCCGGTGGTTGCCGTACTAGGAAATCATAAGCGCGGCCGAGCTCACGTCATTATACATTTCCCAGGTTCAGTTATCTCATAGCCCTCTGACTTGATGAGGGGATCCAACCAAGGGGGGAATAAGAGGGGGAGGTGGAGGAGGAGTAGTTGGGTTTGAGACATGCATATGTAGGTAGCCCCATCAGCCCAATGAGCAGGTATAAGTGCAAAAGACATATGCAGTCCATCCTAGATCGGCTGTATTTCTCAAGACTGTCAACCCCTCAGGTAACGTCATCCATCGCCACGCTATTGGCTATGGGGAAGTCGATCCGTCTGTTTCCAGGAAACCCGTCTCCTAATCTGCCCCCTATGTTAGCCCCTAGAGAGGATCATCCTTCGGGCAGCAAGCAGCATCTTGGTGGACTAACGTTTTCCTGTCCTGGGTTATTACAGTAGTTTCTACTCCAGTACCGCCATTACCGCCAGCCTGACCTGCCAGGCGAGTTGTCCAACCTTAACTCTCCAAGATAGTCACTTCAACAGGGCGAATCTCCAACCCAACCCACCGACAAGATATCACCAGAATTGTCTCAACATGGCAGAACTCCCACCCAACCCTGACCGAATGCTCATCCCTCAGCATGACCCGAGGCTTATTCTCTCGGCCGAGACTTCGTTCTCGATGCCAGATCTGGCACGGTCTGTAGACATCTACGCTGAGGATTTCCATCTCGACCGCGACCTGGTGCTCAAGAACAAGAGTGATGAACCCAAATCAAAAGCCAGGCTTGGCTTGTTTGTCAAAAGTCTCAGCACTGCCGTCCCCAAAGGTAACGAGGTGCTCAAGATCGACATTGGCGGCGCCGACGGCACCAAGGATACTGCCAATGCGTCCAGCGGAGGCCAGGCCTTTTGCTTCATCCAGCGGCTAGACCAGCGATATGTTGACACGTTCAACATTGATGGTAAGTCCCGGCGTAGTTCCGTACCTGGCGCCTTTGGAATTGTCACGAGCGGCAACTGATAAAAGCCGCTTTCTTTAAAGCGTACGGCGGCCATGGCTACAACCAGGTCCTGGATTCCGCTGGGGGCACTCCCGCCTCTCCAGCTGCTGGCGGCAATGGTGGTACTGGGGGCCAGGTTTCCGTCGCCTTTGGCAGCTTCGTTAGCAGCTCCCTCATTCTAGCAAGGAAGCTCATCTCCCGCGTCCACGAGAAAGCCTGAAGCGTACTCAGCCGGCTTAGCAGACCTTCCTCACGCAGCTGACACGCCGTTGTGAGGCGTAAAGAAGTACAAGCCATTACTGGGAGTCTCCGAGGTCTTAAGAACTGTTGAAGAAAGTACCCCAAAGCTTGACAAGAAAGACTTCTCAAAGGCTCTAATTGAGCTCGTCCGCGTTTTTACCAGCATCGAGGTCCACATGGAGTCCCGGGTCACCCAGAGCATCGGCGTAAGGGGGGGCATCTGGGGTGTCGGCCTTGGAAAGCAGAGTGAAAATGGCAAACCAGGAGCAGACGGCGACGCCGCGGTCGCCCTTGTCAGCAACCCCGAGGAGCTGTGGGAGCTGAGCATGTGCTTTGCCCATCCCACCCAGTGCAACATGGTCCTCGAGAGGGCCAAGGCTCGATATTACGCCGGTACGCCCCGGCCTGGGTCTGACGGCAAAGGCAAATCATCTTTGTTGGCGTGGGGTGAAGCCAGAGCGACGTTGGAGAACCTTCCTAGATCGGTTGGAATTCCTCGATGATGCCCATCGCCCGACTGACCTGGCCAAATCCAACCTCGTTGCCGCTTACAAGACTGGAGACGCAACTCTCAGTATCCCGGGTAGCAATACCACCGGGGTTAACGGTCTCCCCGCGTCGCTCTCGCAGCTCATCTCGATCCGGAACGAGGCCGTGGGACTCTACGCCCAAGATGGACTCGGGGTTGGATGCGTACAATGACTCGTACAACAGCGTGCCTTTGGGGTCATTCGGTTCCTACGAGAAGAACCTCGAGTCGAGCCTCACCTACCTCGGCAAAACTGAGCTCCGGTTCAAGGGATACAAGGAGGCCGTGGACAAGGCCGTGGAGAACAAGGAGCACATCGAAGCCAGCAGAAGCGCCACGGAAGCTGTGATTGCCTCACAACACCAGCATGCGCCGTGACATTATTAGAGAGCTCAACAGGACGGCGGCGAACATTGCGCAGTTTGATTATCCCCTCTCCAGGGCCAAAGCCAACCTCACCGAAGCCGCAGACAAGGTCAAGCAAGAGTTGGAAAAGGCCATCTCTTTCCCTTTTCGACGAACTGATCAATGCGGGAACACAACTCCTGTTTGTGGCCAAGTGGCCGATGGCGGTGCTCCAGGGCGCCAACTTGATTCATCAAATGGCGACCAAGATCATCAAGGAGGACGGGACAACCGTGGAGCGGCAGTATCTGGTCCGAAGGGTCAGCAACATCACCGGGTCCATAAGGAGCCTCAATGAGGGCTACAAGATGCTATCCAATGGAAAACTACAGGACGAGGATCCGGACGCTGCCAAGCTCCTGATCCAGGAGAAGGAGTTGTTTGAATTGATAGAAGACGTCAACAACTCGCTGAGCGAAAAGACGGTGGAAAGGGTCAAAACTCTATTCAGGTTCTACATCAGTAAGCTGGTCATTCACCCGTGGCCCCAGATAACATACCTAAGATATCACGTCACAACTAACCTGGCCTGCCGTCTCCAGCCCTCGTTGTCCAGCGAAGCCAAGACATCATGAGATACAACGCCCTGGTGTCGACCCTGGTACGGTACCGAACCGAGTCCCAGTCACTCCAGCAACAGCTCGACCAGCTCCGACGCGCCAACATCGCCACCATCGACGTCCACCACCCCGCCATCGTCGTGTTCATGCAAAAGCTCTACCTCAACGCCATTCGCATGACCGAATACTGGCTGTACAAAGCCCAGCGAGCCTACAACTACGCCGCCCTCAACGACGACAACATCATCGGCGACGTGCTGGGCGACGACCCCCCCTTTTCCCGTTTCGACTCAACCCTGCTCTCGGCCGCCCACCAGAACCTCTCGGATGCCTACCAGAAGTACTACCTGGACAAACTCGGCCCCGCGCGGGGGACGTTCACCAACCGCACCGTCGCCCTGGACCCGGACGAGCACATCGAGGTGATCCGCGACAGCGGCCGGAACAGCTGCACCTTCTTCGTCAAGGTGGTCCCGGGCAAGGCGTTCGACGGCATGGCCAACGTGCGGCTGCTGAGCGTGCGGTGCTTCCTGGACGGTGCCAGGGTCGCGTCGACTAATAAGCTGCACCTGACCCTGACGCATGCGGGGATGGAGACGTTGGTGGATGAGGTCAAGAAGAGGCATGAGTTTAAGCACAAGGCGCAGATCCTGACGGCGTTCAAGTACCATCTTGAGACGGGTGAGGTTGAGTTGGCGAGCACTATTGGGGAGGGCCGCGAGGAGTCGGGCTACGCGCTCGTTGGGCCGTTCGTGACGTGGCGGGTGGATGTGAATAAGGAGTATAACACCGGGTTGGACCTCTCTGGCGTGACGGGCGGTCGCTTGGAGTTTGATGGACATTATCAGCCCATTCGCTAGCTTTGCTACGTTGTTATACTTCTTTCGGGCCCTGTCGACGGCGTACTTTACTTCATGGCTCGAAGCCCCCTCAACCCGTCTTGTTTCTTCAGGGCCTTTCTTAATATCCCTTATTGACCTAGTCTAGAAGGTCTGATAGTTGTCGAGATCGGACTCCCTTCCAATTACATGTATATAGAAGCGGACCTTCTAAGGCCACATGTCTCATCCTCTCCTCAACGAAGTTAACTAGACGTTATAGAGTCTTAAATTCAGTCCTGATTCCAAAGAGATGGGTGCTTGTGTACTGTATCTCGAGAGTAAGGCCCTCGAATCGATCGAGTGCGGCGGCTTGAAAGACTGGCCTATAATAACTCTTCTTAAGCTTCCCCGAATCCGAGGGCCCCAGGAGATGGCGGACCAGCTGCCGGAGTATATCCCTCGCCGAAGGCATGTTAGTGGACGCCAATTCTGACATCTCCTTGTTGGGCCTTGCGGCCGAGTCGGTTCGGCCAAGTCACAGGGGGTCACGACATATATTAATGAACATACCCCCACTCCCACTCCCACTCCCACTCACCCCCTCCTCCCCCGATCTTGCTTTCTTGCTGCTGCCGGTGCGGCAGATCAGGCGCGCTAGCCTCACAAGATGCGGATGCAAATGCAATGCATCCATACGTGCATCCACCAGCCTCTGTCTTGACGAGCCGGAATCAATCACTCAATCAATCACCCAACCCAAACCAAATCAGGAGGGTATCACAAATACGACCGACTCCCCCATGACCTAACCTGATCTGGCCTGGCCCAAATCCCACAGACGCTGTGCTGTATTCGTTCTGCTCATGAATGTCTCGCTCGGCTGCTTATAAAAAAAACCTCCGTAACATCTAACATTCCATTCCAGCGTCTGTCGCCGCCACTCCCTTCCCTCCCTCCCAACACATCGCATCGTCCCAAATCCCACCCGTCCTCCCTCCCCCCTTTCTTGACTGAACAGCAAAACAGGAAAAAAAAAAAGAACAAGTTCTCCTCCATCGAAGAGAAGTGTGTAAAAACGCCGTAAAACTCCATCAGATGAAGCGTCAAGTACATGAACATGAAAAGCGCGGTTCCCACCCACATAAACCGCTCTTTCTCGCCATGTCTGCCAAAAGGACCGACCGACCGACCGACCGACCGACCAGCTCTGCCTCTCACCCAGGCAGCGCTCACTCCCCTTGTCTGCTGTGCAACTGTGCCGGCCCGCGATCCGCCGTAGCCCTGTCTTTCCCGTCCCTATCTAATATCGAATGAGTGTTGAATGAGTGGACTGTGGGTAATTTGATTCTGAGACTCAGAACGAAAATGCCACCCGTGGTGATCCATGACATGCCATGCCATGTCACCAAGGCAGGCTGTTGGCCGATGAACCTTCCCCTCTCTTCCCCTCCCCTCGCTTCCCCTCTTCTATCATTCTCTTTCCCCAGACCCCCCGAGCCCCCTTCCTCAACTCCTCCCCCCCTGGTTCCACTCCTCCTCGTGATGCAGCGTCACACTGTTAAACTCCTCAAACGGATCCGGGGTTTCGGCGCCGGGAGTGGCGAGGCCGCTCTCGAGGGGCACGCCCTTCATGGGGCGGGAGCCGCTGATGTCGACGCTCTCGCTCTCTTTGACGTTGCGGAAGTTGACCGTGTCGATGCCGCGGCCCTGGTGCGGCACGATCGGCGGCTTCATGTGCCGGATGAGCGCCCACTGCGTCGTGCGGAAGAAGGGATGCGTCTTGATGTCCGACGCCCCCGCGCGCGCGCCTAGCCGCCGGTTCTCGTCTTTGATGAGGAGCTTGCGGATGAGGGACTTGCAGAGACTAGGAAAATTGTTAGCATGACTGAGAGAATTTGGAAGGTAGAAGAGGGTAAATAACCGACTTTGATATTTGCGGCGCCCCCGCGTGATCTGGGAAGGGAATGTCTTCGCGGAGGATGTTGGCAAACGTCGCGTTACGGTTCTTGCCCTTGAACGGCGTCGTGCCATAAAGCATCTCGTAGACCAAAATCCCCAGCGTCCACCAGTCGACGGCACTCGTGTGCCCGCTTCCCTTAATTACCTCGGGCGCAATATACTCCTCGGTGCCGACGAACGAATTCGTCCGGAAGTTGGCGATACACGACTTGGTGTCGATGGTCGGGAGTGACGTCGAGCTCGTGCCGTTCTTGCCGATGATCATGGTCGGCTTGCCGCCGGGGTCAGATTGTTTTGAGAGATCAAAGTCTGACAACATGATGTGGCCGGACTGATGGAGGAGGATGTCTGGGCCGGGTCAGCGGAAGTTTCCAGCGTGCCGCATACCTAATGTGAACTCACTTTCTGGCTTCAAATCCCGGTAAATAAAACCCATCAGATGTAGGTATTCCAACGCCGCAGTCACCTCGGCCGCGTAAAACCGGGCGTCCTCCTCTAATATGCACTTCCCCGGCCGCGTCTGCAGCGCACGGAAGAACTCACCGCCGCTGCAGTATTCCATGCACAGGTAGAGGTAGTCCTCGGATTGGAACGAGTGGTAGAGCGTCACAATGAACGGGTGATTGCTCGTCGCCAGAATCTCCTGCTCCGCCAGCGCCCTCTTGATCTTGTTCCGCTTGATCATCTCCTTCTTGCTCAGCACTGTAGTGTTATGTTGTCAGCATTGTACCCAAAATCGAGAAGGGAGCATCTACCACTAACCCTTCATGGCATACAACCTGCTGCTCTTCTTTTCCCTCACCAAGTACACCTTGCCGACATCCCCCTTGCCGATCAGCTTGATCTTGTCGAAGCTTTGCGGTCCGACCTCCACATTCCTGACTTTGATAGAGTTCGAGCTGTACGTCCTGCGGAACGCGAGGGCTGACTGGGTCGGCGGCGGTGGCAGCGAGCCGAGGCCGTCGGCGTCGGGCGGTGCAAGGCCGCCCTCGGATGTGGCCTTGCCCGTGCCATCGGCGAAGCCCAGCGCATTGGGACCTGAGCCCTCCTCGAGCGGCTCTTTACCCATCTCAGCCGTGGCGGGCCGCTCGTCGTCCGTGCTGCTGCCGTCACCCTTGGCGCCCTTGGCAAAGAGGCCCTGGGCATTCGGGGCGCTGGCTACCCTCCGCAACTTCCTCGCGAGCTCCTCCTTGCGGGCAGCGGTGGCAGCGGCGGCCTTCTCGTTGCCGTTGGTGTCCTCATCGTCGGGTGGGTTCACACTGACCGAGGGTGTGTCGGGTGGGCTGGGTGGTACGGAGCCCTCGTTATGGTGTCGCAGACCCGGCTGGCCTTGGTGGGCGAAATAGGGGTTCGCGAGGGCTGTCGGGCTTAGGGTCTCGTTGTCGAGCGGGTTACCCTCGCTAGCGGTAGTAGCGCTGCGCAGACGGCCGACGGTCCAAAACTTGGTCTGGCGAAAGGTGCTCTTGGTGTCGGAGCGCGGCGCGCCATGATGGCCGGCATTGTGGTGGACGGTGGTATTGTCGGCGGCGCGGTCGCGATTGGACGAGTTGCGCGTGAACCACCCTTTCACCTTTTGGTGGAAATGGATATCGCCATTTGTGTTTTTGGTGGACGGCATCCTGGAGGTGGTCGTCGTGATGGTCATGGGAAGAGCACCATGATGTGGATGTTTCGGAGAGGGAATGTGGTGCCAGTGCGGTTGTGCACGATGCGGGTTCCAGGCGGGCGGCCGATGGCAGGGAGAACAGCGAGACAGGGAGCCGAACCTGGCAAGATTGGTGAGCGGCTGACGCTCAGTTTCGGGGGTGGCGGCTGCTCTCAGCGAACAGCGAGCCGCCTGGCGGGCAGGGGTCTAGGCGTTCTCCAACAGCAGCCGCAACAGCGGGGAGTCACGGGATATGCCGCCCGAACAGAACCGGCCAGGCTCAGCCAGGGCACCTCCCACTTTCTTGCCGCTGCTCCGTGCCTGCTTCACAAAAATTCACTCAAGCTGCCTAAAGTACCAGGTACAGTACTTTCTACCTTCGTATGACGTTAGGGATTTCCGGGTTTTGCTGTTACGAATTCCTGCTCGTGTAAGGTGGATGCTCCCAAACCATCAAATAGGTGCAATGCCCGGCAGATTGGTTACCCCAGGCGCCAAGGTGCAGGCCAGGCTGAACTTTCCGAGAGCCAGGGGCTGACCAGGGCCAATCGTTCATCATTCAAATTCGACCTTTCTCTTGCTTTATCCTGTGTTGGAGAGGGCATTGACAGTTGCAATGGTTGGCCATCACAGCCTCTCCCCCCCAAAAAAACCAAATTCGGCTATGTCCCGCCGATTCCGGGAAGAACGGTTGGGGTCCTTGTGCTGCGGCGTCTAGAACACGTTTCGGCTTACAAACCCACCCACCTGCCCTGTTTGGAGAGCAGTTGTCGTACCACTGGGAAACAGAAAGGTTAACCCGAAACGACACTAGGCGGAGTATACGGGATGCTTTGGACACCATTCACTTTCATTCTGTCACCGTATGCTATGAAATTACTCGAACTCAATGTAAAGGTCTATAAACTGCCGATGATAGCCCGGATGCCGGTGCACCCGGCGGCCGCCTGGCCAACAAACATCGAGGCCTGGTGGGTGGCTAATTCAGGGGTACGAAGGCGCATTGTAACAGTTGTCTGTCTCCATGTGCGAGTCAGGCTTGTCTCGAGGTTGGTATACAGGGCGGTACGAGTGTGTAAATACCATTATGCTTTCTTTATCTTGACAGACCACTAAGAGTGATATTACAATGGCGAAAGTGGCCAACGGCCCTCGAAGAACAACATACACTGTAGTAGCATATGTATCTATGCGAGCTGCGTGCCATCCGGCAACGCCATCCTCGCCCGCTACAGCCCCGATAGCATATATATACATATCTGTCAAACAACGCTCCTATTCTCCCAAAATACATATATAAAGAAAGAAAAAAGGGCAGAAAACCAATAAGTAAACACACCCACCCACTTCCCTACGGCAACCACCCCCCCACGCACCCCCTCTCCGCGTACTCCCTCAACATGCGCTGCCGCTTCTGCTTCGCCGCCAGCGCCTCGCCCACAATCTCGAGCTCGCGCGGCCCGTAGTCGGGCTCGTCGGGCGCGTGACGGTCGCGCAGCAGCAGCACGCGGTTGACGCGCGCCGCCCGCCGCTTGCGCTCGTCTTCGTTCTCGATTTGTTGGGTTGTGATGGAGGGCGTGACTTGTTCGCCGGCGGCGTTGAAAAGGTAGGTTGGAAGTTGAGGGGTGGTGGTTTTGGTGGTGGTGGGTTTGGGGGGGGGAGTGGTGTTGCGCGGGCCGTCGCCGACGTGCCAGCGGATAGGGAGGAGGTGGGCGGTGTCGATGTGGCTGGCGAAGGATTCGCGCGAGTGGAGGGGTGTGCACGTGCAGGAGGCCCATCGACAGGGGAGGGTGATGGTGTGGTTTTGTTGCTGTGCGACGGGCGATGGGGATAGTGAGGTTGAGGAGGAGCGGGATGGTCGGCCGTGGACAACTAGTAGATGCCTACGCAGGGTTTCGACGTTCTGCAGCTCTGCCGGGCAGTCTTCCCACTCGCAGCGGAAGGCGACAAAATGCGGGTTAAGCTTGAGGTAGAGCTGACGCGCGGTGGGAGCGGGTTTTCGGCCTGGGCGGCCCCTCGGTTTTTGTTCGCCGGCCGGCTTCTTCGGTTTCGGCTGTGGTGTTGCCGACCCTGGTGGCAGCCCTGACCGCATTGCCGCATATGATCCATGCCCCCGTCTCCAACCAACTGGCCGGCCTCGCTTTTTGGGCTGAGGAGTGATATCAGGCAATTTGAAGGGAGCGGGAGCGGGAGCAACGGAAGGCTGCGTGTTAGGAGGGCCGACTTGCGCCTTTGCCGTCGGTTGTTGGTGGTGTACAACTGGATTGGGCACAATATCCGAAGTAATCAGGTTGGGTTCGTCGCTGAAGTCGTCCGCTAGTTCCTCTGCCGGTGCCGTGAGAGGGACTCGCCTAGGGCTGGAGTGAAGGACGACTTCCACCTTTGGCAACGTTCCGGCGGCGGATGCTCCTGGAAAGGGCTGCTGATGTTTGGGTTTCAAATCTTGGTGTTGCCCCGGGTTTTGTTTTGGGTCAGAACGAGGTAGGCTGACTAGTAGGTCGGCTGCCATATGGTCTTCTTTTTCAGCATCCCCCCGTTCTTGTTCAACGATCTGCTCGTCCCCTCCCCCCCCTTCCTCATACCCATACTCATATTCATCCGAGCCATATTCGGATGGTGATTTTAATGTTGCACCAAGAGAATTGAGGTTGGTGCTCGTTTCCTCCTCTAAATCCCAGTCCGGATCGTAAGGCATTTCATCCAAAAACCACTTAAGAGGAATCCCTCCAAGAGGTCGGCTAGGTTAACCAAGTTGATGAGATGACCGGTCGCAACCGTCGATAAAATGACGGTTATATACAGTCCAAGCCCGGCAACTTGATGTTAAAACAAAAATAACAACAGAGAACTCATTATACGGGCGAATTTTGATTCAACCCATAAGCTATGATGGTTGTCGAACAAGGGCGCCTCGACGCGATTAAGCTGACGTTTCGTGGTTTTGACAAGTATCGTGTATGCTCTGTAACTTACAAGAGAACTCAAGCCAAACCGCACAGGCCACACCATACCTAACCTTCATGTAACCCTAACCCTATGTAGGTTAGCATATATCACGCCTTGTTTGCTTCAACAACTCCGACACTTCCTTCCTTCTACAAGGAAAAGGAAATCATTGGGGAAAGAGAGATGTGTTGAGACTAATTGCCGACCTAGGCTATGGAGATATGGTATCAGTGGTTCAGTAATCCTCGATTAAAGTCCGGGAGGACAAGAAGACATTATTAATCACATTCGCGAATCGAGTCGCACCCGGAGCTCAGGTGCAAGGCGGGGTTACCAATTGCGTGAAGTCGTCATTGAAATCACCATCTCGGAGACTTAGCACCTCATTCTAAGGATAAGCTCCTTCTCAGAAGAGGCACATATAACACACCGCCGTCCACCTTCCACAAGTTCACTTCTTCTCACACCCAGCTCATCAAAGATCAAACACCAACACATCCATCCACCCTTTTACTACACACCCACCCTACTACTACCTTACCCAGAACAAACCCCAGAAAAACAGCCATGGCCGTATCGAAGTCCTTCTACGCAATCGTAGCCGGCGTCGGCGCAGGCACGGGCCGCTCCGTCGCCTTGCGCTTCGCCCAGGCCTACCCTGTTGTGCTGCTAGCCCGCAACCCGGCGAATTACGAAGACATCGTCTCAGAGATCGAGCAGCAAGGCGGCGAGGCGCTGGGCATCAGCGCGGATACCTCAGACCAGGCAGCAATCACATCCGCGTTTGCGAAGATCAAGACCGAGTTTGAGGGGCGCGGGTTGGGGCTGGCTGCTGCTGTTTGTAAGTGTTTTGTTCTGGCTGGGTCATGTGTGTTGGGGGTTGGTGGAGTGGCCGACTGTGGTTACCAAGAAGTGAAGTAGTGGGATGCTGATATGGTTGGGGATTCAGACAATGTCGGCGGCGGATTCGCAGTCAAGCCCTTCCTCGAGTTGACGGCATCCGACCTCGACGCCGGCCTCGACAGCAATGCGTATGTACACGCCACACCCCTTTCCCACTCAACCCCCCCAAAACAAACACCCCCCCACCTAACCCAACCCCAACAGACGCGGCCTCTTCCACTTCGCGCAAGCCACCCTCCCCTCCCTCCTCGCCTCGGTCCCGACGTCCCCACACCCACCAACGCTCCTCGTGACGGGGGCGACGGCGTCGGTGCGGGGGTCGCCGCGGTTCGCGGCGTTCGCGGCCGGCAAGTTCGCGGGGCGGGCGCTGGGCCAGAGCCTGGCGCGCGAGTTCGGGCCCCGTGGTGTCCATGTGGCTCATGTGATTGTGGACGGCGTGATTGATATCCCGAGGACGAAGGGGTATAACGTAAATGAGGGGAAGGAGGATGGGAAGATTAGTCCGGATGCGGTGAGATTTTTCCTAGTTCTTTTCTTTCCTCCACCTTTTTGGGGTGTTTGGTTTTGAGGTGGTGTTCTGTTGCTGACTTGGCTTGGCCTAGATTGCCGACAGCTACTGGCATTTGCATACGCAGCATCGCTCGAGCTTCACGCAGGAGCTGGATCTGAGACCGTATGTTGAGAAGTTTTGAAGGGTGGTGCAGAATAAGCCAACCTAGGAGGATGCGTTAGTGAGTTGGGGCAGAACAGAACAGGAGACGTCTTCGAGAGCAATTGGGCGCAATGGACGAACGCTCGTGGTTGGTAAAGCATGCGGAGGGAGGGCTCGGGCTAGCTGAGCCCTGATATCGAGATATATTTGGCCGCCAATCCTATATAATCGATTCATCCAGCCTGCGCCTGTGACCTTGGGAACTGATCAAGTTGTTGTAGCCTTGCTCGATCCGGGCACGCCTTCCTATGGGTCAATCTGAGCTGTCCCATAGGCGCAGACGTCCGGAGCGGCGCGGCCGACGCCGGATGCCGGTGGAGGGGGAGCGCTCTGTGGGCTCGCTTCCCTCGTCCGGCCGCGCGGCGTCGTGGTTTGGTCGTTGTGTACAACGCTATTTCAAGTGTTGGGCACTTCTTCCGGCTCTGCCGCCTCCACTGGCTCGCCGTTCGGCTCATTGCTCGGGGGTGGAAGGCCGTGCATAGCAGCAACCCGTTCCGCCTCTTTCTTCTCCCTGAGCGCTTCAGTCTCCTGCCGTAGCCTCTCGAG
Organism: Chaetomium globosum CBS 148.51; assembly: GCF_000143365.1. NCBI lineage: Eukaryota > Fungi > Ascomycota > Sordariomycetes > Sordariales > Chaetomiaceae > Chaetomium > Chaetomium globosum. Next base: position 3,213,627 of record NT_165980.1, read on the forward strand.
ATTCCACGCGCCGTCGTCTTCGTCCTCCGATTCGTCGTCGTCTTCTCCGCGCCAGTTGCCGCTCTCGAACATGGCACGGCCAGTCGCCTCCTTGGCCTTCCGCAGTGCTTCCTCGGCCGCCTTCTTGTCCATACGCTCCTTCTTCCACTTGGCGAACGACTCGGGATTCACCGGCGTGAGGGTCCCGGTGAGCTTGTGCCTCTCCGACTCGAGGAACTCCTCGATGGTCAGGGTCTTCAGTGGTGACTTGTCCATCAGGGCCTTCTCTGCCGCCCTCTGTTCCTTTGTCTTCAGCACGAAACTAAGGGGTGGTTAGCTTATTCTACCATAAACACACGCCCTCCCATACGTACCCAGGTGGAAGAGCATGCTTGTACATGCATTTGTCGCCGCCATTGGGACAAATCCAGAACCATCCATATTTGCCGTCCTCGATGGCCTGGATGAAGAACTTGCACACCTTGTCCGTTGTTGTGCGCTGGTTGCCTTTCTTGGACAGGACGACGGACCGAAGCTTGTCCTCGTCCCAGTCGGCCGACGTCTCCTGCTTCTTGGACTCCTCCTCCTCGGCTCTGGCGTCCTGGTAGAGGTTGATCTTTTCGACCTTGCGCTCGACGTCGAGGTTGTGGGCGAATTTGCACTTCTTTCCCTTCTCGCAATTTCCTTTTTTGTAGAAAATGCAGACGACTGTCTTTGGGTCTACGCCAAAAGGCACCTTTTGAATCTGGGCGGGCTTGTTGAGGAGCGCATCTGTCTCCCGCTTGGCTTCCTCGGCTGCCTTCTTCTCGCGCTCACGAGCGGCCTTCTCGGCTTCCTTGCGCTTCTGGGCAGCACCGCTGCTGGCTTCGAGTTGGGCGATCGTCTTTTTGGCCGCACCACCTTTCTTATTCTTCATGCCGAAGGTCTTGTCTTCGACCAATTTCTTGGCATCGACCTTCTTGCCGCCGCCCTTTTCGGCTTTTTTGGGAGCCATGGTGGGCTAAATTACAGATTTGGCGGGACGAGGAATGGTATCGTGGTATTGGCAGTGTTCGTGGACCTCGTCGAAGAAGGAAGTGGTTTGTAGGGTGGTGGTTGTCAAGTTTTTGCGCCGAAGGCAAACCCGCAGTTTCCAGGCGGGGATCCCCACGAAGACTGTTGAGCGGAGAGTCTTGAATGGCCTCCAATCCCAGTTTGTGCCCCACGTTGCCGTCTCCAGCCCTGACGTGTGAGCCTGCCTGCCAGTGAGGGTGTGAGGCGAATGGCGCCACGTGACCCACACCTGAACCCTGGCCTGGGGCCGGGGGTACCTCGAGTTTGCCCAAATGCGCCAAGCCATGGGTGGGACATTGCCTGCCGGATGTTTCGCGACGCTCTGGAAAGCTGGCCAGATCCAAGCCATCCAAAGCGCGCCATTCTCGAGACGACACCGGCCACAGAACAGCAGCAGACGAGCGAGGTACGACCCTGATTCCCACTCGGTTTTGCGCCATTTTGTAAAACTAATTGTACCTCCAGGAGTCAATTCCGCCCTTCAACCCTCAACTCTCTAGCGCTCGACCGGCCGGCGTCCACCCGTTTCCACCATGATCACAGACACAGAGCTCTACCGCCTGGCCATTGTCCTCGGCTCGGCGGCGATGGTGCTTATCATTCTTTACCACTTTTTCGAAGTCAACTCTGGCGAGGAAGAGAGCAGCACATTGAAGTCAAAGAAGGCAGCACCGCAAACCACACCCGCGTCAACCAAAACGAAATAGACGGCGTGTTGGAATTGGGTGTACGATACGACGATAGAGGGTACGAATCGTTTTCCAATCCGAGACTTTTCACGGCCAATCAGCGCATACCGGCGCATAGGATCTTTGCGCACCGCTTGGGATTGTCAATACGGCGGGCAGAGTCTGTGGTGCGACGCAGGAAAGACAATGTTTGTTAGGGCTGCGACGACATGGCAGGCCGGATGATGGAAGGGTTATATTCGGAAAACCGGCGGTTTAGGCGTCCTCGGTTTCTGCGCCGTTGCTGCATTGGTGATGGGCTCAATGGGTTTTTGCAAGCGAGCCAAGCTCTTGCCACAGGATATGGGTTGTCTCTATCCCATCCCGAGGCGATGCGGCCCGGTTTTCAAGACAAAGAGCTGGTGGTGGATGACACGGTTCCTCGATCAACCTGCTTCCAGAATAATAATTCCGTATTTTGTCAGGGTGACCCTCTTTGTAAAGCAGCGCGTTTTGCGCATGGTTAGCCATTCGCAATCGCAGTGACATGTCTATACGTCTACTTCCGTAGACAGCACGCCTTCCGATTGCAGATGATCATTCGCAGCTGTTTTACCGCCACGTACCTCTTGTGCTCGTTGCCGACATAGTACATAAAGGTATGCACGATGTGGTGAGTTGGCAGAAACATCGCATCGTTAGTCTGTTTGCTGGCAAACCAGGCTGTTCAATATTCAGCCCTAACCCTGGCTGCCTGGAAGGGACCTCATCGGGTGTGGAGCCCATGGTTGTTCTGAGCTCTGGCGCCTTGTCCAAATGTGGTGGTCGGTCATGTGATCCTCGCTTCGCCCCCTTGATCTGATCAGCTCGAGGTCAGGCTCTCAAGCCAAGTCTGCGCTCAAATTCTCGCGCGACTCGCTCCCGCTCCTTGTTGCTTCCCACTCTTACACCCTTCATCAGCGACTTCATCGACCCAGCGCATTTATCATCCTGCTCACTTCTTCTTGGGATTGCATCACCTGTTGCTCGCCTGAATACTTCAGTCAACCGACAACAAACAATCAGTCACTTCTCGTTTTTCTTTTGCCACCTAATTACGCCAGCGCGACTTGACGCGACGTGCACCAGCAAAGAAAGACCAAGCAATTCGGCCATCGCCCGATCCGCTTCTGCCATTCAACCACCCAGCGAAACTCATCGCCTTTTCGCATCGCGCATCTCTACCAGTTAGAACGCTGCGCACGCCTCTCAATCATCCATCAAAACCCACATCTATCAAGTTCCTCGCTCTCGCTCACGATCGCAATCATGTCCGGCAAGCTCGACCAGACTCTTGATGAGATCCTCACCAGCCAACGGCGCAACCAGCAAGGTCGTCGCCGCTCAACTCGCCGCACAGCTGGCACCACCCGGCCTGCTCCCGCTGCTCCGGCCGGTGGCATTCAAAAGAGCACCAAGCCCGCTCGCGGCGCAAACAAGCCCACTCCCACTCGGGCCGGCGGCGTGACCGGCGAGAGCAAAATCATGGTCAGCAACCTTGTAAGTCGATTCCAACAAAATATGCACCAGGTATGGGAGTAGGTAGCTAATGTTTCTCGCTAGCCCAAGGATGTTTCCGAGGCCCAAATTAAGGTATGTTATTACCAGCGAGGCCATTAAACGCTTCGAACTCTTTGTCGGCGCACATCTGGCGCGGCATATTCTATCAGCATCTTGTCCTCGTGGACAATAGGGTGGTCATTCCCTCCAACCCCAACGCTTGAAAGCGACTGTCATGATGCCTCAGTTCCTTCCGATGCGCAGATCGGGCACCACCTCCTGCGTCATCATGGTGGCTATCAGGCCCCTGGAAGTTGAGCGAGCTCGCGTCTAGCTGCGACCTCATCATCGGGCAGCCTGGCAAGCTCCCGTGATTGAGAATCTGCGCGGACAATCAGGGCGACGGCGATATATCAGACAGCGCTCAGCTGGGTGTTATGATCGCATCTCGCCTGGCTGGTCACTAGGTTGATGATCATGCGATTCAGCGAGCTTAGCAGTGAGCAAATGGCGCGGGTCTTGTTATCTCCCCTTCTTGGCCGGGCGGCGGCATGGAGGCTGAGTCTTACATGGCCGTAGCGGTCCTCGAAATCTCGGTCGTGTAGCGGGGGTGGGATAATCCCAGGTGTGGGTTACGTTTGCCTGGTCGGACCACGTTCGCCCTGTCTCGAACGCGGAGTCAATCGAACGGTTTCAGCAGAGGTCGGAAGTGTCTTGTTCGCTTTCTGACCGAGGGAGGCTACGTTTGGGGGGTCGGCTCACTGCTCTGCTCGCTGGTTTGGTTGCCTATCCCTAGGACGCCTACACGACGGAACGGCTCGATGATCTGTGGACCTATTTTTTCGGAAACGGATGCTCGGACTCACAATTTTAGTTGACGCTAACCAAGGATTCCCTTCGATAGGAGTACTTTGTCCAATCAGTCGGCCAGGTCAAGAAAGTCGAGATTTCATACGGACCCGGTGGCGTCAGCCGTGGCATCGCGCACGTCTCGTTCCAACAGGCGGACGGCGCCAGCAAGGCTTTCGCCACCCTAAACGGTCTGCTCATTGACAGCAAGCCTGTCAAGGTAGGACTGATCTGCCCTGGTTAATATGTGAAAGTAGTGACTAACGCTCTTCGAGGTCGAGGTTGTCGTTGCCTCTGCGGACCTTATCCCGCAGCCCAAGTCGCTCGCCCAGCGCATCGCGCAACCCAAGGCCCAGCCCAAGTCCGCTGCGGCTGTCAAGAAGAACGCAACCGCTGGCAAGGGCAATGCCGCCGCCAGCAAGGGTGCCAAGAAGACAGCGCGGGGCGGCCGCAGCAATCGCGTGGTTAAGAAGACGGTCGAGGAGCTCGACTCGGAGATGGCCGATTATTTTGTCGGCGGCAACACAGACAACAACGCCAATGCTGCTGCTCCTCCCGCCGCCGCTGGTGGTGACGCCGCGATGGAGGAGGATGTTCTTTGAGCTACGACCTGGCTCTATTTACTAATACTATGACGCATTTCTTCTTTTTCCTTTTCAATGATGGGCTGTGTTAGAAGAGAATCAATTGACGAGAACTCTGACGTTACGCCCAAGTGCTCGAATTGAATGCCCCATAACCCTCCTGTGTAACCTAATGCTGGGTGGATGTTATAATTATACTGTGTACCGAAGGGCGCATCGTATTGAATGACAGGGGCCCAGAAACACCCTCGCTGCTCAGCTCCCAGCAGCCTCGCCCCACATCAGCCTCACAGCGCCCCTCACCCCCAAAATTTCAGAACCGAAACCCCAAACAGGCCGAGCTGCTAAACAAAGCTCCTAACCCACGAACAACTTAGGAAGGACATCGGCCACCTTTCCTAAACGCCCCTTACCAAACGAGGGATAATAATTTTTGACCTAGCATATATGGTGTGGGGGGGCATAACGAAACTAAATTAAATTGAACTAAGCGAAAAAACAAGCGACAATGGCATCCAGCCAACACGTCCTCCTCTCCCCCGCCGAGCTTGCCTACCTGCACGCCTCGCTCTCGCTGGCCCCGCCTATCCGTCCGGACGGCCGCTCCCCGACTCAGTTTCGCCCGCTCGTTGCCGAGACGGGCATCTTACCCGGCACCAATGGCAGCGCAAGGATATGCTTCGCCGACGGCACCGAGGCGATTGTTGGTGTCAAGGCCGAGGTCGAGAGGACTGCACAACGACCTGGGGAGGATACTGTCTTTTTTGAGGAGGGCGGTGCGGGGAGCGATGATGTTGACGAGGAAGGAGAAACGAGAGAGGGCGTGGATAAGAGGAAGGGAGACGCCTCATGGGTGGAGATGACGGTTGAGATCCCCGGGCTGAGGGATGACGATTCGGGGACCGCCTTCCTGTCAGCCATGCTGAGCGAGGCGCTGCTTGCCGACGGGGAGTTTGCGAAGCGGCTGTGGATAAACCGACGTTTTCACTGGAAGCTATATCTCGATGTACGTCCTGCCCTGTCCTGTCTTGCACCGCCCACCCTTCCCTACCTTACCCTACCCCCAACGGACTCCTAACGCGCTGACCAACATCACCAGATCATCCTCATCTCCCCGCCGCTCTCCTACCCCCTCCCGCTCCTCTCTCTCACATCCCACCTCGCCCTCCTCTCTACCCGCCTCCCGCGCCTCAAGTCCGAGGGTGACGAAGACCCCTTCTTCGACGACGACTGGGCCGTCGCCCCCCACCTCTACCCGCGCACCGCCGCCACCACAACCCGCCCGCCAATAACTCTCCTCGTCATGGCCGTCGGCAACAACATCATCTTCGATCCCTCCAAGGAAGAGCTCACCGTCGCCGACGTCGCCCTCGCCGTGTCCGTCACCAGCGCCCCATCCCCCTCCTCCCTCTCAAAACCCCACACAACCGACGCCGAAGCAGCAGCAGAAGCAGAAGCAGAAACAGACCCCGAAACAGGGCGAAACCTCCGCCTACTCTCCATCCGCACCATCGACCCGCCGTCGCGACTCACGCCGCCGGGGGTCGCCAACGCGGTCAATGCCGCCTATGGCGTGGCGGGGACGCCCAAGACACTGGATGCGCAGACCACGGCCGAGACCGAGGCCGTCGAGGGCGTGTGGAAGGCGCCCCGCGGGGGGGCGAAGAGGGCTGTGCTCGCGGCGCTGGTGCAGAAGGTGTTGGAAAGGGGGGGCGTTGTGGATGAGGTGCTGGATGCGTTGGAGGCGGTGGAGTTGGGGTGATTGGGGGTTGTTTGGGGAGGGGGGTAGGGGGAATGTGGGGGTGTGTGTTGTGAGTTGGGGGGAGAGTGGGTGGGTGGGTGGCATAGGGACTGTTGTCTTGTCATGGACATGATGCTTTTGTTTTCCCGTCCATCCATCCATCCATCCATCCATCCATCCATCCGCCCCGCCGTCCGTTTACATCTACGCCGGCCTTTTAATGTATTGTACAATCCATCCCATGTATGGCTACAAAGTCGAGCTATCCAGCCCAATCAAAAGATACCCATCCACCCCTTCTTCGCCTTCTCTACTACCGCCTGCCTCTCCTTCTCCGACAACCGCCTCACGTCATGCTCCCCATCCTTCTTAGCCCCACTACTCTCCGCAGCAGCAGCAGCAGCAGCAGCAGCCACCACTCCCTCCCCCCCACCACGACCGCCCTCCACCGCAACATCCGCAGCATCCGCACCCTCATCTGACCGAATCCTCGCCATCGGCTGATTAAACAGGCCCATCTCATCCGGCAGGCCATGCGCCTTGCGGTACGCCGCGCGCTTGGCCACGTCGTCGACGTTGCGCCGCCGCTTCTCGTTGATGCGCGCCGTCTTGTGCGCCTCGTGCAGCCGCACCACCTCGATCACCATGCGTGTCGACGCGAGCGGCTGCCGTAGGAAGTCGGACCGGGAGGGCAGCATGTCGGCGAAGGGTGAGGTCTTTTGGAAGGATAGTGTGAAGGTGAAGATGGCGAGCGTGGTTAGGGTGCCCTGTTGTGGGGGTGGTTAGTTGGCAATGGTGGGCAGTGGGGGGGAGGGAGGGATGAGGAAGGAAACAACGTACGACGGTGATGACGACGTGGATCCAGCGGTTGTGCAGGATCCGGTGGGCCATCGTGTGCTCTGGTGGTGCCATCCCCGGGTAGTCCCTCACGGCCTGCGCTGAAGCTTCTTCATAGCTGAGCTCCCCGCCGTAATGACGAGGCGGGGTATTCTTGGGGAGACGGGCGCCGTGGGAGGGGGGGTTGAAGCGTTCTGGCTTGGCGAGCACTCGCCCTCCGGGAGGGGGATTCGGTTTGGTGCTGGCGAGCCGGAGGAAGATGCGGCCCGGGGCGGAAGCGGAGGTCGGGATCGGGGCTGCCCGGCGCCAGATCAGGCCGGACTGGGGGAGGAGGAAGCGGGGGATGGAGGTTGTTGTGGATGCCATCGTTGCTGTGTCTGCCTTTGCTTGTCGGGTTCGGGCGAGACTCGGGCGAGATCCGCACGGGGTGGACGCCGCCAGGAGGATGACAGACAATTACAATTGGTGACCGGATCGGACCCTCGGCCTTCAGCTAGCAATTCACGGATCAGCGGACGTTGGGGTGCGGCTCAATTCGGGCACTTGGCGAGTGCTCAAAAAAATCGCGTGCGACTGTTGCTGCAGGTCCCTCTTGCTATCCCGTTTTGGCTAGCGCTCTTCTCCCCTCCTCGGGGATGTCAGTCTCAAAAAGCAGGGAAGGGACAGGTCGGATGAGGTGCCGGTCATTCCCGAGTTTGCCCGGAGAGACTGACTAACTCTCAGAACCTGATTGGCCCGCGTTACTAAAAAGTGGGCAGAGTTTTCAGACCCGCTGTGGCTCGCCTGGATTGAAGCAGAGCTTGGCAGCGGTCATTGAAAGAAAAATCCGGTACGGCCCATGCCTATGGCGCAGCGCCAACTAACACCTCACCCTGAATTTTTTCTCGAACTCTTTCCTGCCTTTCTCACATCCAACCTCAGCTCACGATACCTGCTCCTCTCCAGCTACACCGAACTTAACGCACTTTTAACTTTTAATACCCAAACATCAAAATGGCTGGCGGTATGTATACAATGCCTGTTACTCGCTTCCGCTCTCCCGATCTCGAATATGCCCGCTTGCCGCTGTGGCCATAGGATGGCTACCTTCAGCCATTGGCACCCCATACACGACTGGGAGGCTCGTAGGATGGCTTGCTTCGTTTGGCCACACCTTGCACCTCGAAGTCTTGGAGGGGGTTCGCCGCTCTCGCTTATGGAAGCCCAGGCTCCTCACCGGCCGCAATCCTGCGTCATTTCCCGGGCGCAAACCGAATCGCGAGCCAGCGAATGAGCCACGGTTGTCAGAGCACTACACAGCGGAACGGGCTGTTCGAGAATTATCAGCACACGTCTTTCCATCGATCCGGCAGGAACAGCTAGCTGACGAGACTCGCCATAGGTGACATCAAGAAGGGTGCTGGCCTCTTCAAGACGCGCTGCGCGCAGTGCCACACCGTTGAGCAGGACGGCGGCAACAAGATCGGCCCTGCGCTGCACGGCCTGTTTGGCCGCAAGACCGGCTCCGTCGACGGCTACGCCTACACCGACGCCAACAAGCAGAAGGGCATCACCTGGGACGACAAGACTCTGGTACGTTTGCCTTGGCATACATAGCCTTAGACATGGCCCTGGCTTTTCTTGCTAACACTCCCTCAGTTCGAATACCTCGAGAACCCCAAGAAGTACATCCCGGGTACCAAGATGGCGTTCGGCGGCCTCAAGAAGGAGAAGGACAGGAACGACCTGATTGCGTATGTGCTCCTCTTCTACCCTGTTTAGTTCCCACAGCATACTGACGTATACCTCGCAGCTACCTCAAGGATTCGACGAAATAGATCTCGCAATAACCGGGATTTCGACGTCGTTGTATTACTAGCTACACCAATTCATCACAAAAAAGCGAATCCCCACCGCGGGATTGCCGGTTGCGGTTGCGAGGGAGACAGGGAGTTGGTCCGTTTTTGCTATGGCTTTTTTGCATTAGACGGGACGGCTCTTGTACAGCACTCACAACAGCCATTTACTACTTCTACTATTTTGTACCATAGAGAGACGACGACGACACTACAACTAGACGAGATGTCCTCGGGCGGCGCAGCCTGATTGATGAAGAATGATTCCCACTCCTCAAGACGCCTTCCAGTTCTGGTTTTTTGTGCAGCGGGTTGAGTTGGGGCGTGTACATGTGAATGAGTGCGCTGGCGTTGAGACAGGAGACAGGCTAAATGCTTCAGTTGCCGAGATGCCGAATCCCGAGAAAGCACTCGTCTACAGCGGGATGTCCGAGCAGTGACGACAAAAACAAGAACAGGGCAAAAAAGAGTACGCTTCCCCATTGATAACATGCCGCGGAACTGGTTGGACTTGAGCTGCGCGCTTGACTGCAGCCGCACATTCCGTCATCGGTCAGCGTCGTGGCCCCAGTTATAGCCAGCCAAGTTGCTCTGATGCTGCGGGCACTGAAATGGCAATGGCGGTTTTCTCGTAGCAGGGTGTTATTACCGTGGTCACCGCTACACCAGCAGTGACCAGTCGCCGAGGACAGCATCTATCAATCACAAACAACAGAAACAAAAAAAAAAAAAAAAAAAAAAATTGAGGACATGGAATAGGCAGGCAGGTAGATACACCAACAACATAATATATTCACCCCCAGCCTCACCCCCAAAATTCCCAACTATATCCCTACCCTACCCCTACCCTACCCCTCAAGCGTATACCTCCCAGCATCCTTCACACTCGGCTTCGTCTCCCTCAGCGCCCTCTCCCAGTCCGCCGCCGTGATCACCGGGTCGGCCGCCGCACCTGCAGCGCCGCCGCCCCCACCCGTCCGCTGCATCAGGTAGGCCCGCTCCAGACAGGCTTGCGCCGCCGCCTGCATCAGGTTGCCCAGGTCGGCGCCCGAGAAGCCCGTGCAGCGTATGTCGAGGGCGACTCTTTCGAGGTCCGCTTCGGGGGTGGTTGTGGTGGTAGGGAGGTCGGTCATGTCGACGTCGGTGCCGGCTGCTGTGGCGGCCTCGAGCTGGCGGCGCTCGGCGCGGGCCTTGGAGACGGTGTTGCGAAAGAGGGTGCGCAGGATGGCGACGCGGTCCGGGGCCGAGGGCAGGCCGACGTAGATGCTGGTGCCGAGGCGGCCCGGGCGGCGGATGGCCTCGTCGATGATGTCGGGCCGGTTGGTGGCGCCGATGACGTAGATGCCCGAGCGGTCGCCGACGCCGTCGAGCTCGGTGAGCAGCGTGTTGACGACGCGCGCGCTGGCGTCCGAGAGCGAGTCGTCGCGCCGCGGCACCAGCGCGTCCATCTCGTCGAAGAACAGGATGCAGGGGGCCGAGGATTTGGCCCGCGCGAATAGTTGTCGCACTGCTCGTTCCGACTCCCCCACGTATTTGTTGAGTAGTTCTGGGCCCTTGATGGAGATGAAGTTGGCCTTGGACTCGTTGGCCACCGCCTTGGCCACGAGCGTCTTTCCGCACCCTGGCGGGCCCCATAGTAGAATACCCGCGGCCGGCTTGATGCCCACGCGCGTGAAGAGCTCTGGGTTTTTGATGGGCCCGATGATGGACATCTCAAGCTTCTTGCGCACGTCGTCGAGCGCGCCCACGTGCGCCCACGTCGTGTCCGGGATGGTGCTGAAACCCTCGCGCTTGGAAGCGGGTTGGACACGCGATACGGCGGACTTGAACTGGCCCATGGTGATATGGCTCTCCTCCCAGGGCGCGCGGCGGTGGTCTTCGAGGAGGACCCAGTCGCGTTGCTTCTGCGAAGCCGCGGTGAGGTAGTCGGGGGCGCCCAGCGCGCGGGCTTTGCGGAGGAGATCCTCGAGCTTGCCGCGGCAGCTGCCGGACACGGCGGCCTTGACGACGTACTGGAGGTCACTACCGACGTAGCCGGGAGTCAGCTTGGCCAGCTCCCTAAAATCAACGTCGTCTGCGAGGCTGAGATCGCGGGTCAAGGACCGGAGGATGTGTTCGCGTGCTTTCTCGTTTGGCATCCCCATGTCGATCTCGGAGCTGAAGCGGCGGCGGATGGCCGGGTCTAAAAAGTCGGGTCGGTTGGTAGCCGCTAGGACTACCACGTTCTTGCCCAGCGGGGTTTGTTGTTTAATGCGGTCCATGCCGTTCATGATCTCTGCCACGATACGGCTCTCCATTCCCTTGTTGGCGCTCTCTCGCCTCCCCGCGATGGAATCAATTTCGTCGAAGAACACGAGGCAGGGTGCGAGGCGAATGGCCTCGTCGGAACACGTCGCGGATGTTCCTTCTCGGGATTCACCCCGATGTGCCTCCGACGATGGACGGCCCCAGACACCGGGGATGAAAGGCAGCGCCTACGCTCCCGGGCGACGGGCATGGGCGAGCGTCGTCTTTCCGCAGCCCGACGGGCCGTGGAGCAGGACGCCCATTGTCATAGCGGTAGCCCATCTTCTCGCAGGCCTCGCCGGCACAGAGCGGAAAACCACACCTCGTCCCAGCAGCCTGTCGAGCGTATCGTCCACACCGGCAATGTCTAGAATAGATACGTTTGATGGAGGGCTCCGGTCGACCTCCTTGGGGCCACTCTTCCGCTTCTTGGGTCGCGGTTCCCCATTCGCTTGCCTGTCCCCGGTAGTGCCAGGAGTATCCATGCTGGGTGCCCTCCCAATAGCCTCGGGTGGTGGTGCACCAGGCGTTGTAGCTGGTGTCGCAGCAGGTGTGATGGTAGAGTCTGTACCGGCGCTCTTCTCGCTCTTTTCGTTGTTCGCGAAACCCCAAGCCTTGGCGATTTGGCGATTGATGATATTCTGGTCGCGTTCCGCCTTTGCCGCCTTTATCCTTTCTTGATCTTGGGCCTCGAGAGCATCGTCCGAGTCTTCCTGCTCGTCCGCTTTTGATTGGTCTTTCCGTACCGCCAACACGCGCTCGATGGACTCTTCCAGCGTCTTCTTCTTCTGGCGGGCAAGGCTTGAGTTTGAGCGCTTGATACTGTACGTAGACCGATCCTACAGTGAGTCGGGGTTTCCGCCCGCTTTCACTCCCTTCTTCTTCTAGTTTGAGAATAATTTGGTAAACCTCACGGTCTAACCCCAATCTCATGTTGCCTCCTTGCCGCCGTGACATGCCGTGTGTTGGTATCAATAAACAGAACAGAAAAGGAATGAAGAAAATAAAGTAAAATGAGGAAATAAAACAGTGAGAGCCGTTTACGGCGTCAGTCTTGTCCGATCCTGACAAGTCGGTTTGGCTGTGGCCGAGATGTGCTTGCTTGTGTGATCATGAATGAGCTCGGTTAGTGAAATGCAGTCAAAAAAAAAAAACTGGAGAGCATTGAAGGGTACCGCTGCCGTACAGTGCCGCGGTGTCCATATAACGGTATGATGCTCGAACGTTCCCGACTTCCCCCACGATACCCACCTAGTTTACTTAGAAGTTAGGTTTGTAGTTTTTAATTCACTGACTGGATCTGGTATATTCTCTTATCTCGTTTCTTCAAGCTAACCGAGCTACCATGCGACAAGAATGGAGCACAATGTAGTTGCAATAGGTAGTGTTTCTTTTCGCACTGTGGCACAGCCAATCAGAAGGCGGGGGATGACACGAGATTGGTCGAGATGAGAGATGAGGGATGGAGAGGAGAGATGGAGAGAGCTGGGGGAAGACAGGAAAAACTTAGAGGAGAGAGAGGTGGGGGTGGGGGGGGGGGTTGAGGGGTTGAGACATAATAGGAGTGAGAGTCACTATAGGGAATGTGAAAGAAGGAATGGAAATATGGAGGAAAGATTGGGAGAATGGCACCAGCCCTAACCCTCGTCATCATCATGGAAGTCGCCCTCTCAACTAGTTAGGGAACAACAACTTGGATGGCTTAAATCTTGTGGTAGAGAAGGTAGGTAGCATGGTCAACACAAAATCTGTCAGCAATCCGTCAACGACCCCCCTCCAGCATCCATCCCCATCAATCCACCACCACACCAACTTCCCCAGCCTCCAATAACTCCTCTCATCGCCCTCGGCCGTAGCCCTTGTCCTCGGAATCCAACCTCGCCCATCGGCCCCAACCCCTTTACCTTGTCATCCACCAACGCTCTCGCCGCCAGATTCAACGTAAACACCAAACTGTTCTTCTAACACCCATCACGGCGCGCCCTCTCCCACACCCGGCCCAGCTCCAGCACCCACAGCACCGTCACGTACAGCGCCCACACGTCCGACTTGTGCGTCTAGCACCCTTTCCGGGGGTGGTCTCGGTGCAGTTCCGGGGCCTTATATGATTTCGGGCCGACGGCGTCGCCGCCCGCGGCCGCGATGACCGATCCGAACTCGCACAGGCCGAAGTCGCCCAGCTGGAAGTGGTGCGTGTGGGGGCCGGTGGTGTTGTAGAAGATGTTGTCGGGCTTCACGTCGCGGTGGACATACCCCAGTTCGTCCAGGTAGGCGAGCGCGGGGAGCATCTGGCGCAAGACTGAGTTGGCGAGTTGGGGCCGTCGCTCGGGGGGGTAGGTTTCGTTGAGGCTGGCGACGGTGCCCTCCATGAGGGACATGACGATCTCGACTCGGGGGCTGCCCCACCCTTGCGAGTGAAATGATCGGATGATGTGCGACTGGGATCAAGTGTTAGTCGTGGGATATAAAGGGGGTTAGAGGTGTGAGGGGGATATTGGGACGCTTACATGATTGAGACTGGGAAGAATGCGGCCCTCGCCCCGGTAGGCAAGAGCCATGATTTCTTTACCGTAATCCCCCTATTGCAACAGGACCTTGACGGCGAAGAGACGGCCGGTGCCCTTCTCGCGGGCTTTGTACGCGGTCCCAAACGAGCCACGCCCGAGGTCACCGACAAATTCGTAGTTCATCCTGTTGACTCTATTCAGGGGTCATGATACAAGCTGCACACCAAAACGACCCAAACTCTCTTCCCAAAGGGCGGTTTATATATTTAACCATCTGTTCCATCATGGCTAAAACTATGTTTCACGAACAAATATCTCGATATCTTTTTCAACCTTTCACACCTCACTGCACACCTCTGCCTTATCTATCCCCAGCAATGAGAGACGACACGGACTCAAAACTCAAACCGCCAAAGCCATCGATACGACGTATAAGTTCCTGCCTTCAAGACACGCCCGAGTTGCCATTCTCATCTTCTCTCAGGTAACCATCGGTCAGCTACCGTCCTAGCCTCGTTCCCCGGCTCGTCATCCGTGGCATTCTCTTCGGCTATAGCAGGAACTACGGCAGGCGCCCCTTTGTCCCCCTTTTGTTCCCCCTTTCTTCGTCCGCCAACAATGTATTGCTACCATTTTCTGATTAGTTTGGTCAGTCAGCCAAACTGTTTGTTAACAAAGAAAGGACTTATCTCCTAACATCTACCCACCCGACTCTCTCGGTAGAGGTAGTTGGAGCAGGCAAGGGCGAGAACCGTGGTCTGCTATTCTCTAATCACCGCATCAAATACAGTCAATCACAGCTTTAATCATTAGAGACGCTAGAATGTGCTCCATTCCCAAGTTCGTATAACCCACACGCTAGACTCTCCTACTTCCGCTCCGATGTAAAAACGAATGATGCCTATCCGCCTCCTCTCGCAACAAGTGAGGAGCAATTTGACAAACCCCGCAATAACAACGCCCTTTCCCTTTGACGCCCACGTCCCAAAGGGAAGAATGATGTGAAGACGAACAGAAAAACCAATGCAAGATACGCAGCCCGTTATATGCACCGTCCGCCACCGTCCAGGCAGCTAAGAATCCCATTCCCACCGTCCGTCCAAATTTGTACAATTTAACCCCCAGCTAAACAAGCTGGCGGGTAGAAAAAAACCACGGAAAAGCAAGGTGACATGACGCCCGAGCCAAGTAATAGACGGACAGAGATAGCGGGAATACACAAGGCCACATGACATACAGGGATGAAAAAGCCCGAAAGGCAAGGGGTTAATCCTCCCAAGCCTTGATACGCTTTTTCAAGAACTCAAAGGAGGAAAAGAAGACGGCATTCACAGCACACGACCGGCCCATGGACACACCCAGACCGCGGTACATGTTGCGTTGGAAAAATCGAATCTTGACGGGCTCGACGGTTTGGCCCTTAGAGTACATCAGGGAGTTGCGCTGATAGATTGATTTCGCCGAGTCGACTGGATCTGGATTGGGGAACGTGGATATTAATTAGATGGCTTGTACATTCAATATTGGGGGGGTGGCGTACAAATCAAAGCCCACGAGACGATACCACACAACCCTCCTGCGACCAAAACGGCGAGTGGGTTCGAATGGGTGCCGTCACCCCCGAAGGTGGTCAGGAGCTGTTTACTGCTTTCGTACGTCATGAAGTAGGTTGCTGTCCCGAGCGTGTCGCGCACTTCGGAATGGGGTTAGTTTTCGTCCTTGCCATGAATGACATAGAAAAGGGAATGAATCCTTACTGAGGTGTAACCTGAACCCCGTGTACAGCCCACCAACGCCCCGGTGCTTGATAATATTTCGAAGTGTCTTTAGCGTCCCTTTGTTCTGATAGCTCGCGGCGATCGCATGGCTCTCCGGCTTTGGGCAGTTCTTCTTGTCCGCCATCAGAACCGACACTTGGGCGCTGAGCTTGGTCAATTCGAAAGGGCCTGACCATGACAGTCAGTATCACAAACCCCGGTCGATGTCCAATCTCAAGCTCCCCGAACTTAACTCACAGGCTATGACAGTGATACAGGACCCGGCTGTTGCACCGGCCGCACCAAACGTCGCCACGGTCCACATGTTCGGGTAGCTGCCCGTCGAGCTGACGTGCCCCATAACATCGACACCAAAATTACGCTTGACCCAGTCGCAGTAGGCGTACTTGGAACGTTGATAGATGGAAAAGGAGACGGTCCGCACGAGCGTGATGCTAGCCATGGGCGCCGTGACGCCGCGGAAGAAACCCCGGAGCTTCTCCTGGTTGTAGGTGTGCTTGACGCAGTCCAGAAACCCGGCATACTGGTACGTTTGCATGCGTGTCTTGACGCTGTCGAGCGGAAACGTCGTCAGAGTGGATAGTACGCTGGAGGCCGAGGCGGCCACCTCAACGCGGTAGCGCTTGACTAGGCGCTGATAGCTCGAGACCGCATTGTTGCTGGGTGATGTTGAGTCATTGGAGGCGGAGGAAGAACTGCGACTTAAGGCAACCATTGCGGCTGCTGTCGCTAATCGGGGGTCCGGACAGATATCCTCATCATCGTTGGTGTCATCCCGTTTTCTCAGGTTCGTGTCATGCTTTTGTGGTTGCTGTGCCAATCCCTGCTGGCCATCTTGATGCTGTGAAGGGGACGAATACGAAGGCATGGTGGGAGATAGAGGACGACGTCCATAGGCTGGACCATTTTGTAGGAGAGGTGCGTGGTGGTGGTGGTGGTCGTTCTGGGTGGCGGTCTGAAACTCCGCAGGCATGCTATTTCCTGGCTCTTCCCGTTGATATTTCTCGTTGTTTAGCTTCTTCCGTCCGCTCTCTCGTATCGTGTCGTGTTATCGCGTCTCGGCAGGGCACCTCTCACGTAGCAGCCGTTAGCCAACAGACAGTGGTCTCGGGGGCGTCCGAGACCAGAGTCATCAGCAGCACGGTCGCGAAAGGGCCTGGGCCAGCGGGTGAGGGTCCATAAGAACCCCCGCCGGGTTGGTGAAAGGGATGCCCCTTGTCGTTCTCTTGGATCAATGGGCGGTCGGGTGCAGCATCAACGGGATCCGAAATAAAGGAGAAATGGGTGTATGGTTGACGATAGAACTGAGGGAGAGGGGCAGGTGCAGGCGTCGATATGGATGCCCTGCCCGTGGCGGGTCGGGCGTCAATTGGCTGATCGGCGGACGGCGGGGCCTTCAACTTCGAGTCGACTAGGTTGTGTAACGGCGATTACAGCTCGATGAGTATGTGGTGGAGGAGGCGATGGTTGGCGGAGCTTCAATTGCGGGGTTGCGATACAAAGAAGCTGCCTTCCATGTGGTGTGGTCCCGTCATGGATGGGAGTGCAGGTCGGAAAGCTCAGCTCTCTCTGCCACAAGCGAGTTGCAAGCATTGGAGATTCTGGAGCATTTTAGCGCGGGGCCCCGACCTCGGTGACTTCCGCCACATGTCTTTTCACCAAATTCAAGCAAGGAAAGAGGAATTACGAGCTGTGTCGGAGCTACTTGCAGAAGCGGGGGACTATGGGGAGATCGCCACACCACCGTTTGCCGCCGTTACGTTTATCGAGCGGTGGTTGGCATGCGGGACAGGCGACGATGGCTTCATGGCTGGTGAGCACTTGAGCAGGGGTAACGTCATTGCTGCACCATCGCTTGCCGAATTGAGGAGGGTGTCTGCAGCTAAGCGGAGCACCACCAACACCTCCCTACACCGGCAGCGAGCCGGCCTGTGATTCTGTCTCATCTGCACTTGGTTTTGAATTCATGCCGGGACGAAGTGGCCGCATCAGAAAATAACTCCTAACTTTGACAAAATGTATCCACCGATATTCTCCCAAATCCGCCGATGAGCAGGACATGAGCAGGACATGATGCCACCGCGATCCCTTCCACCGGGCCACGGGGTGTGATAGCCGATACCCCATACTTCCCTGCACTTTGGCGCCAGTCTTCAAGCCAACTGCACACCCTGTAGATCTGCTGCGGGCGATCCGTAAGAGGGTCCTCGAATTTGGGGTAAGAGTCGCTCGATTCCTGAATGGCAGCCATTCGACCAGTCGCACTTCCTCGGAGTGAGTGCAGACTACAATCAGACCCTCATTGGGGAAGCCGAAATGCAATTCCAGTTCCGTGGTGAAACCCGCTGCTGTGCACCGCATCGGCTCGGCTCCCACCGGCATCAGCCGCAGGCGCGGCCGAAGGGCTGCTGAAGCTCGGCAACCGCAACAACGGCGAGGGGGAATCCCCTTAGTGGGGGCGCGGCATTGGGGTCGTTGGTTGGCAACCGTCAGCCGGCAGCCGGTCCGGCAGACAGTACCCGCGATGAGTTCTCAACAAGGCTGTTCATCGCAGACACAAGCCCATCGTATCATTGAGCATGGCAACCGTACGTTCATAATGATCGTACTGCGTTCCGCTGATGGGGTCGTCCTGCCTTTTTCGACACATCACACATTAGCAATGCACTTTCTCAACAACTGCACCCCGAGAAGGAAGAAAAGGATGAAAAAAAAAAAAAAAAAAAAAAAAAAAACTGAAGGAAAAAGTGAAAAAAAAAGTGAAGAAAAAAAACGGGAAAATCAACTCACTCCTTCACCTCCTTCCCCCCCTTCCTCGCCTTCTCCGCCTTCTCCTCCCCCATCTCCATCTTGCGCACCCTCAACCGCCACGGCATGCGCGAGCGCTCGTTGGCCCGCTCCCAGTGCACGCGGCACAGGTTCTTGAGAATCTTGTGCTCGAGCCCGCGCTGCTGCGCCGCCGCGTTCATGAACCAGACCGTGTGGCGGACGCGCTCCGTGTCCAGCGTGCCGTGCGGGTCGCGGAAGCCCGCCCGCAGCTGCTGCGTTATTGTCGTGCGCGAAGGCTGCGAGTATTGTACGGCTCGCAGGGTGGCGCGGAGCAGGCTACGGTAGGCGTGGATAAGCTCTGGGGAGGCGGCCATTTCTTTTTCTTTCTTTCTTTCTTGGATTGTTTTTGGGGGTGGTGGGTGAGGTGTTGCGGCTTCTGTGAGTGGCGGTGGTAGTTTTGATATGAGTTGACGGTGAGTTGGGTTGAGTTGAGTTGAGTGCAGTTGAGTGGAGGTGTGATGCTGGGCTGTTTGACTACCTTACTTGGTGCACGGGCCAATCAATGATCTCGGCGAGCACATTTTACTCTCTCACCCGTGGTCAAGAGGATGAGAAAAAAGCCTCCAGATATCATAGCTGCTAGATTATGCAGTCGAGTAGAGCATGTATTGCACGGCAACAGAACCACGGTAAACGGGTCGGAATGGTGGCGGGCAAATCGAACTCTTGATTCAACTCTGCGGCGGCTTACAGAAACGACCCCATGCTACACACCCACTGGACTCCACCAGCAAACACTTCTAGATAGAATACCGAACCAAGAATCATTAGGTCCCAAGAGTAGAAAAGAGAAAGCATATCCCAGAATACCCTGCCATCCCAGCGGCAGTCACACGCATCCGCGCCATCTATATGCACCGAGCGATACCCAAGCCCAGGAACCACCCACCCCACCCATCCAACGAGTCTACTGTGTAGCTAGTCCCCATTGGTCCTCTAAACCGCACCCGTCTAGTTCTCCCGCTGCTCAACAGCCGCATACGCCCCACCGCTCCCCTCACCACTCCCTCCCCGTCCAATCATCTTGGAAAACCACCCACCTACTCCCCCAGAACCACCACCACCACCCTGGCTGGGCTTGATATCGGCCTCCACATCAACGGGCGGCTCGATGTCGAGCCCCGGGATTGCCGCGCTGGCAGCGTGCCTGCCCAGCGGCGATCTATTTCTCGCGGCATCAAGCCCGGTAATGGGCGACGCAGGCCGTAGGAGCGCGTCCGACTCGGCGTGGATGGCTGGGGTGCCCGCGGACGGGGTGTTGAAGGCGCGGGTCGAGTCGCCGAAGAGGACGTCCATGTCCTCGAGGCGGACGCCACACGTTTCGGGGTAGAGGAAGTACACTGGGACGAGAGAATTAGACACGGCATGGCTTGAGGAACAAAGGGCGGGTGGGGGACATACCAACTACGAAGCTGACGGCGCAGAAGAAGGCGTGCACGAGGTACAACCGCCAGGCAATCAATTCCTGCAGGATAGGCGTCATCTCACCCACGAGAAAGTTGAATGCCCAGTTCGTGGCTGTCGATAGACTGGCGCCCTTGGAGCGGATCTTGAGAGGCAGGATCTCGGGCGGGTAGAGCCATGGGATAGGTCCCCACGAGTATCCGAACGCCGCATTGTAGATGACTACGAGAATGACGACCAGCTTTGGCGTGGCAGGGATGTCGAGATACTGCACATACGCGATCAACGACAGCGAAAGCGTCATAGCAATAGCGCCCGAGAGCAAAATCGGCCGCCGGCCCCAGCGGTCCACGATATACCACGGTGGGATGGTTGATAGAACATAGGTGATACCGTTGATACCAGCCATCAACACGGCGGCGTGCCCGATCCACCCGGCTCGCTCAAAAAGGTAAGGCGCGTAGTACGAAATGACGTTGATCCCGTTCAGCTGGGCTAGCGCCTGCGCTGACATGGCGATGAACACGCGGCGTCCGTACCGCTTGAACATTTCACCGTACGTGCGCTCGCCCTCTTGGCGCTGCATGAGGACGTTCATCTTGATGTCGCGGAACTCGTCGCGGGCACGAGGGTTGTGGATGTCGCCACCACCGTAGAGGTTTGCAATGACGACGATGCCCTCCTCGTCATGGTCGTTGTCCAGCAGCCATCTGCGAATCGATTAGCATATGGAAAAGGCCTCAAGGGGCAAAAAGACGTACCTGGGTGACTCGACAATGATCAAGCTCCCCAAGCCGAGCAGGCCGCCCATAACGCACTGCATCAACAGAGGTAGACGCCAGGACAGGTCACTCTTGATGTACATGCAGAAATAGTCAACCCAAACCGAGGTAGCGTAGCCAATGATGTTCCCGGTGAACTCAATGCACGCGAGCTGGCCCCGGTTGTGAGGAGGCGAGATCTCGGACTGGTAGACCGGCACGATGGTCGACAGCATACCAACGCCGAGACCAGCCAGAACTCGGCCCGTCATCATCATGGCCATGTTCACCGCAAAACTCTGCATGGCGCCGCCGACGAAGAAGACGCAAGACCCATAGAAAATGGTCCTCCGCCGCCCGATGATGTCACCGACCCGGCCGACCACAAGGGAAGATATGAAGGCGCCGACTTCGAGGATCGCGACCATGGTCGCGATCTGCACCGGAGTCGGGTCATGGAAATACTCTTTAAAATACTCGCCGCTGGATGGGAGGTGTTAAACAGGTGGTGCTGGTAGTGACGGGGAAGGGGCTAAGCTTACATGATGATGCCTGACATGACACCTTGGTCATATCCAAAAAGAAAGACACCTAATGATACAAAAATCGAAGTAAAATACCTATGGCAAGCGTCAGCACGACGCACAGATGTGTCAAGTTGCTAGGCTGCTGGGATTAACCGACAGTAACGGCTTGCCCGTTAGGCCGTGGATCGAACTCGACCCGCCCGTCATGATTGCGGCTAGTAGGCGTTCTGCCCTGGATGGCTTGCGGTTGCCGATGTTTGGAATCTGGATGGCCTCTTTGTCGATGACACCAGCGTGCCGAGACGTGGACCGGCTGCTCCCGGAGGACAGCGGCTCTCTGTAACGAACCCGCTTCGAGTGGCGGTTGTGGTGTTTCTTCTTCAAGACGCCCGCGAGGGTGTCGTCGCCGTCGAGCGTCTCTGTCACCCGCTCGCGCAGAGGATCTTCGTCGTCGAGCTGCTCGGCGATGTCGCCCGTGTCTGTACACGAACTGTCGTCTTCTTCCGACTCAGATGAGTAGCCGGGATGGTCGACGGGGTGGCCGCGGCCGTGGGGTGCAAGCAGTGAGGACGCCTGCTCCCGATTGCGTTGGAGGTCTGGTCGCTCGCCGTGGGCGGGAAGTGTGCGGAGGGGGATGTTGGAGGGAAGCCTGGTGGGATTGGAGGAGGGAATCTTGAAGGTAATGGGGCTGTTCGGCAGCAGCCCGCGTCCGCGTGGAGTGCAGATGCACAACGATTGTGGGGGAAGTCGGGGGGTGTTGTCCGAGCTTGACGGGATCCGCTGGTGAGGGACTCATCGGTCAGCTGTCACGAGGGTTGCCGCAAAGAGGATGAGTCGGGTCTCCGGGTCTCGGGGTCACGGCGGCGGTGCAGAAGAATGGTTGGAGATGGCAGCAGTTGGCGAACAGAGGGACCGCGCCGTCCGCTGGAACACTCGCTAGCGGCGCGGCACCCCCATGGCTGCCAAGCCGCTAACCCACCATACAGGGGATGACCCCTGTTCACAGCCAACTTTCTGAGCTTTCTGTTCCTCCTGCTGCCTCCCACGGCTTGCCAAGTATGCCCTCTGGGCGCACATCACTGCAAATCACTACGAAATCTCGGCAAGGCGGCACCGCAATCCTCGACCCTTTGCTTCTGAGCGGTTAAACTGCGGTTTTGTCTCACCCCTTTCAGGGTCCACGGGACGGCTGAGAACGTCACGCGGAGTGTGCAGTGGGATTCGCCTCTGGAGGGCACTTCGTCATCTGGGCAAGAATCTCAGCCTGGCGACCCAGAAAATATCTATCAGGCTGACGGTCCAGATGAGGAGGGGCAAATGGGGTCAAATGGGATGGGGTTCACTCCGCACAGACGGAGTGAAACAAACCGTTGCGCACGAGCGCTACTTATTTTCCCCGAAACGGGGCTCTGAAGGGATTTGACGAAATTAAATCTCAGTTCCCCGGCCGCCGGGCTCGCCTGGGCGAGTCCATCGTGCGTTGGAGAGGGCGGCCGTCGTGGTGGCGTTCACGGCCAGGCAATATCCCAGCTTTTTCGACTGTTTTGAGATTCGCGAGATCGAACGGAATCAACCACCACCGCCTTCAAAATTTTCTCGGTTTCTGATGTTGTCAGCCATCAGCCAACAGCCCGGCCGGGACCAGCCGTGCCGCCATTAGGCCGTCGGGTCTATGCCGAATCTCGCGACCGTCTGCCCGGTCAGATTATGGCCCAAAACGCAGTGTGTAGTTATGGCCTTCGGACGGCGAATACGTGATATGGTTAGGGGCTCGGGGACTCAGGCGTGGACTAAGAGCAAAGTTATCGCCCTCTTGTCGCCGAAGTCATCCGGAGCGGCAACGGCTTGCAAGGCACTCCCGGAGCGGAAGTCTCGCGCATGAATCGCCGGGCGGCGCGAGGCGGCGCAGGCTGGGCACCGTGGGGCCGAATCCGCCGATAGTGGGACACAAGAGCCCGCGGTGCTGCCGCCTCTGCCTTCCAAGTACATACATCCACACAATGCATACAATGCATACAATGTCAAAGTGTTTAACTGTGTACACGCACAGTTGGTGGCTCGGGATTTTTAGATCTCGCAACACCTGGGACAGCAGAAATAACTAATGATCGTGGGTGTAACAGCTTCCATATGGCTATTTCGGTTGCTAGCATCTGTCGAGGATGCGAATCTGAGACTCGAGAGCACCATTGGACCAAACAATGCCCTTGGGAAAACCCAATCTCGGATGGGCGCATGGACCGACTGACTCGCATGGCCTTGGCTGGGATATTGAAGGGAAGGCCATGCACCAACCTTTGGGATGGCCCACAACGACGGGCCGGCGCCACAGGCCAACCAGTCCCAGCCGACCAGTCCTTCAAATGTGGCTTGGACAAAGACGTGTTTCGGAGCGTCGTCATCGGCCTCTTTTTCAGCACCCAACTCATCATGCATACACGACCCCCAGGTTCCAATCCATCATACTACCATAGTTATTGTGAAGACGAAAGTCGTGGAAAGTCGTTTTCGGGCTATCCTCCGGGCTGCTAGCCCAATCTCTCTGAGCCACCAATTACGAAGTACAGTGACAGGAACCGCCTGTTTTCACCATCCCTTCTAAGGTTTTAATGGCAAGAAACTAAGGACATCCCTGCCGCCACACCGCGCCGACCTGCGCCATCCCGTCAGCAGCATAGCCAACGGACATTGCGAAGCGCTGCATATATATAGATTTTCCAGACGATGTACCTACATGTGGACACACAGGCGCCAAACGCCATCGTCTGGAATGCATCTGTCTCTGAGATCGCGAATGCTCGGTTCGAGGGCAGGAAACAGTTCCATGCTACCGTTCCAGCCAAGTGAATCAAAGCTGGTTGGATCGAATCTCTCTCATCTCGCCAAGTGGCTGGGCCTTGTCCCTGGATAGGAAAGTGCCCAAAACCCTCCGCCCAATCGCGACCTCGAGATCCTTGTGTGGGCCGGTCTCCGTGCCACGCCAAACGGGGCGCGCCATCTTGCGTTCCTGCCGAGTTCCCCAGCCTGCGACCGGGGCATTGAGTTTTATATTGCGGAGCTGTGACCAAAACCCAGCCGGGCCCTGCGCTTCGCTCTCAGTCCGGTCACCACAGCAATCATCCCGCAACAGCGCGGTCGCCCGCCCGAAGAACGAGCCGAAAACCCTTCTGACGCCGTCTCCGAAGCTGCCATTGCATGCGCGCATAGCATCACAGAGCCATTGGACAACATTGTATGAGATAAAAGAGGAGGATTTCGCATTTGCAAGAGAGGCAGGCTAGTTGTTGGGGACTCGGGTCATCAGCTGCACAAGGCTTGGGGTTCAATTCAGGTCCCCACCGCCATCCACCGCCAACCACCGCATATCCCGGCCAACGCTTCGTGCGCGCATTCGAATGGTCGGTGAGAGACGAGGCGGGCGAGGAAGGACAGGAACACAACAAATTTTCAGCTATACACAAACAAACGGTGTTCCATTGTGCATTTAATTGATTTCGCCCAAGCAAAAAAGAACACGCCCCGTCGCATCACGGCCGCGCCGCTCCAACAGATCACAGACCACATAGCACGGCCGGGGTCTCACATTCCACAATGGGTTCAACAAAGTTTGGCAATTTCAATGTGAGCGACAAACAGGCCATGAGCGGGAAAGTGCACATAACTAACCATGTCACCACATAGGAATTCTGTCGCGACGCCACGCTCCCCATCTGCAATGTGAGTGCGATGCACAAAGAAAAACTTTTCATCGCTTGAGGGACATCTGCTCACCTCAGTCTCTGCAGCTTCTATCAACCACAGGCAACCAGTCAAGGCCATGGGATGATGAGTGCAAGTTGAAGGGCATCCCTCTGTCTGATGAACGGCAGCTGGGCAATCTTGGTTAGTGATATTCTTCCACAGCCACCCTCCTATGCCTAGCAACTGACACTTTCCAGGGTCCATAATACTATGCGGAATTGCAATCGTCATCAGCGTCTTGCTATTGCTTCGCTCAGAAAGGAAACGGGCAGCTGTCGGGCGGAGGTAAGTCGGCCTGGGTGTTCATCGGCCCCCTTGTAATTTATGCGCTAACCATTGTGGCAGAGAAATGCAAGCGTTCCTCGTAGGATATATACTGATCTCAATATGCGAAATTTTCTCAGTTGGGGATTTCCCTTTGGATAACAAAGTGCGATTGGTGAGTAAACTCTCAATTGTCGAAGGCGTTCCCGATCTCACCGATTTTACAGGCATTTAGCGCCATTCATATCGGCGCCATTGCGGCGACCACATGGATCCTCTTCCTCAATGGCATTGTTGGATACCAGCTGATGGATGACGGGACTCCATTTTCCCTCGGCCTCCTCCTCGGCTCCTCTCTCCTGTTCCTCATCGGCGTCGGCTACATCGCCCTCGACACCGGCTTCTCCTTTACCCAGTATTGGGACTCGAGCCGAACCGGCGTCAACAGACACATCGCGCTCTATGTGCTGTACCTCCTCCTCCCGCTCTTGTGGATCGTCCTCTACTTCATGCTAGAGACGGTGCTTGTGCTGAGGGTCCTGGGCGAGACGCGGCCCATGATGTTCCTTGTCTCTGCGGCGGTTGCCTTCGCCGCGGGTCAAGTCTTCGACTTCGTGGTCAGCCCGTACATTTGCAACGGCACATCCGGCGCGATCGACGGCGCCCTCTTTGAGACCCTGTTTACGCTAGTGGCGGTGGTTCTGGTTTGGTTTTTCTGGTCCAGCATCACCGAAGACGACTGGCCGGTGGACCCTGGCAACCCTTACCCTTAAAACACGGCCCATCGAGATCGAGATACCCGCGTCCTGATCGACGCACCACACGGCAGGCAGACAACAAGGAGCATTGGAGTTTGGGGGTTGGGATTTCACGACACTCTTTTTTTTGTTGATACCTTTTTGGGGGCGGTTATTTTTGCTAGGCGGAATGTCGGCGTCCAGCGCGAATCGAGTGCGAAATCGAAGAGAACAGACAAACGAAAAACGAAAAAGACAACAAACCGGAAATACGGAGGCAGAAGCATACCGAATAATACACGGTGCGAGCGGGCACATTTGCATTCGACTGGCCGAAGGGTCAAAAAGACAGCTTGGCCTGGTGGCCACTGGGTTTGAAACAGCAACAATTTGGAGCGGCGTCAGCGTGGTGTGATGAAGGAGGATCACGAAATAATGAGCAGGGGTTGATTTTGGGGCGGGGATATGGCCAGCGGTTGTGTGTTGTTTATGGCAGCATGTATTATTGGGCGAGAACATGTTTGGCGTCTGTATACCCCGAGAGACGATGATGTGAGTAGTTAATGAGGATTAAGGTGTCTAGCAAGATTTCCAGTAAATCAAGAGTTCATTCATTCTACCATTGGGAAACCCCCAGCGCTGGACCTGAAAACACGCTACCGATCAATACTCACTAAGATAACAGTAAACACGCTACACGCTATCGATCCATACTCACTTACATAACAGTACGGGGTATCCAAACCCCTAGCATTAATCCTCCCCTTTCCCAGCACAGCGGTATTCAACAAGCCAACAACCCAAAAGCCATCACCGTACCCCCCATCCCGTCCCCCTTCCACCGCACACACAAATACCTACCAAACACGTCCGCCCCACCCTACGGCCCCCTCCTCAACCCCAACTTCCGCAAATGCACCCGCGGAAGCACCCCCACCAAAATCAACACCTCCGCCGCCACCACCCACCACAGGGGCACCTTCATGACCGCCTTATTATAATCCGTCTCCACCGCCGCCGCCACCGTCGCCAGCAGCAGCACCAGCGCCGCGTAGCCCGTCCACCGGTGGTACTTCCACAGGGCCTTGGCCGCGTCCTCGCCGCCCCAGACGCGCGGCACCGCCCAGATGGTGAAGCCGAAGAGGTATTGCAGGAGCAGGAGGATCAGGGTCGCGGTGCCGAAATAGGCGTGCGCCGAGTGGAAGTGGGCGAGGTGGTTGCGGTGCTTGTTGACTTCGATTATGGTCGTGCCGGAGATGAAGAGGGCGAGGGAGAGGAGGTGCTGGAGGACGAGGTGTTAGTGGTCGGTTGGGTGGTGGGGGGGGATATGGCTTGGGGGGAAGGGGTGGAGGCTGGCTGGATGGCTTACTAGGAAGAAATGGTCGCGCTGGCCGAGGAGTTTGGCTGCTGGGGTGGTGGTCGGTTGGAGGATCAGGATGGCTTGTAGGACGGTGAAGACACCGAGCGATTGGAGGAGGGGATGAGGCGTGACGAGGGCGTGGGTTTGGTGTTTGAGGACGGACGTCCAGATGACGGCGAGGAGGAGTAGGGCGCCAACTTGGGCGATCCAGCCCGTGCCGAGAACAAAGTTGCGAGCTATCGGCGCATCAGGTTTCTGTGTCGCGTCGCCGGGTCTTCCGAGCAGAGGCTCACTCTCGGTGGGCGGTGCGGGAGGGTCGGCTTGCGCCGGTGGTGTTTCTGTGGAAGCCATTTTGGATCTACCACGCAGTTGCTTGACAACCTCAAGCGGCCGTGGATCTCGAATCCAGCACTGCAATGAATGCTATAATGGCGGTATGGAGCGTGAATGATGTAGAAGACAAACCGGCGAAGGTGTGAAGCTGCGGGGAAAGCTGCGGTTATGTAAGTGTCGAGGAGGGGGTCTGGTGAGCTGAAGCGCTGGGGAGCTCCGGCGGGCAGTGCTGGACCAACAACTTGTCGGCAGCTTGCATGAAAGGGAGACTAGGTATTGGCCTCTGACGGTGTAATGTTTCACTTTGGGAGCCTCGTCCTCCAAGCACCACCTATTATGGCGATGCTGTACAGCTGAAACCCCAAACCGTAGAATTCGGTCCCGGCTGCGACGAGGTTTAGTGATGGCGCAGCTCCGGCTTGCGATGACGGCAGCAAGCCCGATGCTCCAGCCAATAGATTGCCCTATGATTCCAACCTGTGCATGAATGACTTGGCCGAGTTCCAGTGCCTGCCTGCAAAAAGGCGTGCCGAGACCAAGCCCAGTTGCCGCCCCGCTTCCACATCCGACCAGGCGGCACGCGAGCAGGATGGCAAAAATGAAAACTCACTGTCTTGCATGCCGAGCTGCTTCATTGCTTACGTATTAGTAGACATGGTGAGTGGCACCGTCAAGCCGAAATGGCCCCCGCCGCCCCGCCTCCGCAACGCTTTCCAGTTCCCACAGGCCGTAAGAGGCCGTACGGAGCCGGCCGATGCCCACCGGATGGTCCCTCTTTAAGAACGCAGGCGTGGTAGGGTGGAACGTTCCAGCGTCCCCGTTTCCGAGATAAGAACCTTTATATCCCCTCCCTTCTTATCTCTTATGTTGGCCATCTGCAAGGTTGTTGAAACTGCCGCTTGATAACCGCCAGCCATCAACTATCGATCCCCATATTCGTTTTCCCTGCCTGCTACCGACGTCATGGAGGACATCGAGTACAAGCTAGAAGCGGTCAAGGCCACTCGGGTCCCGTCCGAAGAGATCGACCAGACATTTCGGTCAAGTTGCATCGGTACGTAAACAATCTGTCTCGTTCAAGAGACAAATCTGCTCTTTTCGCTAACGTGACTAACTCTCCTAGATCTTGTATCGGAGGGCCTCGGAGGTAAGGTCCTGGGCTTCTCAGACCAATGGTTCGCAGAAGCTACCAACTTGATCAACCCGGCGGCACCCATACAACAAGCTGGCAAGTTCGTTTACACAGGCGCCTGGTATGACGGCTGGGAGACAAGGAGGCACAACCCGGGGCCCTTCGACTGGGTTGTCATCCGTTTGGGTGTGGCCTCGGGCACAGTAGAGGGCGTCGAAGTGAACACGGCTTTCTTTACGGGCAACCACGCGCCCGCCATTTCGGTCGAGGGTTGTTTCAGCCAAAACGACGAAGAGGTACTGTCATGGAAAGGCGACCGCGGGGGTTGGGAGACCATCCTCGGCATTCAGGAGTGTGGGCCAACGCAGAGGTTCGGGTGGAAACTCGACAACCCCACCAAGAAGCAGTACACACACGTCCGCCTGAACATGTACCCCGATGGCGGCATCGCTCGCTTCCGCCTCTTCGGACACGCCGTGCCCGTCTTCCCCGAGGACAAGGAAGCTATCTTCGACCTTGCGGCTGCCCAAAATGGCGGCGTGGCCGTCTCATGCAACAATCAGCACTATAGCTCCCCGTCCAACCTAATTCTGCCCGGTCGTGGCAAGCACATGGGCGATGGGTGGGAGACGGCGCGGTCCCGGACCAAGGGCCACATCGATTGGGCCATCATCAGGCTGGGGGCGCCCGGGTATATCCAGAACTTCCTCGTCGACACAGCCCACTTCCGCGGAAACTACCCACAGCAGGTGAGGCTTGAGGCGATCGAGTGGAAGGGTGATTCAGAGCCAACTGCAGATGCCAAGGGTTGGGTCAACATGGCGGAACCCATTAAGTGCCGCCCTGATGCAGAGCACCCCGCAGAGAGCCTGGTGAAAGACAAAGCGTTCACCCACGTGAAGCTCATCATGGTTCCTGATGGAGGAGTCAAGCGGGTGCGTGCTTTTGGGAAGAGGGCTGTTTGATGGTTCGGTCTGACCATAAGATGTGTTGAAACAAAACTGAGGGTGGCGGGCGCTGAGATCAGACGAACCAGGAAATCAAGGCGGTACGAGCGGTGTGAGGTCCAGACAACAACAGCATCAAAACATAAGGAAGAGTACAATAACATAAATGGCAGGACAAATAACAACATCCAAATGTATGTGAAGATCCCTTGGCGCACCTTGTGTGAAGCTAGACCATGACCAATTCGAGAAAGAGCCTTTGGATTCAAGCTTGGTTTTGTCCTCTAGGTGGCAAAGCACAGTTGTAACACATGGGTGATAGCCAATATGCTAGAGCGGTTGTACTAAAAGAAAACCATCACTGTTCAGTCAAGGAAAAGAAGCGAAAGGAAGGACCAACAAGTTCCTTCGTGTGCACCTTGGGGGTCGTATCTCTTATCGAACAACGCACGGGCCATCAAGGTGGGGTGTTCTCTCTCAGCAAGACAGCCAAGCCAGCCAACTTTGGGCACGCCTAATTACATTGCTTGGAGGGGGAAATGATCAAGACAGCGGTACTCGGCATCACTCGGCATCCTTCCAGTTCTGACGCCTTCGAATGCTCCCTTTTATCAATCGACCTCTATCGATCTCTGTCAACCCCCGAGAAGCCAGATCCGCGGCCGACCAATCCATCCCTGAATGCTCCCTACGATCCATTTCAGAGAGCGTCCGCCCATGAGGGACTGAACGGCAGCCGCATGCCACACCACGTCGCCCTTGACCATGGATCTCGGGGATTCTGAGGGTGGCTTCGGTGCCGGCGATGGAGAGCTACCCCAGAAGAAGAGGGAACTCCCCTCTGACCTTCCGCGCTCCCTCGATGATAGGCGACATGTGCCGACCGAACTGGTACCAGAGACCGAGATGTACGATGGATGGCAGGGTTAGTGCATCTTGCCTCGCTCCCCCTACAACACAACTGCTTGTCTAGGTATACCCCCTATAAATCCTGGTAGCTAAACATGACTCCCGTAGGGCAATCACAGTTTTTGACATCACCCATGCTCGCAAAGCCCATGACCTTTGGCGACCTGGCACTCGACGACAACTACGGCGACGACCTAACCAAGGGGGGGCCGGAAAGCGAATCCCGCCTGATGGAGATGCTCGCCGCCCAGGCCGCCCACGCAGCGGGCGCCGCCTTCGAGGACGAGGACGCCATCGCTACCGACGAAAACAGGTCGACGGAGGAGAAGAGGGATATACTACAAAAAACATTCATCATGGCTGCGAGCAATGGCAACGTCGACTCGGTTAACAAAATCCTCAGCGGTAAAGCGAGGCAGTACATTGACATAAATACCCCCGACGACGAGGGCACGCCAGCCCTCATATATGCGAGCTGTTTTGTGAGTCGACCGATCGCGGCGTCCCTCGTGTCCCGCTAACGCCGAGCCCAGGGCCACGAATCGGTTGTACAAGCCCTCCTCGACGCCGGGGCAGACGTCAACAAGCAGGATCGTAACCAGTGGAGCGCCCTCATGTGGGCCATGACAAATCGGCACAAGGGCATTGCCAAATTATTACTAGACAACGGTGCCTCCACCGAAGCGAAGACCTCTTCGGGGAGGACAGCATTCGACTTCGTTGCTCCCGACAGCGATATGTCATTCTATCTCAGCGGATACGGCATCGGGACCGCTGGGGCAGTTGACGACTTCTACAATCCGGGATTGAGCCAGGACAAATTCGAGGAGGAGCTCGCCGAGAATGAGATGAGGCGTCGGATGATGATGGAGAGTGCCCGCGACCTGGAAGTAGACCTTGGAAACGTGGGCATGGATGACCAGCCCGAGGTAAGCATTGGATCCTCTCTTGCATCCCCTACAAACTAACCATGTTAGTCCCCCGAAGAGCTAGAGGAAGAGCAACAGGAGTTCGATTGGTCAAGGTGTCTCCATGACCAAATGTTCGTTTTTCAGGAGAACGAACTAGATCGCATCCTAGATATCGTCATTACAAACATGACCCCGCAGCGGTCGCCGTCGCAAAAACCGGTACCCGCAAACATGGTTTTCCTAGGGGCACGATACGCGCACTATCACTCTAGCCCCGAGCTGCTGGGCAAGCTACTCATCACCGCCATGGCCAAGATCAACTCCATGGTGGAGAGGCACCAGTGGGACATGACCATCCTAGCATTTTGGATGTCGAATGCGACCCTTTTACTACATTACCTCAAAAAGGATGCTGGCCTTGTCGAGGCCACCACAGAATTCCAGGCGCAGCTCGCCGAGCTTATCAACGAAATATTCATACTAATAGTCAGGGATGCCGAGCGGCGGCTCGACAAAGTCCTGGACGTGGCCATGCTGGACCACGAAACAATACCGGGCTTCGAAGACATAACGTTCCAAAACGAGTGGAAAATCTTCAAGCGGAAAAAGGAGGTCAAGGAAGAGCCTCTCGAAAAGCGGTTACGGCCACCGTCTCCCAAGCAGCGAGCGAAGCCCTCCCCGCGCAACGTTACCTCTCTCCTCTCCTCGACGCTCTTCGTCCTCGACCTCTACGACGTTCACTCGGTCATCACGGCCCAGATTGTCTCACAGCTCATCTACTGGCTTGGCGCGGAACTCTTTAACCGCATCATGTCGAACCGCAAATACCTCGCCCGGACTAAAGCGATGCAGATTCGCATGAACATATCGACGCTCGAGGACTGGGCGCGCCAGAACAACCGTCAACCCTGAGCACTACGAGCAGGGTGAGATGAAGTCGTCGGGCGAGACCACCATAGACGCCGCCCGAGCGCCACCTGTCCCCTGTCATCCAGCTGCTCCAGTGGCTGCAGTGCTTCTCCTCCCTTGACGCCGACGACCTCGAGGCCCTCGTCGGCACCTTGCAGCAACTCAAGACCCTCACCCCGCAGCAGCTCATCCACACCGCCACGCACTACCGACCCGAGGTCGGCGAGAAGGGTCTACCCAAGAGTGCCATGAAGTACCTCGTCGCCATCCAGAAAGAGGCTGCCCTCAGGAGGGAACGGAACCGTGCTGCCGCGGCCACCGCAGCCGCCTCGCCGCCCGCCACACCCGGGAAATCTTCCAACGGCCACGCTGCGCCAGCCCAGACACCGGGCACACCCAAACCGGAAACGGCGACGACCGGGGAAGAACAAGACGACGACGACGAGGCACCGCCGAACTTGCTCTTCGATCCCGCCCTAATGCTACCCTTCACCCTGCCCAGCGTCACGGACATGCTGGTGAGCTATGGCGCCGGCTTTGGGGGGGTCAATCGGGAGCGGGAGAGGAAGTACATACCGACAATCCCGGCCGAGTTCCTGGAGAAAATTGAAGCCGGGGGAGGGCACGGTGGGGGCGGGAGTGGTGGTGGTGGTGGACATGTGGTTGGTGGGGGCAGAAGGTATGGGAATGGTGAGTGGGATGATGAAGATGTTTGACGAAACATTTTTTGTCTTGGGATTTGGCGGTTTGCTATCGCTGCCGTATACGTATGTGTCGGACATGACGGCGACGCGGGGGGAGAGGGAGACGTGGCACGGCATGGCACAGCAAGATATGGCGGTCAGGGTGGTGGCATGATGAAGACACTGGCGTTGGGCCGGGCTGCTTGGCGCGCACTCTTGGGCTGGGGGCAAGGAGACGGAACTTTGCATACCACATCACCACACATCGCCGGATAGGCCAGTGGATGAATGACTGGTACGGATGCAGCAATAGATGGCTGCGTGCAAGTGTGGATCCAGACAAGACGCGAGAGGGCCGGATGGAGGGCTTCAAGATCGTCGTTGGGATGAGAAAGCCAGCATCAGCATTGGCCATTGGGATGACTAGGATAGACAAACGTCATTTTTTTCGTCGCCATCCTGTGTGTCTCCGTCTCTCCTCGGATTTTGTCACTCGTGGCTGTCAACGCTTGCATGGAAATCATCGCATCTACATACTTACGCAAGCTACCATGGCTAGGCGAGGGGAACCATCCCCAACCGAATATTCCACCTGTGCACTTCGGTACGAGGTCCTTACCAAGACCGGCATCCAGAAAAAGACCCAGCAATTCCAACAGCCCTACCCCATCCCCTCACCTCCCGACGTACCTGCAGCTAACAAGCCAACGAGGCCAGGGCCAATTTCCTTTTTCTCCTCGCCCCTCCTTCCTTTTTCGTTTTGCTTGCCCCATCCCACGTCCCGGACCGCTGCCGCGGTAGCTCGGTTGGTTCTGCGGGCTCGTGGGCTTCATGCAAGCTGCAAGGGACGGGGAGAGATGAGAAACGACTTGTCGGGCCTGGTTGGGCTGAGCTGGGTTTTTTTTTTCCTGCATGGGGTTGCCAAGCCTGGTCTGGCCTGGCCTGGCCTGGCTGGTGGGCGGGCGAGTAGCTGGTTGGATGGGTGGACGGATGGCGGCAGGCTGGTTGGGGGACGTGGAACGTGGTTTGTGGCTTGTGGGTTTGTGGGTTGGAGGGGGTTGTTTTTTCATTTTGTTTTGTGTGGTTGGTTAAGGGGGGCTCGTGGGCGCTGGGAGGTTGCTGGTTTGACGGTTCCTAGTTTCTGGTTTTCGATATCTACCTGACTACGACATGGCGATGGTAAGGATGGGGTTGAGGTGTTTTTGCGAGTGGGCGGTTGGAGGTGGAATTGGATCTGAGGTTGTGCAGGATCGGAGATTGCGCTGCCAGCTGGCTGTCGTGGACTGGGCCAGGCACGGGTTCGAATGTACAATCAGAGGGCGGGGATGGGGATACAACGCCATGGCGTTTGGGGGATGCGATTGCTTGCGTTGCTGGCGCCGCGGGACAGGTGAGACACGCAGACTGACTTGCAGCTGGTTATCGTGGTGGCGTGTTGGCCATCGACGCCCAATTCAGGGGTAAAACGGCACAAGCTCTGGTCTTTGGATTGCGGATTTGCTTTTTCGTGACGATGATGCCATCGGCTGAGGATCGCTCGGGGTTTTGTGAGGGAAGCATCGCGGGTTTTGTTCAGTGATTTACGGAATACGCTCCGAGATCCCCGTAGCTTGCCCTAGGGATTCAATGACCCAGAGGACCCCGAAGAGGTAGAACGGAGGCAGAAGCAACAAAAAGAGGGCCAGCAGCATCTCATCGTGACTGCCCTCAACCCATCACACCCCGTTCCGTGCTTTAAATGGCTGAAGATGGGGGACGGATGAGTTGGCTAAATTGCTCCACGTTGGCGGTCCAATCAGTCAATCGCACCGTCAAACCGGACCCTGGGATTCCGTTGGGAACAGTCATGCGCAGCATCATTCGCTGATCGACTAGCCTCTCGCCTTGCTGCTAGTCTGCCATGGCGGGCATGGCTACCTTATTGTGTGGGGTTTTGCCCCGAATTGACGAGTGAAGATGGGTGAGAAGCACAAAATGATCGAGAGAAAAGACTAACCCCACATCAACAGCCACGGCGCGGGGAAATCGGAGTGGGGTTCCGTGGGCCTCTGAATCGGATCGAAATCCGATCTTGGCCTTCCTTACCGTAACGGCGATCGTCTTTTGCCTCAATATATCCACGATCATCGGTTAGAGGGATGGGAAAGATTGTTATGCAGAGAACGGAAGTGTATGAGAAGGTCAACCTTGATTCGAAGAGGGGAAAAAGAGAAATGAAAAAGAAAGATAGACGACAAGGAACAGTGATACAAATACAAATACAGACTGAGGTACGTTACACATTACAACCTGGAGGGGCCGGGCGGCATGTAAGTGTTAACGGCACAAGACACATGCTTGTCATGCATCAGTACCACACGCAATGCAAGACACTCTGACCGACTTGCCCACTCTTGCTGATCTTTTCGGGGAAAGAAGCGGTCTTCCTGGATTGGGCTTTTGCGCCAGACTTCATTTGAACAATGATCTACAGCGTCAAAGATTCCAACCCAGGTTTAACGGAGACTTTTATGTGACATGCCCGGTAATCCAGCAAGCCCTGCTTTGGCCGGAGTTTTCAGTTGCAATGGAAGAAGGCAATTGCTTCTACCAAATTAGAAAGTAACCCTACCTTCCAGTGCCGCTCGGTCATTTGATGGCCGACCAACCAAAGTTTATTGCATGCAGACCTCTGGATTGCACCCCGGGTGGTTGACGGCAAACGGCCAGACGGTAGTGTGGCGGTCTCTGGATGGCCCGGCCCGTGAACACATTCGTTTGTTCACTCAGTCGGGCTATCAACTCACCGCATCGTGAAAGACAAGGAAGAAGAGCGGAGTCGGTCCCGGCTAGCAAGAAGCCACACCCACGACCACTCGCAACCCCATTGGGCTCACACGAATACCGGGGAAAAGCAAGGCTCCAATCGCCCACACTTGTATTGTAGGAGCTCCCAGGTGGAAGTAGCCAAGGTTTAGTCGCTAGGTAGATGGCAGGAGGGGATAATTAAGAAGCCCTCCTCCTGCCGACCCCGATCTCCATTTCTGGCAGTTTGTGTTCTGAACTGCCAACGTCCGGACCCCTCTTCTCTTAGCTGTGGCCTTCACGTCACGACCGAGTTGGGACGAGACACCGGAGCGCATTACCGGACTGCACTGACGGTGGACCACTGCACCTAGGGTGCGAGGTAATGCGTCTCGACTCAGACCACCGACTGGTACTTGACCCCTCTCGGTAACGCTTTTGAATCGCTGGCCATTTTTTCCCTGTTCTCTTCCTTCTTGTTTCTTCGTTTGCGCTTCATCTCGACGCTGCATCAATCGACACAAGGGTTCCCTCACATTGCAAGGGAGGAGTAACTGTGCCGCAACCGTTGCTGCGACGCTTCGGGAAAGAGCTGCAACCTCGAAGCAATGGCACCTCAAAAATTGGGCAGCGTGCGCCACAGGGGCAGGCCAGCAGCATCAGCTCGCCTTGCCCCTTTCCGAGACGACACAGGTTTGGTTGCACTACGGTACGAGGAAACCAAGCAGGCAGAACCCCCGATCCCCCTCCCTCCGCCACGAAACCCGCGTCGCCTAGCCCGCACCCAGTCGACATTCACATCATCAACTGCCCCGACATCTCCCATCACCATCAACCCGCCGCCGATAGCTCCACCGCGAGAGGAACATCCGCTATTCCGCACGCAGAGGCCATCGCGGCCGTCGAAGACCGAGGAGTGGAAAAGAGACTCGGGCGCCCCGACATCGTCGTCCATCACCCTCCGGGAAGAGGACGGCGACGATCCTGTCTATCAGAAAATAGTGGATGACATCGCCGATACTCCATCGGTGTATTCCGATGACGAGGAAGAGATCGTCAACCCACCCCAGTCGACCCTCATCAGCCAATTCGCACCCCCGCCGCTGACGCTGACGGTTTCCATTCCGCCTCGCCCCGAGAATCCAGAATCTGCTGTCACCTCGCCGACGCAGTCAGTGTCGTCGCCTTCACGACGCACTTCATTTACCACCAAATTCAGCAAGGGCTTCGGGGTTGGAATGACGAGTAGCGGACCGAAGAAGCTGCGGAAAAAGATGCTTGGCGGCGACAGGGCTGCAGCACAGGCAGCGCCTCCCGTGACGGACCCGTTGCGGGGCTCGGTTAGGTCACCCAAATCGCCTAAGCTCCCCCCACAGGCGACAGGGCCAGATGTGCCAGGCGTGCTGGGGCCTTTGAGCGCCGACAGGGAAGATCCCCAGACCCCTTTCTATTCTGCGACAACCTCCGATAAATCTTTTGCGCCGATCAACACCCCTATCCCGGACGACAGTCTATGGGACGACTTCGGTGCTCTTTCATTCTCCAAGCGGGGGAGCATCATGTTTGGCGGCAAGAATAGCCTCTTTAAGTCGCTAATGATGTCTACCCCCGATGCCAAATCCGATGCGCCTCCCGCCAACGAACAGCAACATCAACATCAACATCAACACGCGACCACTGCTACATTCACGCCGTCCGATCCCCAAACACCGACAACCGTGGCCGACAATGACAATGTCATCACCACCTCTCCCGAGTCGCGCCCTGGGAAGACCGACGTGGCCGGCGCGGCCGACGTGATGGCAGAACAGCCCCGTGCGCCGCCGCCGGTCGACGCACCGTCCGTTCCCAGCATTCGCGTCTCGTCGATGGATGTAGAGAGGGAATCACAAAAGGTGAGATCGCTCTATGAATCCGGCGAAGACCTGAATTGGGAAGAGGGGGGGGCGTGTCTCGTATCCCGAGCGCCTCGAGCCCACTGCCGAGGTCCCGTCCGAAGAGGAAGAGAATGTTGCGTATGGTTTCCTTGAGCTCTCCAGGTCTGGTTTTGCTTGACCTCTCCCGCTAACTTTATCGGCTCGTTCCCAGATCATCTCGTCCTTCCGATCCTCTTTCGGTGTCAGGTCCCCACCAAGGCGGCGCTCCGTCCAACCCCACGTCCAGTACAATTACTCCGCGTTCGGCCAATTCCTTGTCTCCGCTACAAGATAGTCAGGTTCGAAGGGAGTACGAGCGCGCGGGAGGCATCGAAGACTGGGCCGATCTCGACGGCTCCGAAGTTGACCGCTATGGCTTCATCAACCCCAGGCGCCCCGTGTCGCGCGCCGAGTCGTCCGTGCCGAGGTCGTCGCCGCTTTCGACCAGGAAGAGGAACGTCTTGACGAAGCGCCCATCTACGTCCTACTCGTCGTCACTGCCTGGCGGCTTCATCCGTCCTCCCAGCCGAAAGTTTTCGGCGCGGTCGCTGAACACGTATTCGTCCGAGCTGTCGACCATCTCCCGACGATCTACCCGGTCGTCGATCCGCTCAGCCACCAACCGTCTTCCGCACAATCGCGATCGTCGATGGATGGACGAGGCTAGTGAGATGCTATCCCTGCAAGCAGGCCTAACCGGCATTACCGACGACGAAAAAATGGGAAAGATGCTCGAGGCGCAGAAACGTAAGGAGGCAGAGCGCTCCGAGAAATGGCGGAAAATGGCCACCGCCGTCAAAACTGGCATTGCGAGCAGCAGCAAAGACAACAACGCCCCCGACCCCGGACTCGAATCCCAGCCTTTTGAAGGCCCGCAAGGCAAGGGCATGTCCTACACGTTCGACACCGCCTCGCCCAAGCTCATCGACCGCACCTGGAAGGGCATTCCCGACTGCTGGCGCTCCGCCGCCTGGTATGCCTTTCCTCGCGACGAGCGCTGCCGCGCACAACTACAACCACATCCACAACAAGACCCCGCGCGAGACAGAGGACTACCTCATTGCCGAGTTCCGCCGCTTGCAGGCCGTTGCCTCGCCCGATGACGTGCAAATCGACCTGGACGTGCCGCGTACCGTCAATGGCCACATCATGTTCCGCCGCCGCTACCGCGGGGGTCAGCGCTTGTTGTTTCGCGTGCTGCACGCCATCTCGCTGTACTTTCCCGGTACCGGATACGTGCAAGGTATGGCCAGCCTTGCCGCGACGCTACTGTGCTATTTCGACGAGGAGAGGGCCTTTGTCATGTTAGTACGGCTATGGCGGTATCGCGGACTAGAACGGCTGTACCAACCCGGGTTTGAGGGGCTGATGAGCGCGCTGAAAGAGCTCGAGGAGCGGTGGTTGATGGGGGCGGGGAAGGATATAGCGACGAAGCTCGTATGTTTTGTTTTTCTACCCCAGTGTTCCATATCTCGCAATGACATACATGCCGTACTAACCCAATCTCGCCGTGCAGCAAACGGAACTCGCTATCGACGCAACCGCCTACGGAACCCGCTGGTACCTAACGCTCTTCAACCTCTCCATCCCCTTCCCGGCCCAACTCCGCGTCTGGGACGTCTTCATGCTCCTCGGCGACTGCCCGCCCGAGCCAACCCCCGCCCCGTCCCCCACCCCCATCGCAGCGGCCGCCGCGTCAGCAGCGTACACCATCGTCGCCCCCCCTCCCCTCATTGGGGACGCGACGGCGGCCCCCAAGGGTCTTGACATCCTGCATGCGACGGCCGCCGCCCTCATCCACGCCCTGCGCGACGTGCTTCTGGATTCGGACTTTGAGAACGCCATGAAGGCCCTGACCGCATGGATTCCCGTGCAGGATGAGGACCTGCTGATGAAGGTGGCGCGGGCTGAGTGGCG
Organism: Chaetomium globosum CBS 148.51; assembly: GCF_000143365.1. NCBI lineage: Eukaryota > Fungi > Ascomycota > Sordariomycetes > Sordariales > Chaetomiaceae > Chaetomium > Chaetomium globosum. The sequence goes on from NT_165980.1 coordinate 3,253,347, forward strand.
CCGCCATCAAGGGCGGGCAAGGTTGTGGGAGTGGGAGGGGTGGGAGACGGGGAGGGGGAAGGAGAGGAAAGAGAAGGAGAAGGGGAAGGGGGAGAAAGAGGCTGCTACTGGCAAGGAGAAGGGGGCGAAGGGTGGTGTTTTGCCGTCGGGTGCTGGGAAGGAGAGTATAGCGAACGAGGGGGAGGGGAAATTGAAGGGGGATGGGGTGGTCAAGGAAAAGAAAAGCAGGGGGATGGGCATGGGCAGGTTATGGGAGCGCGGGGGACACGAAAAGGATAAGGGAAAGGATAAACAAAAGGAGAGGAAGGGCACGGAAACGGCTTAGGGGCCGTGGGCTTGTTGGCGGTGCGAGTTTCGCGGCGGGTAACTCACTGGGCGTTGTTAGGATATTGAGGGTGGTGACTGGTGGGATGGTAAGATGATTGGGTTGGTGGGTTGGTGGGTTGGTTGATGCCACGGCGATGACATGCGTGGCTCCCTCCCACTGATGACGCTCTTTCGCGTTTCCTTCCCTTTGTTTTTGTTCTCGGAGGCTTGACGGTGTTTACCCCTGGCCTTGGGGCTTCATCGTCATTGCCGTTTTGTTTGGGCTGAGAGAAAGAGTTTGATACCCCTTGACGTTTACTGCTTTCTGGGAGAGCCACGCCATCATGTGCGTGCGGTTGGGGAGGTTGCGGTTTTTAATCTGTTTACTTCTTCTTAACTTACCAGTAACTTAACCCGTGTGGTAGCAAGCACGTGGCTATGTTTTGTATGTCTTAGTATGTAATTGATTAGCGTTGTTAACCGTCGGTTGGTGAGCCCGTTGCAGTCGAGAGGTACCTTGTGTGGAGTGTCAGTGATGAGTGAGACTGGCGTAAGAGCCCGTATGCCGTCATGGCTAACTCAAGTAGTGTGTTGTTACTTGTCACGCTCGCCGTTTCGGCCTGAGTATGAATAAGGTCCCGGGTTGTTATTCTACATAACCTCAACTAGTCTGTAACCAAGCAATCACCAGTATCTATCCCTGTTGCACCTCTCTCGGTCGTATAAGCTTTGAGTAGTGTTGTAAAGCTCGAGTCAAACTAGACGACGATCTTGCTTCCGAGAACCCATCCCTCAGCGTTAGAAGCCCGTGAGGTTTGATGTCGGCATGAACAGATAAAGTATCAAACCCCCAATACCTCCTCTATCAGTGCGATATTCCGGTAATCTTCTGCGTCAGCCCATAAAGTATTACCTCTCCGCTTTCAACGGGCACGCTCCTCCTCACTACCCACGACACTTTGTCCACTCTCATCCGGATGACATACTTGGGGTGTGTTTGTCTATGTAAGCTCACGGCACAGTTCCAAGGCTGGAAGCATGTCACCCCCGCATAACAGACGCACGCGGTCAGCAAGCAAGCACCCAAACAAGCGATAAGTGGGAGGGCAGGCAACGCAGGCAAGCGGCTCGGACAACCTCCAGTATCGCCCACTCCAGCTGAGAAGGAGAGAGGGTGTTGTCCTTGACGGTAACCCGGCACTGTAGGTCCTCTGCCTGCTCAGATATCCCGTACATGGGACATGCAGCATGCACCAAACGCAGGAAAATCCCCGCCCCCTTTTGAGTGCATCGGCATCCCACACATCCACACCTGCATATACATACATACGCATGGAGAGGGCAAGGCAAGCAGAGACACACACGGCAGCTAGACCTTCCCAGCCCAGCCCTGTGTGCCTCCACCTGCCCGCCCCCATTCACTCATCCACATCACCCCAATTCCACGTCTGTCACACTGTGGCGTTTTCCCACTATACCCGGTATGTATACACCCTTCTCTCCCTTCGTATCGGCGCCTGCTTGCATGACAGAACCCGTCCTTCTTCTTCCGGTGAGCAGACGGACACATGCAAGGCTGGCAAGTAAGCGGACGGGTAGGCCACCCTCCTCTCTTCCCAACCCCCCACGCGATATGAACGCAGCAAACAAACAACTCCACATTCGCGAGAAGCAGAGTGGTGTGTGTCACACAGCACGCTACGCCAACGACTCCTGGTGTCCTGCATACCTACCACACAAGAAATAACAACACAGGCATACACCGGTCAGCGTGTACCAGCCCCCCCTCGCTCACTAATTCATTCATTCGACCTGTATGTATGCAAAACATGTACGTCAAGGAATGCACCATCTAACACGGCAGACGCAAACGTACACAACGCACGGCCATCCCCACGAAAAAAAAAACCAACAAAGAAAACACATGATTGGAACGGATGCTGTCCGATCCGACGGCAAGGGAAGAAAGAAGAATAGAAACAAACAGGCCAACGCAACCCTTCTAGACGTCTAGACGATGCTAGGGTGCCGCCGCACGATCTGGTGACGCACCTACGCGGATGGGGGAAACCACACAAGCCCGGCACACCACGGCAATTAGACGCGGCAAGAGAGCTCTCTCTCCCTCTCTCTCTCCCTCTCTCTCTCCCTCTCTCTCTCCCTCTCTCTCTCCCTCTCTACTGCCCGTGGAGGGAAAAGGGGTGTTAAAAATAGCCGCGAGGGTAGGTGGGTTTGCGCGTCCCCAAGCGCAGGCGGACCAATCCCCGCAGAGACGAGCGCGGAGTTGGCGTCTATGGGCTCGGGGCGCTCGCCTGTAACTCTATATGTATGTATTCAACCGCTGCCGAGCGGTTCGTGGGACCAAGGCCGGTCGGGCGGGTGGGTGATGGATGGGGCAGAGAATGACGCGTTAATGTGGCGGCCGGCCCCTCAAAGTGGGAAGGAAGTACGCGATACCAGCTTTCCTTCTGGAAGGCAACCTCGCTTGTCGACCGAGTTAGTCCTCCAGATATTGGAAGTAGTGGTAGAAGAGAGAAAGAACAACGGGGGAAGAAAGGGGACAGCAGGCTGACTCCCGGAAGGCACAGCTGCGTGCCGCGGCAGCTCGTCCGTCCCCCAACTCCTTCCTGCCCGCGGACGGGCGGACCAGCAACCAATATCAAGCCGCGGCCCAGCTGTGCGTCATACTTGTACACCGCTCACCCCCCCCATAGCCGGCTACCTACATCCCTGACCAGACCGTTGGAGCCGGATAGAAGAACACGTAGACGTCTTCCGGAACAACACAAGTGCACCTATAGGGCCATATATACCTCGTATGTACATATTTGACATGTTCCCAAATGGCTTGGCAGCCCGCCCGGAGGGCGGGGGGGGGGGAGAAGAAGGAAGAAGGAAGAAGGAAGAAGGAAGAAGGAAGAAGGAAGAAGAAGATTAATCTTGGAAGATATCGGGCGACGCATTCAGCCCTGGCCCGATCCAGTCCCTGTGCAGCAACGGTTCTCAATTAACCCGAGAAAAAAAAAAAAAAAAACAGTGCCAGTCAGCCACCATGTATACATCATTTGATACGAGGCCGGGGTTTTGATATGTGCGCGTGTTCGGCCAGCGACATTGATGGCGGTGGTCTTTGCGTGCCTGCTGACCGGGAAGATGCAGGGCCCTGAGGCCGGCCGCGTTCCAGAAGCACCGCCGATCTGGTCCCCGGCCGGGCATACGGACTTCCAAACCGGACTGCAGAGCAAGGGCGGTCTATGGGTGTGTTTTGGCAAAGGACTCTCTTGTCGCGCAACCAGGCGGCCCGTGATCTCCGGTGTCCCTGTGCCCTGCCGAGACTGAATCAACCCTCGAGCTGGCAGCCGCTGCAAGTGGAAACTCGGAACCGAGAAATCAGCGGCTGAACCGAAGAGATTCTTGGTAATGCCAATCCGGCCGGAGACTTCGGCGGAATTCTCTCGGGTTCTTGGGAGGACCGCTGGCGTGACGGGGATTCTCCCAAAGTGTACTTCTATCATGGTCACGGTTGAGCAGTTGAGCACGGCCACGGCCTTTTAGAACGATGGGTCAACGGAGGCCAAAAGCAACAAAACTATGTAAGGGTAGGTTAGGGGTTGGATGGAATTGATGATCCAAAGAGCGCGGCGGTGTCTTGTGCTGTGTAAAGCGATATGGCAAAAATCCATGCGTTCTCGTTGGCTTCTCGTCTCAGCCGCGCGGAGAGGGCGCGCCTTGCCAGGTCGGATCGATCTGGGCGATCCTTGTGCTCTTGTGGCTCTTCTTGTTCCGCCCACGATTAAGCGCCGACAGGCTAAACTCTATATGATCGTCAAGTATCCCGTGGGTTTGGGCGAGGTAGTATCGGAGTCGGCGGAGACGGCGCCACTGGTTCCTCGTTAATATAAAAGACATCGATTAACCGCAAGCGTGGCTCGCATATCGAACCAATCCGACCAGCATGCTGAGACCGACGCACGTAGGATATGTAACCGTACATGTACGGAGTGCCAGGATCGATTCGAAAGTTCCGCTGCTTAGTGGTCCACACTCAAACCAGTTTCTCTCTCAAACGGCTTGGCTGAGATATTCGCTCATGGACGGACGCAGAGTAAAGGGGTCCTTGAAAGCTGACACAGAACTTGTAGTGTAGCATTGTCCATTTTGCCGCAGGGGGGTAGGCGGCTGGGCTGTTCTTTCCAGCGTCGCATCCGACCGTTCATTGCATCTCCCTGTGTTCTCGAAAGGACCGAGTCGCCTATTCTCCGCGCTTCCCAACAAGGACAACAACTGTCTCGGAACTTTGCGGTTCACTGAACTGCTCTCGAGCTCCTGTATAATTGATGCGGCTGAGAGGTAGTCGGGGGACACACCACAAGAGAAACGAGACATCGGCGCCATGCAGCAAGGGAGCTCGTAATGGGATTGACCGTCAATCCCATGGGCTTGTTCGTGTTCGTTGTTGAGCTCGGCATCGTGTGTGGGTCCGAATCGACCCCGGGGGCGGGCGGACGGGCGGGCCCCGATGCCGGCCGGGCTTGGGTCCGAGGAGGGAGGACAAAAGGTGGTACTGTACTCCGTCCAAACCCAGCGATCTACGGGAGCGGCCATGTGGCGTGTTTCAACTGCAGACTTGGGGAGACCATTTCGATCCGAGGGCAGAGCCGGTGTGCATCCGCGGTTGGCGAATCCCGCCGAGCATCAAGGCGAGCAATTACCGGCAGCGAGAGAGAAGCGAGGTAATTGGTTGTCATCGGCGCTAGTCAGCGCACAGATCAAGGTAGACTTCATTGTGGACGCGGGCATTCCGGCGAGATGAGGGACGCGGGTGCAGGCGCAAGCGCGTATGTACATACATACTCATACATGCTTGCACATGGTATGGTAGGCGAGTTGTTGGTGTGCTTGACTGGTGTGCTTTCTTAGTCGGGGTACGAGGGGACATGGAACGGCTCCCTATACCACCCTACCACCCTTCCAAGAATCCAAATCCCACCCCTTCTCACCTCCCTCCCCCCACCTCCGTCCGATGGCGCCAAACCTCTTTTGGTGTTTACCCCAGTCGGTGCCAGAAGCCTGGTCCCAGTTCGGAAGCAGGGTTGAGCTGCACAGCCCTATATTAAGCAACGTCATGCCTTCTCTCGCCGCCGTGGGTTTTGGCCTGATGCATGCTCAGCACACCCACAGCCGACCGGCATTGCCTCCGCTCGTGCTCTTCGGCAAGCTCTCTGGCGGCTGGTTGTATGTAATTTGGAAGACGGGGGAAATGGCTCTTCGACCTTCTTCTGCAGGTTCAGGTCGAGCTTCGACACAGCGAATGAGAAATTGTCCGATGTCCTCATTGAGAAGTTCGCTCTCGAGGACCGTGCTCGAGTTGTGCTTGGTCGCCGTTTCGGGCGCCTGTTTCCGCCACACGGCTTCCTCTTTCAACCCGTCCCCCCGACGAGATGGTTGCCCTGTCGGGATTCAAGACAAACCGTTGCACACGCCTCTGATGATCATCGATCAACAAGCGCCGTCGAAACCGCCCATGGTGATGCGTCGGCCGTGCGAGTGTTTTCGTTTTCTCTCGTTCGGATAACTTTTCACCCGCTTGGCTGGTTGGTTGGCTGGCTGTGTGATGCGTCGAACCTAAGGTAGGTAGTTGCCTAGTGCTTTCCCGCACGCCGGAGGCTCGAGCCGCGGAGCTTGCCATCGAGTTCTTTTTTAGCATGTCCATCAATTGCCCCTTGTAGCAATGGTAGATCTGGCCCCTCGCACACATCGCGGCGGTTGACAAGCGCCTGGGAGCCACCGGTTGGCATGGTACATACATCTGCATCAGCGTGATCAGGTACGTGGGGTGGGGTCTCGACGCCAATTCTTGCTTCTGCTCTGCCCGTTGCCGATTGTGGAAGCCATGACCGATTGGAAAGGGAAATGCTGACTGTTTGCGGAACAGCGGCTTTTCGGATACCTCGCTTGACTTCCAGCTTGTTTCCATGTGATGACCCAACCCTGATGAACCAACCTCGAACCAGCCTGCCAACCCAGCAGATTTCTGTGAGACGACTGAAGCGGGGATTCGAATTGCAAGGAGCTCCCTGTGGGGAGTTTGCCTAGTCGACTCACTCCGGAACTGCCGCCTCCACCTGTCCACGCCATCGTCTCCACTAGCTTAAGCGGGGACATTTCCTCTTCCTTTCATCGGGCCCATGCAGTTTTCTCGGTTTGTGCAAAGAAGCAAACTCGAGCCCGTGAAAAATTCAGGAAACCCCATCGGCTCCCAGTTCACGGTTAATCAAAGGGCAGGTACGGAATGTTACGGGTGTATAACTAAATGCGAGTTATCCCGTATCTGACCCGTTGACAAAACAGGCTATAGAGGGCTTGTGTAACGGACACCATTCCCAGTGGGAAGTGCGACTGCGTATTCGTATATAAGTCCGAAAGCTTATGTAGAATACACTATTGTTACTTTCACAGTTTTCCGTCATCTCGCAAGCGTTCCCCCATGGTTCCCCCCGTTCATTCCAGCCTCCCGAGGAGATCTTGTCCCTATTGAGGTTGTTACTCCCCATGCAGGGTATCGTCGTATCGTATGTATCGAACTGATCACCGAAGAACGGACTCGGCGTCCGTGCTTTTACCGACCCAGTCTGAGCGGTTCGGGAAGCCGAGCCTCAGTCAAGCCAGACTGGCACCTCGTCCCCCGCCTTACCCATCCGAGAAATCTTGTGCAATGGCGCGCCCGCCACCCTGCAGTGACATAGTTATTCGTCCAACAAAAGGCAAAAGAGGAAAAAGCAAAACAGTGCCTCCCAAGGTCACACACGCCCCCCCCCCCCACTTGTTTTCCTGTTTGTTGTTGAATGCATCTTTTTGGTTTTGGCATTCTCCCCTGATTCATCTTGATTAAAGTCGATTCAAACGCCCCATTTTCCTGACCCGCCCTCCCGGCCAGCCGTTTCTGTTTCGATCCCTGATAAAACCTAACAAGAACACATTAAAACAACGTGATAATAGTACAGTACAAAATCCGAGTTAGCAAAGGTTGGTGGTGTAATACATTTTAAAAAATAAACATTGGCGAGCGGGAAAAAAAAAAAAAAAAAAAAAAAAAAAAACGTGCCCAGACGCGGAACAAGAAAGGAAAACGAAATGTCAGAAGCTTCGCCGGAATCCGGAACGGCCTCCCTCGCGTTCAAGGGCGGAGACAACTCGACGAATTGGGAAATAGCCCCTGCCGCCGCGTGTTTGTGATGAGGTCGAGGCTCAAACATGTGCGCCAAAAAAATGCGCGGTGTGGTCCGGTGGACTCGGCGTCGATGGAGTCGTTCCTGTCCGGTTATGGCGAGTTTGATCGAATAGGGGGACCAGTCCGCTTTGTCGGGGACGCGGCACTGTTCCTTATCCACGGAACCTTCCCCTGACTGGCCCCTTGTTTATCCTCATCGCCGTCACCCTTGCAACGGCGCGGTGAGGATCCCGCCCCGTTCATATTGCCGTAAGCGGAAAGGGGCCAGCCAAACCCAAGCCGCAAAGAGCTTAGGCCGGCTCGGCGGGGCTGAAACAGCGATGAAATTAAGGTTCAGCTGTTATCTCCCGGTCGCGTGGCTGTTGATCCCTGGACTCCACCACCACCGCGAAGTTTTTCCTCCGACGACCGTGGTGACTGTCTCCGCTCGTTCTCACCAAATTGCGCCAGGCCGTGTTGCTGTTGCTGTTGCATTTGGTGGTGGTGGTGCTGATGGTGTTGTTGGTGCCGGCCTTCGGACGGGTTCCCGGAGGCGAAGTGCGTTGTCGCCCGAGGAGACTGCGGGTTGTCTGACAGGAGTGATGAAACCGAATGTGCCCCGACCCGTCCGGATGGAGCCTGCGCGGGTGGGGGTGCGAATTGTGCTGGTACCTGGCCCTGGTGCTGAGTTGACGAGAGCGGCTCGCCGTTATCCCGCGCGGGGCCTGCCCCTGCCGTGTGCATTGGCGACGTCTCTCGCCCCGGACCCAAACTCTCCGCGCGTCCCCGACCAGCGCCAGGTCGGTATGAACCCAGGTCACTCCTCTGCCGCGAGTGCCCTCGCCTGCGCCCGGGCGGCGGATTTGACAGGCCCGTGCTATGCAAGAAGGGCGGCGAACGGTGCCGATGCGTGGATGGCGGCGGCGCGGCCTGCTGTGGTCCTGGTGCTTTTCGTTTGCGTGGCGATTCCCCTACTACGTGAAAAAGAACGAGCCAGTTAGCCCCACGCCAGAGCCTTATTTTGAGCGCCATTTGGTTTTGGACGAACCTGAGGGCGTGGCGGGCTGCTCTGCCCCACCCCGTCCTCCTCCTTGTGTCGTTGGGGGTTGCCAATGGTGGAAGTATATGGACGGAGACGCTTGTGGCTCTTGTTGATGCTGTGACAGTCCCGATTGCTGGCCCGGCCCGCCCGGCGCGTTAGTGACCAGGCTGGGCAAGTTTGATCCGGTCCCAGCGGATGGCCGTCCCGCCATCGTCCCCGGCATGCTAAGTCCTCTAGGCCTCGTGGGGGAACCAGGATAGCCGGCCGCATATGTGCTCGGCGGCCCTTGTGCCGAACCCGGCGTGGATGGGATGGCGCCGCCAGAAACTGGGTACTGCCCGTACATCGGGGCCTGCGAGTCTCGCCTTTGGTGTTCTGAAGAGACTGCCACAGGTGGCATCAGTGCGGGAGGGTGTTGTTGAGGGGTTTGCGACATCATGTACTGCTGCGCCCAGTCTAGGGCCGCCGGCGAGAGTGCGCCACCGCCCATGCCTGCAAAAACAACCGGCACCAGCGGCGGTGGTATCCCTCCTTCCAGGGAGGTCCTCAGGATCTCGTGCTCCATCCTCCTCTGCTCGAGACGGTAGCCTTCCTGCCGTGTCCTCTCCTCCTCTTGCCGCCTCTTGTCCTCCTCCGCCTTGGCAGTAAGCCAAGCTCTCATCGATTCCTCATGCCATGTCGGAGCCGCCGGGAGCTGGCCCAAAGGCTGGCTTTGACGAGACCGGAGGTGGCGGGACAGCCTGGGCTCCCGACAAG
>NT_165980.1:3262760-3372087 GCF_000143365.1 Chaetomium globosum CBS 148.51
TCCGGAGGGGGCTTGAATGAGAGCAAAGCCCCTGATGAGCCAGCCACGATGAGGCGCCGACATGAGCTAATCGAACACATTGCTAGCTCCGAGGATGGTAGGCGTGTGCTTCTGGCCCGGATCCGGATATATCAAGGGGGGGAGAAGGCCGGGGATGTGCTCGGCGGGGGTTGGTAGGTCATGGACGGGCCGGGTAGCCGTACTGCGCTGGCTTGTTGATGGTTAAGCATCCTCGTGTGAGCTGGTAGAATAAGCTACAATGGGAGAAAAAGAGTGGGAAGGAGGGTGTGTAATGTAGACGGGAGAAGCAGTGGAATGCCGGGACGGAAGTGGGGAAGGGGAGGGGAGGGGAGGGGAGGGTGATGGGGTTTGAAGGGGAGAAGGAAAAGGGAGAAAGAAGAAGTGGAAATAACCTTTGAATGGGAAAGCTGGATGTGGCGGCCAGCCTAGTGATGGGTCGCAGAGAAAGGTAGCAGGCGGGGCGTGTGGTGATGAAACGTCGAAGTACTATGACAGAGCCCACCCAAATTTGGCCATTGGCGCGCTGCAAAGAAATATAAGTACTTTGCAAGGTACGAAAAAAAAGGCGGGGGTGGCCGGTGGATGAGCAGGATGTCCTAGGACCAAGACGCAGCTCCGGTGCAGTCCACTATGCTCGAGGCGGAGTTAGTGTCCAGCGGCAGAGGCGAGGGTGACCCTGGCCCTAGGCTCTGTGCCTCTTTGGCCCGTCCCAATCTGTCGACGGTCTGGAATGGGGTTATCGTATGTAGAAAGCCGCGCCGGTTCAGGCGAGGGTACGATCCCGATGTTTCCCCAAGGTAGTTCCTTCGTACAGCAGGAGAGCACAACGAGGATGAGACGAGGCCGAGCGAGTCAGGACGAACCGGGGGAGACGGAGGGGTGACAAGACGGAAGGGGACCAACAATTTGTAAATCAGTTTGACGGTTTACCGTTTAGGCAGCGGAAACAATGTGGAGTAGAAAGGTGTCCAGAGGTACCCTGAGCTATTTCATTTGAGAGCAGCGCGTATCAGAACAGACTGATGCCGGGGTCTGGAGGTTCAAGTGGCGAGACAGTCCCGGGAGGCTCGAGACGGGAAACCGGGTGAGTAAACAGACCACCGAAACGTTCAGGGTTTGTTGATCAGTGGGAGGCGGCCACGGGAAGGAGTCTGCCGGGGAGGAGTGTGTGCGAGGAAGGAACTCGAGATGCATGGCCTTCGGGGGACGCTGCCAAGATGAGACCAGGATACCGGGAATTTGAGGTGGTGAGCAGACACCGGCAGGGGGAGCAGCACAAACATCCTTGCTGGCCATGTTCGCAAGCCAGGAGGAAGCGTGCTGCCCACACCACCGGAATCGACACAGTCGGACAAGGCTAGCTCGCTGGCTGGCGCTTTTGCTCAGACGGGGGAGGTGCAGAAAGTGGGTTGAGACTGTTTTTAGCACGCCGTTCGGGGCCCTGGTCAATCCGCTTGGCCATTTGTTCCAGGAGCGGACTTGAGCACAGGGTTGGGTTGGCGCAAGGGGGGGTGTCCTGGGAGATGCAGGGCGGATCTGCGATAAATGACCAGGGCGCTTGCGCGAATCAATGACATAGACAGAGGGGTGAGGCTAACGGCGGGCCCAGAGCAGAAAACCCTCTTGACTCAACCAGTTACCAGACCAGACCAGCCAGCGAGAATGTGCTTTTCCTGTCGTGACGATGCGAAATAACACCTTCTGCGCTTGGGGTAGCATGTGGCTCAAGAAGGCGAGGGGCCTCGCCGAAACCTGATCCAGATGCAAAGCATCGTTGGCCGGTAAACAAGCCAGGCAGCCCGGACAACAAGCTCAACGTCACAACGCATCTGGTGTCCGGCCGGAGAGGTACACCTGACAGCTAAGCACGACCGTTTGGGTTCAGGTGCAGCTGCGGGGAGCTTCGCTGCGCAGGGTGGGCGGCGGGTAATGAGGGGGGCGCCTGGATGAACTGAGCTCTCAAAGAGGTAACCGCTCTGTGCGCACATGTGGCGGCTGGAAGGGAGGCAAGCCAAATCCCTGCGACGGTTATGTCGGGCTCAATGCCGCCCTCAAGTTATTTGCGTTCGCCTTGGACGAATGCAGTAGTGGGCAGGTCCATGGTTAGCGGTCCCGAGGGAGAGGGTCGGTGCCCCTGCTTGTGCGAGTCGGAGGCGGTAGCAACACAGCCTCCCTCGTCTTCGCTATTACTTCTATGTAGTCTAATTTTCGACATGATGCCGTCACGGGTGATCGGAGCAGCCATCGGGGTGAAGCATACAGTGCTTTGACAGCACGCATTATGCGTTCAGGCTGGCCCGTGAGGAAAGGGTTAGGTTGCGGGTTCGTGATGCGAGCGACTCCCAGGAGCAGGGGGATGGGGGTGGGGAACCGGTCGATCTCGCGCCTGTAGCCGCATTGCAACATGTGCTTTGTGCGGAGGCGGTACGACGGCGGGCAGGCACGGGAGAGATGGTTTCTGCCGAACAGAGTCCTTACCGCGGTAAACTGTTGTATACAACGCTGCGCGTGATGACATGGGACGGGCAGGCAGGGTGGTGAAACGGGTAAAGCGCTGGATCTGCTGGAGGCCGAATTCGGGATAGAGGTGGAGATGAGTCTCGAAAGGTGCTGAGTGGAAATAGGAATTGAGCGGAAAAGTTTGACCACCCTTGCTTAACCGTATCTTCCTGCCCGACCGGGACCTCCCTCAGATTGCCCGATGCCGCGGAGCAATGGAGTTTGCAGTAGTGACAGAGCAACCAACGCAGGAGGGCAGTCGTGATCTCCGCACGGATCGATCGAGGTACGGGAAGATCGAGGCAGGCAGGTGCGGCCCACGGACCCAGAGAGGCTAGTAGCAATCGTATCAATTGAAATAATAACACCAAAGTGTAGTGTGTGCCTAGCAGGAAACGCCGGCACTTGGCTATAACACGGCGACTTAAGGCATCAAAAAGTCCGGGACGAACTGATGTTCGGGTATGCTTCGAACCAGAATTGAAATTCTGCGGGTGGAAGAAACAACAGCGCCAAGTTTATTTTTCAGGCAAGTGGACCGTGCATGCAGCAACAGGGTACAGGGACCGGTCCACCATCGGCCAATCGCGCAGAGTCTGCGGTATTGGGGGGGACCATGTAATAAGTGGGTTCTGTGTAAATTATACAAACTCATACCCTGGACCGGAAAGACAGAGCAAACAAACCGGGGCAAAAAGAAAGAAGTTTGAGAAAAAAAAGTAAGAAAGAATACAAGGGACTGGGATGACGGATACCTTGATACCTTGATACCTTGATACCTTGATACCTTGATACCTTGATACCTTGATACCTTGATACCTTGATACCTAATAAGAGAACTCGTGAGAGGAATGGGGTTCCTATTCAAAATACTGTGTACTGAAGTCCTCATCCGCTGGCTCCTGAGATGAAACAGCTTACACGGTAGGGAGTTCATTACATGTAAATCAGGCCTGTATATAACTCGTAACTCCCGAGTGTCCCTAGCATACCGTATTCGTACCACTCGCTGCGACTGTGGCAGGTGTCCATTCAGTGGTCCAAGCGTCGAAACCGAACATGCTGTGCTTCAGAAGTCGCTTCAAGTTTGTTTTCTCTGGCTCAAAGCAGCTGCCAAAGCGTCGTCGCCTCTTTCGAGGCCATTACTGGGCCCAGGGGAGGCTGTATTTGTTTTACCATGTTGCACCTGTTTCGCCTCATTGCGTCAAAAACGCCGATGCTGTTTTAGGTACGAGGTTTTCCGAGTGAAACCCCGTATCAACAACCAGAGGACGAGGTTTGCGTTGATTCAACTGCGTGGCTTTTACACAGTAGGTGGGCTATCTGAGATGCGAAAGGAAATCTGAGAAAGTTACGATGTACGTAGGACACCAGTACCGAGATGGCCGAGGTGGTGCCTGTTCGATACGGTGATACGGTGATACTGTGATACCGTGACGCTGGTCGCTTTCTGTGGCTCCTTCCTTCTTTGGGTGAGCCAGTCAGGCTCACAGGTTCCATCATCCCATGCTGTTGGTTTCCGACCGGAAAATTACCCCAATACCGACCTCCCCAACCATAGAAACGACCAGTTCATCCAAACAGCAAAGCAACGCCGTCCCATAATACTCTCCCAACCTTCCGGTCGGGACATGCCGCAGTCTCACCAGAACACAGGATCTGCGTTGAACCTTACTTTATCTCCCACAGTCCATAAACTGCGGCTCCCGAGCGGCCACGCGTTTCCGACTTGATGTTGTGCATCACGACGCGCTTTGTGGTCGATGGTCGCGTATGGACCAGTCGCGAGTTGGATATGCGCTGAATGAGGGCCCGAGTGGCCTGGCTGGATCATGGTCAAGGTTTGTGGAACATCAGCTACGCCGGGGCTCCTCTCTCGCCGCCGTGGAGTTTCATTTACTGGGTCGTGTCGAGCGCTAACTTGGGGTTTCAAGTTTGCTGCGAAGAGGGCGGCCCTGGAAGGCATGCTTGCGGCACCTCACGCACCCGAGGCCCTGCAGATGCAGACCGGCACCACCCTCGCCAGCGCATGAACACTGCTGCAACCTAGCGGATGTAGCCGACGATTGACGGGATGTCGTTCCTTTTGTTCTGACAACACCCACCTATCCGTTTCCGGGCGCTCTTTCCGACAAGGGCGCTTCCTGGACCCTGGGTCGTGAGATGCCCAAAGCAACAATTGCCCCGTGCTTGCAGTCGAAAAGGATGCTTGATACATCGCGACGGGTTTCATCCAAATCCTCGCCAACTCGAAAGTGCTGAGCGGATCAAGGGTCTCAGCTGCCTGTAAACACGGCCCCACGTCAGATTTCGCCTCAGAAGCTGCAGCATGCGCACTGCTGCTGGCCCGAACGAGGCTGTATGCCCCGAGTGACCCAGGTTTTGCAGGAAAGCTGCTGACCATCGCGAAGGTAGAAACTGTGCATCGAGCACCACTTGTTTAGAGACCCAAATGCTCTCCCCCCCCGCGATGCCTGCTTGTGGCACGGCGAGCAATGCCTGCCGCCAGTGAGGGAATGTCAGATGGTCCAGCCTGCAACCACCAAGAGCGCCGACCACATGGGATAAAAAAAGCTCGTCTCGGCCAATGGAACCTCGAATCCTTTATTTGAAACAGAACCAGAGCTGGGCCCTGCTGCTCGTTTAACACCTCGACTGAGAACCTCCTCCTCTCCGAAGCGCGCCCCACCGCGATGCTAGTCGTCCTCAACCGCGGTGTCATCGAGGTCGTGAGACGCGCCATTGTTGAACGCGGCGGGACGGTGCCATGTTGACGCTGGACGGGGTCTTGGAACTCGGCTGCAGAGCCTGACAGAGCTAGCACCGCTTCGGCCACTCTCCGACTTCATACCTCTTTAATCTTACTTCCCGTGTCGTCTGGCCGTTGAGCATTATCCCACAACCTTCAGGACGGCGCCGCATTTTTTCCACATCGTCCCCGCCACGAGCTTCGTGGCCCGTTGGTAAAGCGCTCAGTAAGACTGCCGCGCATGATGGTCTCACATCCAACAAGACTCTTGGTCAACGTGTCTTGGCCACGCGCTCTTGATCACAGCTTGCGTCATCGAGTACTACCTTGCTCATCAATATTCAGCGTCCCAACAACACACCACCTCCCTGCCACGAAATTGAGGATACGGTCCCCCAATTATTATCAGTGACGGCTTTCCAACAACACTTGCGCAGCCTTCCGTTATTGCTGCGTGTCTTGCGTGAATCCAGTGCACTCCCGATCTTTGACCCCGGAACTTGCAGATGTGCTGTAAACTTGTGGCGTTCCGAGCGTCTCCAGCTGGTCGAGAAATGCACCTTCCCCCACGCTTTCGTGCTGGTGGCCGGAATCATGCTGTATGTCCGTGGGTATAATCTGTCCATACAAACGTGTGAACTTGTCGTCGCCCAGCACCCTTGCTTGCGCTAGACCTGGGTCCCTTGGCCGAGCGACAACAACCTGAAACAAGACCACTTCTTGACTGAGTAATTCTTGCGACTCGGGGAGGGAAAGCTAAGCCGAACCGATGTCACATTGGCTTGCTGCGCTCTTTCGGGGCCGGACTTGGTTCTCGGAGAAGCACACGCGGGCCGATGCTCAGGCCTGCTTCCATAGTCCTCAATTCACCGGTCCGGAAGGAGCAGGTCCGGAACACCGCGGCGCCCCAGATATATCTGTCACGGTGCTAACATGCAAGTACCCGCTTTCTATCCCCAGACATCTCCATCCTTGCGATGCTATTCCCTGTCAGCGGCACCCAAGGGACCTTGATGAGATGGCGAACACCAGACGAAGTATTCTTACTGCCGGGGCGAATCTTACGCGGCATGTGCTCGCGCCAAACCTTGCGGGATTGTTTAGGAGCATGTTCTTCAGGGCCATGCGACTCGCCATCTGGCTGCCCGAAGTGTTCCAATTGGGTTTGTACGTCGCTACGCTGACGTGTTCGTGAATAGACACAACAGTCCTTCTCAATCACAAAACCCGACGATAACGGGACCAGGGGGTGCCAGCAGATCGCCCCCCAATCGGGCTGCAAGCGGAATGCATCCATCCTGGCACGCCTGGCCACAACCGGAGCTCGCACGCCTACAAGTTGGTAGATATCACGCAGTCGAGAAACGCCGCCGCTCACTTCAAGACGGGGAGCACGCATTGGACAGACAGGACGAGGTCTCCAAATTCCGGCGAGCCTCGTGACGAAAGACCTAGTGGGCGGTAAACTCTTGTCACACACATACCATGCCAGACACGGCACTAACACTCTATTCCATCAATATATGGACGATAGAGGAAGGTTCGGCCTTGGGATATGTCTAGCATCCGCGCGGGTGGCGGGAACTCACATCGGGTATTCGTTTAAAGACCATTCGCTCCCCGCCGACTTTGGGGGCGGACACCTCGCCGCGTCTACCGAACTTCGAGAAGGAATGAAACACGGGAACCGACAGGCTCACCGGACTTCCGTGTGTCACACAAGCGATGGCTTTGCGATAGGACAAGAGGAAAAGTAGTTGCCCGTCACTGGTCCTCGAGGCTAACAACTGCAAGCATGATCTGGGCGGACGCGCCAGCGTACTCACTCCGTGTTTGCCCTTGCTTGCCCGATCCCTTACGGGATGCGGCAGGACTACGCACAGGATGCAGGCGCCGCTTATGGAACCCCGGCCGCGATTTGTTAGGAGATCAAGTTTGATGATTTGCCTCGGATCGAGACAACGGCCGGAGAAGTGCCGGGGAGATTTGATTCATGTTTTCATGACAAGGTTTCGACTATTGTGTAAGTGGCCCGCTTTGACAACTCGGGAGTATGAGAACAAGAACACGCCAAACGGTTGTCTCTTTGCCACGCTTTGGTCGGATCTCCCGTACCTTTGCCGCACAAGCCAAAACACCGTTCCTTTTTGGCTCCAAATACCCGCTTGCTTAGGTTACATCAACCTAGCACGGTCCGTGTCTGGATCACCCCATGGGGGGTTATCATTCAGGGGCGAGACGTCTGTTCCCGATACCATAGATTAGTCAAGTCTGGAACCGATGGCAACCCGCGGCTGGAAATGTCTGGATGGACAGGCACGGACGGTGCGTTGCAACGCTGCCGCCAATTCCCCTAGGGCGGCGAGTCTTGAGCCCGGTTGCAAGCCACCGACTCGCCAAGCCGACGACATCTACCGCACTCACCAGTCTGAAAATGATGGCGGCACCGGCCTGGCTTGCGGCTGCGCGGCTTCCTCACATATTCCCTTTCCAACTGCCCCCCGTTTCTGCTGTCGCCAACTTACGCACTCTGTCTGAGACTTGCTTGCCGAGCGGGGAAAGCAATACGGCGGCTTGCAGGACAATGGAAGCAAGCAAGCAGCAAGCATGCCGATGACGGCGTCCAGCACCTGTTGCCATCCTCCTTGTTCTTGCATACCTACCGTCTGGCTCTCTCAGCGTCGAACTAGCCTAACCTGGCTTATGTGGCACCTGACAGACCTCCCTTGCCTTCCTGCTCCTCTTCACGGAACCAGCCGGGCTCTGAGACGTAGACTTATCCCATCGTGACATTCCTACTGAACATTAAACGCCCTATGCCGGCGACTGGCTGGAGGTGTTGACGATCGTCGTTTCCTCTCTACATACGTTTTAGAGATGAGGCGTTGCCACGCTCCAGTTCGCCCCCTTCCTCCCCCTGTTTCAAGGGGGAAAAAAAAAAAAAAAAAAAAAAAAAAAAAAAAAAAGCAGAATCGGAAACGAACAAACAAACACGGGCTTGCGTCGTTGACCAGCCCCCCAAGCCACTCTGTTTCTGTCTTCCTTGGGGTGGTACGAAGGACGGCAGAAGAAGCGCCACATTTCCGCGGTCAGCAGTGGGCAGTAATATCTACATGTCTGTGCTACTAGGGACATTCCTTGCGAAGGGGGGCGGCGCGCTGTGGCTTGATCGCCGATGTCCGTCACTCCCGAAACATGGTGGCTGACGGTGTGAGGTTGCTATGTCGTACAAAAGGGCACGGCGTGTGTGGGTTGCGGATGTTTACGGTCTGGGGACGGATCGCTTGCTGTGTGGAATCTCAACCACGGAGAAGACGGGCGATTTGGGAAATCGGGAGATGATGAGAGCATACTTTTTGTAGCTTAGCATTGTATTGAGTAGGGGGATGGGCATAGGACCAGGATAATCCTGATCGTACAAAACCCGGAAGTGGCACGCCAGCCTGGTGAACTCCTAGGTAAAGAGCTCATGGTGCCAAAACAGAGCCCGAGGCGTAGCGATACCGTGGAGAATGGAAAAGGGCACGTGCGAGATATCACCGCCTCGCTCCTCAAGGCCTCATTTACATTGGCACCGGGCGCTTGCCACCCTGGCAATGCCTAAAAGAATGCGTGTCCCTCAGATACTTGCCGCTCACACAGTCACGATGAGGCCACGGGCCAGTTTCCATTCATGGGGGTGTTCCTACAAGGTGTCTATTCCAAACCCACCTCGTCCGCTGTCTATGTCCACCAACAAGTTATGTACCACGCAGCTGGTCTTCAAAAAAGACCCAACATACATACAAGTATGCGCATTGGTATTCTGCCCTGCCTTTCCCCTATCCGGCCCTCTCCCGCATAAGAAACGGAATAAGCACACCACAAAACCGCAAGAATATTCTACACCGTGAACAACAAACAAGGCCCGCCAAACGAAAAAGAAGAAACGAAGAACGACATAATACAATCAAACGCCTGTAATGCGCAAAGGCTCTCGCAGTAAAAACCCTCTTCGCTCCAAGTAAGCCACGCCAGGCTAGGTGAAGTGAGAAATAACAAGCAAATTCCAGCCCATTTCCACTCCGCTGACACAAGCAAGCAAGCAAGCAAGCAAGCAAGCAAAACAAGCAAGCAGCTTTCCTCCCTCCCTTCCCTTTCCCTTCGAGTTATCCTCCCCTCTTTTCTTAATAGACAGACAGGTAGTAAGTATGTACGTTAGTAAGGATGCAAGTCGGGTCAGTGTCTATGTACTGTGAAGCATTGTACGTTTGCCACCCCCCTCTCCCCTCACCTTTTATCCACCACCACCACCACCACCACCACCACCAAACTATCCCACCCTCTTCAAACTTCGTTCCCCTCAAAACCTCCCCACAGCCCCCCCACAACCCCAGCACCCCCTCAAAAGAACTTCGCCAACGCCGTACTCAGATCAATAAAGTCCACCGGCTTGGTAACGTAGTCGTTGAACCCGGCCTCGACGCACTTGTCCTGGACATCCGACATGACGTTGGCCGAGAGGGCGATGATGGGCAAGGGCGGGCCCTCGGCACCGAGGCGGCGGCGTTGCGCCTCCCAGGCACGCACCTCGCGGCAGGCCTGGTAGCCATCTTTTCGCGGCATGTGGAGGTCGCACTGTAGGCGGTGTGGTTAGTTTGCAGTTTCTTTTCTTTTTTTGGTTGTTGTAATGGGTCGGATGAGAGTAGGGGGCGATATGGGGAAGGGGGGATGGGGATGAAGAAGAGCATACCAAGATAAGGGCGTAGTACCCCCAGCCCTTCTCAAAGACCATCTCGGTGCACTCAACGCCGTCGGCGGCCAGCTCAACAGCGACACCAACCCGTCTGAGGTACTTCTGCAGCACCTTCTGGTTGACGGGATTGTCCTCTACCAGCAGCACCTTGTAGCCCTTGCCGCCCATGCGGCGCTCCATGTCGACGTAGTTTTGGCGCTGGTCCTCCACCAGCCGCTGGGCCGTGGACCGGTTGTGGTCGATGCTGAGGTCGCGCTCCTTGGCCGGGTCGAAGATGACGGCGAATCGGGAGGGCTTGACCGGCTTGTAGATGTACGTCACCCGGTTCTCGGATAGGATGTCCTCGTGCTTGGTGCCCGCAACGAGCTTGGAGACGGCCTGGCGCTGGACCGAGTCCGAGAGGATCAGGATGGTCGTGTTGCCCAGCGCGCTGGGCTCCAAGTGCGAGGCCTTCTCCATGAGAGAGATGATTTCTTCCGGTGTGGGGAGGTTGACGACAATGTGTGTGAAGCGAACTGCGTCTTCGTCACTGATGAATGTGTGGGCCTCCTCGACCGAAGCGACGGCCGTGATCTTGTACGGAATCCCCTTGGGCAGTGTCATCTCGATGTGTTTGGTCGTCGCTTCGCGGCTGTGTGTCTGCGGGCAGATGATGAGGATGGAAAACATGGGCGGCGTCGATTGCTCCTTGAGCGAGTTCTCAGTGCTAGCAGTGGGCGTGGTGGTCCCTGGACTACCCCTGCGGTTCGGCATTTCCAATTTCATCTGGGAGAGATCCTGTCCACTGGCCCGGGCTGCCTGGCTAAAGCGCACTAGGCCCGCGTTCACCGATGACATAGAGGAGCGGTCCGTTGCCCGGGTGCGGCCGGATGATGCCGACAGCTCGGAACTCCCGCTGGAGGCCGCTGCTGGGGAAGTAAAACCCAAATCGGTCGTGGTGGTTGATGGGCTGCTAGAAGGCGGCTCGCGGAGTGCACTCGCCGACGGGGCCGGGGCGGGAACAACAGGCGTGTTCTGCATTAGCCCCGGTGTCGGGTGAGGAACCGACCCAGCGTCAGGATGATCGTCCTCGGTAGGCAGCCCGAACCTCGCAGTGAAGGTGAAGGTGGATCCCTTGTTAGGGATGGCGGAGCCCTCCATCCTCCCTCCGTGCAGCTCGACGAGCTGTCGGGAGATGACCAACCCCAAGCCGCTCCCACCATGCTGCCGGGTGCTACTGCCGTCGATCTGGCTGAACGGCTTGAAGATGAGGTCGGCTTCTTCCTGGCTGAAGCCCCTGCCCGTATCGATGATGGAGAACTCGAGCATAATCTCGTCCGTTTGCGGCGGCGCCCCCTCGGGGTTGAAGACCCTGCACTTGCTGAACACCTCGCCCCGGCTGGTAAACTTGATGGCATTGCCAATAACGTTGAGCAGCACTTGGCGGATGCGCACCTTGTCTCCCTTGACCCAGGCCGGCACGTCTTCCTCGACCACGTAGTTGAGTTCTAGGCGCTTCGCAATGGCCATGGTCGACACAAGCTCGTTCACGTCTTCGATGAGCGAGCGGGTATGGAACCACTCGTAGTTCAGCTTCATCATGCCGGCGTCTACCTTGGAGAGGTCGAGGATGTCGTTGATAATCATGAGTAGGCTGTTGGCGCTGGTCTGAATGGTGTTGGTATAGTCTCGCTGCTCTTCGTTCAGCGTCGTGTCCTGTAGGAAGGTGACCATGCCCGAGATGCCGATGAGCGGCGTCCGGATCTCGTGCGACATGTTGCTGAGGAAGCGGCCCTTAGAGTCCATGGCCTCCTTCAGCTTGGTCTCGAGGAGTTTGAGGTCGTTGATGTCGGTGGCTGACCCGAAGTACGAGCTCGCGCCGTTGCCGAAGTCGACGTTGTCGATCGCGACGCAGCGGATAAGGTGCCATCGGTACTCACCGCTTTTGGAGCGCAGCCGGATCTCAGTCGTGTACGACAGCCGGCCGCTACTGTCGGTCGACACCTTGATGACCCCCTTCTTGGCGAGTTCGGTGAGATTTGCGGTCGGAAGGTCATAGGGAGAGCCGTCGTTGCTACCGCTACCACTGCTGCTGGAGCTGTTGTTTCGCAACAGTGGGTGATCAAAGCCCCTGATGCCGCCATCGGGAACGGACAAATGCTTCCCGGCCTGGCGGGTAGCGGTGTAGTCAGCCGAGAAGGAGCGGCCGTGGTTCTTGAGCCCTGCCCTGGCGTCCTGCTGGGGAACCGATTGTCCGCCCGGAGGAATCCGGCATTTGGCGAGGTCGTCTGGGTGCACATAGTCCATGAATCCAAGGCCGAGAACCCCCTCGGAGGGCGCCTGGCCGGTGTAAGACAGCCACTGCTCGTTTGCAAACGTGATGCCCTCGTCTTCGGTGGCCGTGAAGATCATCTGCGGTATCAAGTTGGCCAGCAGGCGGTGCTTTGCCTCGGAGGCCAATATCTCTTCCTGTCTCGCCGCCTTGACTTCTGCGATGTGCTGGTCGTGGATGTCCATGTAGGACCCCAAAAATTGCATGATGACGCCTCGCTTGTCCTTGGATGCGACGGCTCGGGCATAGAACCACCGATACTGGCCGTCAAACCGCCTGATCTGTACCGTCTTGGCGAACTGCTCGCCGGTCCGGACACAATGACTCCACTCGCGGAGGTATTCTTCCCGCTCGTCGGGATGTATGCTAGCCCAGGGGTCGGCAGCCAGGTCACCCGAGGTCTGCCCGCGATAGGTGAGGAAACGGCTGTTTACCCACACGATTTCGCCCGTCTGCGGCAAGGCCACAAAGACGTGGGCGGGCAAAGAGTCCAGAATGAGGCCCTTCAGTTTATCCGACGGAGGTGTCATGTCGGTTTGCATCATCGACCCGGATCTACTCGGCGCCGCAGGGTGGGGGATTCCTCGGCCGATCGATGAACTCGGTGGGAGAGATTGGAACGTTGACGCAAAGTCGGCGCCGTAGGAGTGCAGTTGGGTGTGACGGTGGGGCGTCGAGCTCGGTGTTGCAACCATCTTGTGATGACTATCGACCGGAGATCCCGTTGCACTACTCGTCTCGCCAGGAAAAGCCTGTTCCTTCTTCTCGCCCTGCGCTGACCGTCTCAGCTGAATGCTGGCGGATGGGAGCTCCTCTGGCTCGGGCCGTAATGATTCGGAGCTCCTTCGGGGCTCGGTCATGGCTAGGCTGACCGTAGCCGGATCGTGCATCTGCACCTTGCCCGTCGACAGGCGCAGAGACGACCGTTTCTCCGAGAGAGGTGTTTCTCGCGAGTTCCTTCTCGGCCGCTGCCCAGCGTTCGGCGGGTTCTTAACCATGGAGCTGAAGTAGCTGTCGGCGGTGACAGGGGCAGGACTCGCAGTAGTTCCCCACTTGTTGTCCATGACGAGACTGAGCGAGGGCAGATCCCAGGTTGGTGTCCCACCGGGAGAGCCGGCGCCGCTACGTGCCGGGCCGGAATACTCGCTGGGGCTCGTCATACTGCCGGCGATGGAGCCTCGCGAGCCGGCACCCTCGGCGGTGGGCAAGCAGGCAAACGAATTTAGCGCGGCGGAGCCGGCCAGCGGGCGCCCGTCGGGACCCAAAGCCCCAAAGCCCGTTGTGTGTGGTCTGCGTTTCTGCAGCCCGTTTAGCTCGGTCTCCATGTGGCTGTAATGGCGGGCAAGGGAAAAGGAGGTGGCAAGATGTGGAGCAAGGTGTTCCAAGGAGTGGCGTAGGTTAGAAGGATAGGGGATGATGGGGCTCAGGATCGACAGGATCGCAATGGGCGCGTGCTTCTCCTTGACGGGGCGTTCGGGGGACAGGTTCGCAGTTGCTGAGCCATCTCCGTTTTTCCGCGAGATCTTTTGCTCCATAAGCGAAGGATCGAGCTTGAAGGATGTGTTGGGCCTCGATAACAGCACGTGCGTAAGGGGAATGTGCAGCACCGTCCAGGAGTTGTCGACACCGATAGCTTCTGGAGGGACCATGGCTGAATAATCAGCTGGGGCGGAGGACGGGTTGAACGATTCTTCGTCGACCATGGCCTTCGGCGAAGAAGGGATTCTCGGTGGGATCGGCCCTGACGGCGGGAGACGGTGCCGGAGACTGCGACCAAGGAGACGGCGGTGTTTGTTCGTACTCCTCGTATCTCTGAATGGGTGGCTTAGGGATCTCGTCCTCGAACCCGGGAGGCGATCGTGGATTTCCTCTCCAGCGTTTGGGGCCGCTGGCCACGGCTGGATGCGGGTGACAACGTGGCGTTACCAAGAATGGACGAGAGCTTTGACATAGAATCTGACCGTGGTTCCCTGATCTTCCGACGGGGCCCCTCGGGCGATTTGGCTCCCACTGCGGCGCGAGGGTCAACAGGCTTCTTACCGGCCGCTTCCTGGTTGTTGAGGTAAGGGTAAGACCTGGTGAGGGCAACCACGCGGCCACGCTCCAGAATACGGACGACGCCGTTGTGGTCAATCAGGGGATCAGCTTCGTAGTCGAGAGCCTGTAGCACATCGAGCAGCTTCCCATGCCCTTCCCTTTCGGCTGTTAAGGGCACTTCCCAGCTTGGAATTTGCTGTTTCTCCTCTTCGAGGGCGTCGTGCTGCTTTAGGGCCTCTCTGTTGAGGCTGGTCAAGTTTTCGCCGTCATCGATGGCATCATGGGCGCGACTGGCGGGCTGGTGGTGAGATTTGCTCCTCGAGAGAAGCTGGGGGCGACGCTGATCGGAAGGCGGCCGGTCGTCTGCTGCGGCCGGTCGGGTTTGTTCATACGATGTGAACGAATGCCGACTCTGTAGGGTGGGACGGGTCGGTGTCTGTTTCGCAGAAGGCATCCCGGTCTGGAGAAAGCGTTCCGAAGATTCACCCGTGCTGCTCGGAATGAAACTCGAGCCCCTGGCGAGGTATCCCACACTCAGTTCATCCTCGCGATGGGCATTGTACGTCGCCTTTTGGCCCCATGGCACGTTCTCAATGTCCGTCGGGTCGGCCGGGATGGCCAGGGTCACCCTTTCCGCCTTGTACACGTCAACCATTATTTGCACCACGGTGTGCCACCAGGCATCCAACCCCGGCTCGGCCGAGAGCATCAGGGCCAACTCGTAAAGGTTCGGACTCGGGAATTCACGGTTGTCTGGCATCTCGTGAGAGCAGCCGGGTGGTAGAAAGGTGAGGGCGGAGGCCCGGCGTAGAGGGGTTCGAGGACGCGAGTGTGTCCTGGCCCTTGAAAACGTCGGAGAGCGAGCGGGACGCATCGGGCGGGGCTGTGGGCGAGAGCGTGGTGAACGGGCGGTGGATGGCAGAAGACAGGAAGGTGCCCCGGAGACATGCGGGGGAACGGGTAGGAGGGCGTGCCTGCTGCTGGACCAGGCGTAGGCGGGGCTTGCCGTCCTCGGATCGTATGATTAGACCCTGTCGAAGTCGCGGAGGTCGAGGTGGCCGGTGGCTCGGACCCGGACCCGGATCCCGACCCGGATCCGGACGACCGGGGTAAGGATGACGGGGAGTTCTCTTCTTGTATCGGGGAGATTTTGTGGGGCCCGGCCATGGGCGGTTGTCCTCCTCTTAGCGGCAATTCCCTCCGATCCATCTGGCGTGCCAAGTTCTCGCGATACTCGTTCAACTGCCGCTGCGAGTCCCTCAGTTCCGGCCCCGGCCGCGGCCGCGGCCCCGGCTCCACAAGGTTCTCTGCCCTGCTCTGGCCATGGTCGAAAGTCGACGACGGGGGGCCCGCCTCCCCTCGCGGGGTTTCGTCACCCCGGTTCGGGTCTTGTTCCTCGGGGTGCGGGGCCGAGCCTCGGAGGCTAGCCGTCTCAGGTTCGAACTGGGGTTCGTACTTGAAGGATATGGATTTCTTGGTGGGCGGGTGAGGGCCTGGGCCTGTACGGCTCGGTACCTGTGGCCCCTCCGCCCTGCTTAACGGGCCGCCTGACATTTGTTGTTTTGTTGCTGCGGTCACCGGGTTCGTCGAATGCGACGGCGGCACAGCATCATTGGGAGGGGGCCAATTCGAAGGTGAAAGCTGCGCACAGCGCGTATTTACCCCAGCCCCACTCCGCGGTCTCTATTATGCCCGTCTTTTCCGTATCGGCGTTCTCGGGCCTGTCCTGGTCTGACGATTTCGCCCCGGGCGTAAATGGTTCGCAATCCCCCGTTCGCATGCCTCATCGAGTGTGGTGGTGTTCCCGATGACGTCGGTTTGGGATGGCCACAAAGGCTCGGGCGTGGGATCGGGCAAACATCCAATGCAATGGCCGAAGATGGGACGATATCGGGATATCCAGGTGGAGGGACGAAAAGATAGGTAGGAGTACTAGAAGAGAAACAGAAAGGGTACGGGAATGGAACGGTGCGTCACTGGTAGTGTACACGTCAGGGCACAGCCGGGAAGTCGGCACTTGGGGTCGCTCAAGTGTCGGGGTATTATTGAAAATGGTAGGGGGGTTTGGTAGGTTGGTTGAAAAAGGATTAAAGGTCGGTATGCTGATCGATGGGGTCGAAGGAAGCGACAGAAAGAGAAAATAGGTATGGACGTCGTGGGCGCCAAAAGTTGAGTTACCCCTTGTTGTTCCTGTCCTGGGAAGACAGCCCGTGGGTGGTTAGACGCAAAGGTGCTGTAGCGCGTGGGTGTGTGGGTGAGTGGCTCAGCGGGTGCGTGGGTAGGTGGCAGGTGGGTAGGTGGAGAGGCAGGCTTGCTTGCCTCTTGCCTCTTGCCTCTTGCCTCTTGCCTCTTGCCTCTTTCCTGGGTATGGAGAGAGGTCTTGCCTCTTGGGTTTGCGTTGTGTGGTTTATGGTGTGTTGGTTCGTGGTTGTCACGTTCTGTGGTGTAGGCAAGTGGGTGTGGGTTGCCTATGTGTGCTACGCGTTTGTCGGCAATGGGTTACATACTGGGCATCGTCCGTGGGGAAAACGCAAGGTAGGGAGGCACCGAGGCAGGGTGGGCTGCGAGAAAGAGGAACTGGGTGGGTTCGGAGGTGAGAGTTGGCAACGCCCCCAGTGACCCAAAACGGGAACTATGACGTTGTGCCGCCGCCTGCGCCCGAGTTCAGATGGTGCAAAATGCTAAAATGCTAAAATAAAAAACCCACAATCCAGCCATCCCGCATTGACGAGCAGTCAGCCGAACATCGAAAAAAAATAAATTACTTCGTACATTTGGGAGTTATAGTGTCCCAAGGCATGGGAATTCCGAATCCTGAACCCACAGGCGCAGTCATTGTTTCCCGTTTCTCTTAGTTAAAAATGCAGCATGCGCAAGTGGAGGCGGCTTCACTATCACACACCGTCTGGCTCAAGCGCTGCGACCTTTGTGGAGTCGCTGCGAGGAACGATGAATGGGAAACTGCTGTGGGATGGATCCGTGGGTGGGAGTGAGGTGGGAGAAGGAAGGGGGAATTGCAGCGATGCATGCAGGTCTAAATCTCTGTGTGTACGAAGTACCTGGGTATGTATGTACTCCGTCGTACCACCATCAAACAAATTCCAAATCTTGTGGTTTATCTGAAATGTCCCGTCCCCTGGCGGGGAATTCTCATATGAATCTGGCTTCGGGATGGAGAACCGCATTGTGCACATTCAGGGACCAGCAAGGGTCCTACTCTTGTTTGGAACTGACAGGGGTGCGCGGGGCCGGGCCAGTGGCCTGACTTGGGATTCTCCTGCCTCAATGTTCGCCCAGGGAAATCCCTACCGGCTGCCCAGCCATGAAATTAAACGTCTGCCCACCCACAGCCGAATATTCATACATTTCGCTTGCTTGTGGCCGGGACAGACGACGAAAGCAGTACCGAAGCGGGAAATAGCGTTCAGCTTCGGGGGTGCCGTTTGTGTCCGAGTCCGGGTTTTTAAAGATTCGTTAAGTAACTCGAGGGGTGACCGAATTACAGCCATTCCTGTTTGCCCCTGCAAGCGGTAACTACACTAGGCGGTGGCGCGACGCCAGTTCTTGATGCGCCTCGTGCAAATGTCTCGGTTGTCGGGAAACCGGGACGACCTACGATGGAAGTACACTCGGTACGAATAGGCGGGAGCTGCTCTGAGGGATTGACCAGGTCACACCACCTCTCATCACGAAGCGGGTGGATGTCCCCCCACGGAACGACAGAGACCCGCGATGCAGCTTCCCAGTCAAACCAGCAAACGTGCCACCGAGACATCGTCATTCTCGAAAAATGCATTTGGCGGTCAAGCGAATTCTTTCGACGCGCAGGCTCGGCAGGCTCGCGTTGAAATCCCAGACGAGCGGCCCCCCGAGGGGCACGCCTGTTGCAGATTGGAGGTTGTCGATCTCTGAAAAATGACGTCACAGGCTGCGAGCAAAACCGATGAGGCGGCTGACACCCTTTGCGGGTCGCCATGCACAGAAACCGGGTTCGTGGTTGGCTGGCTTCTCCCCGACAGCGGCACACAGTGTGTACCTTACAGTTGGTGAAATGGTGACACTGTCCGCAACCGATGTGCAGTTAAGGCAGTCAACCCCACTCGAACCACCGACTGTCAAGACATTGTCCGTGTACAAAGTACATACATCCAATAGTTACCTTACATACCTCGGTACTCAGCTGCAAGTATGTCCCAGCCTGGTTTCTCTGCCCCTTTACTGTGTAAGTTGGTTGCTCCGGCAATCTGGTGCACCTCTGCACTTAATCTCAGGAGAAGATCCATGCATGGCTGGCGTCTCCCTGTTGGAAATTCTAACAGCCTTGGAGAAGGGGGGCGATTCAGGGTTAAGGCAAGGGGAAGGCGTGGGCTTTGAGAGAGGGTTAGGGCTGCGAATGAGCTTTAATTTGATGAGGGTTGAAGGGCTGGGAAGGGAGAAGGTCGTGTTTGATATCCGACGATGGCTTACTTCTATTCTTTGACGTTCGTGATACTTGGTCTTGTTGGTCGTTGCATCCAATGGGCCCTTGTCAAAGGACTCTCTGGAAAAAGGCCCTGGAAACGAAATTCATCACTGAGGCACACCTTCGCATCTGCCCCTGATTTTAGAAAGGTAGAGATTCATTAATCACCTAGAAAAGGTTCCTCTTACATTATCTTACATTGCGGTTATGGTACCCTCAGCAGATCCCTCACTCATCCCCTCCAGCCTTCACAACATCTTCCCACGAGAGATATTTATTCGCGGGCGTAACCGCCCCCAGCACATGCTCCTCCATACTCACCAAGATCGGAACACCGCCCTCCAGCCGGGAAGCAGAAAAGCGCACGTAGCCCTGCGGGACATCCGCAACCGGCCTCGGCCCGTCCCAGCCCATGTCCTTCATCTCCTGCGGCGAGATACTGACGACTTTGGTCAGCCACTGGCCCTTGAACACGAGGAGCCGCGGCTTGCCGGGCTCGGGGAAGGCGGCGCTGAAGAAGAGGGCTAGGGGTAGGTTGGTGGGTTGGAGGTGTTTGTGCACGGCGGCGCAGGCGCGGGTGAGGGAGTCGAGGTCGATAGCCGGCTGGGAGGCCGAGGCCGAGGCCTCCGCGCCCTGGAAGGCTAGCGGGCCCTGGTCTGCCTCGATGAGGGAGGCGGACTGGAAGGTGAGGTCGCTGGTGACTTGGGAGACGTGCCAGATTTTGTATGTGTCCTTCAGCAGGGGGCCGGCGCGCGAGTGCCGGAGGATGTGGGGGATCTTGAGGTTCTTTGTGGGGGACTTGGTTGCCCCCCCTGTCTTTAGGTCGTCGCAGATGCATGTCGCCACGTCCAGTGCGACCTTGCCGACGAAACACTGCACCACGACGGCCAAGTCGGTGGACCGTTTCGTCCTGTCGTCTTCAGTGAGGGACTGGCGGATGAAAGACCGCACATGCTTGAAGACTTCCTCGAGACGGGGCTGGGAACCGGAGTACAGCATGGAACACTGCGCCCAGGCCTGTGTGTATATGGACTCGACGATCCCGACGAGGCGTTCCTCGGTGCCCGAGACGAGGCGAGGGTCCTGGGGCTCTTGGCCGTTGCCGATATGAGTGTCAAATTGGCTCAGGACTCTCATGATGGCTCGTTCGGCCCACCAGAAGAATTCGTCGTTCTTCATCGAGCAGAGGCTGTCGAACCTTTTCTGGATGTCTCTCTGGAAGTCAGCGGCCGCTTGAGCTCCCGCCGTGCCGGGTAGGTTCGACCGCTTGTGTTGGTCGAGGAACCTGGCCAGGAAGCCCTCCCGGACTTCGACGTCGCTCAGCAGTGCGATGAACGAGTCTGCATATTCGAGCGGCTTTCCCGCCGTGATCTGGCTGTAATAGCGCAGCATCACCTGCTTGCGCCGCGTGCCCTCGTCCCGGTTGCGGACGGCACGCTCGAGAACCGCCTTGTAGGGATGTTGCAGCCTCTTGAGGGAGACTAGATGGCACAAGAGCTTGAAATTGTCCCCTGAGTCGATTCTCAGCCAACGGATATCGCGGGAAATTTCTGGGTCTGTCGGTTGCAGTACTCTGTCCAGAAAGCTCTTCAGCTGCGGAAGGGAGTGCAGCGAGTGCTCGGCTACTTGGGTGAGAGGACCGCGTCGCCGTCTGTCTTCCCCGTCGGAATCCTCGCCATTGCCGTCATCGCCGCCGCCGGGATTCTGGTCGCCCCGCTGAGGTTGGTTCTGGTCATTTATGTTACTGTTCTGGGACTGAGACTGGGTGCTGGGATCCGGCCGCGGAGCAGGGTTTCTGGTTCGGTTGGGTTTTCCTCCGTGGCCAGCGTAGTCGAGAATCCTTAGCTCGTTGCTAGTATCGGGAAGGCGAATGAAGTGTGCATAATCATGGTGCATGTGCCCCGGCCTCTGGACGGAGAGCTGGTTGAGTCTGTTGGCTAAGTCCGCCAGCTCATCCTGCACTAAGACGCGAGTAGGGTTAATCTCCATGGTCGAAAACCTGATGCTGTGAGTTAGTCGCTCTGGTGTTGTGGTGCGAATTACAAAGGGATGCAGGGATACAGGGGAGGGGAGAGGACGGGTATGGAAAATGCGAGCCTTGCCTCCCTATATGTCGAGCCTCGTCCCAATGGATCTAAAATACCTAGTGGCGGAGGCGGCGCGTTAAAGCTGAGATATTTCAGCTAGCTAGGTAATAACTAGTCCAATGGCGTCGAGCGCAGCCCCGTATCTGACCCTGTCAAGGATCGCCAAGCTCGCAGCAGCGCTTAATGTGCAAGTAAACGGTTGCCTGCCCCCCCATAGCCTGGTG
This sequence comes from Chaetomium globosum CBS 148.51, assembly GCF_000143365.1. NCBI lineage: Eukaryota > Fungi > Ascomycota > Sordariomycetes > Sordariales > Chaetomiaceae > Chaetomium > Chaetomium globosum. The sequence goes on from NT_165980.1 coordinate 3,283,886, forward strand.
CCTGGGCACCCTCCAAAGCCCTCTACCTGGTATTCTTGTTCAATTACGTTCTCAGCGCTGCTGTTACGCTCTGCACCGGTAACGATGGATAGCCCGGTCGACTTTTCTGCACTGGCTGAGACGGATGATGAGCCAGATTGGTTAGACGTAGCCGCTAATGCACCGGCAGGGAATCAAGGGAACCAAGGGAACCAAGGGAACCAAGGGAATCAAGGGAATCAAGGGAATCAAGACCCAGGCTCTAGCAACGCTGTCCCCTCGATGCTCCCGCCGACGACGACTGCAGCGCCGGCTGCAACAAAGTCAACACCCATTCCGGCACCAACGGCAGCTGATTTGATTCAAGAAAAACCGTGGAAGTATGTGGGTTACCAGGCTTACTCTGACCTACTCGCTTCCGAACCCGACTTTTTTGTCGCCCGTCGGTTCCGGAGCCTCAACGTACGGGTGGCCCTGCGCATGCAAGATGAAATCTCGAGGCTAGAAGAGAAGCTCGCCCAGATCGAGGAGGAGAGTCGCCGGCCGGACAAGGAGGTAGATAATGGTACGTTTAGGAAAGATGTCGTCTCCGAGAGGGTTGAGCTCCTGGACAAGATCTCGACGTCCCTGTATCGATACAGTAAGTGCAGCAGCCCCGGTTGATTTAGGCGAAGGTAGTGCTGTACCAGGGTCACTCACCTCAGCCCTCGGCGTGCCTAGACAAATTCATCATTCAACAGACCACCTTGTTGAAGTATCCCGCGGCGCCTTCCTGGGACATCGCCAGCCTCAAGAACTGGCATTTGAGCCATGCCAACGAGGCGATTCATCGGGAGGAAAAGACCTATCTGGAGTACCCGGATGACCTCATCCCCGTCGGCCCGCGAGACAAGACGCCGCTTCGCCGGGGGATCGACAAGTTTCTGTTCTTGCGCACGCTGCCCTTCTGGCGGGATGACCGGAGCAAGACGCTGTCGCCAGGCGGCCGGCGCAGGGTCGGGGATGTGGAAGACGGCACTGGCAGTGGTAGCAAAGACGCCGACCTGCCGCCGGACGCCCTGCACCCAACCATGAGTTTCTACAACGACAAGGTCATGGACCATTTCGTGTCCATAGTAACCATTTCCATCGGCCTTGTGATGCTGGTGGTGCCCATCTGGGTGCTCCAGGCCCTGGGAAACGCCTCTCACAAGCTGGGCGTCATCACGGCCTTTGTCCTCACCTGTCTGCTATTGACGAGCTTCGCCATGACGTCCCGGCCTCTGGACGCACTGGGGGCGACGGCCGCGTGAGTCTTCTTCGGTTCCTCTGCTGCATTCTGCCGTTAGTGATAGCTGTTAACTAACTGTGTCTCAAACACCGCCCAGGTACGCCGCGGTTCTGATGGTGTTCCTGCAAGTGGGAGCCAATTAACTGGCCGCACTACTGTGGTTGGAGTTACTGGACGAGTTAGTGGCGGCTGGGCTCCTCGCCATTTGCTCCTTTAGAGGGGGAAAGGTGGGCGGTGATGGTGCAATCCGCTGGCGATGCTGCCCATGAGATTAATAAGTGTGGTGTTGTCATGCACGATTGCCATCCACGCAATGTCATGGTCGACGGACACTCTCAGATACCCTTCCTCGTCGACTTTTTGCGTATTCCGTGTTTAGAAAGGCGTTTGAGGATAGGGTGGAGTTGATTGGGAGGAGGAGGAGCCTTGGGATCCGGATGTCGCGTATTGGGGGACTGTGGTACCGACTGGGAATTAGATGCAGTTGATTCTGCTGCGGGAGAGTGACATGGACCTGGACCTCGAGTTCCGGGATTGTGAGAAGATCCTCCAAGACACGATACGCGAGAAAGCAGCTAGCAAGCGGTGACGAAGGTTGTCGCTGAATGTGTTGTAAGAAGAAAGGGGTGAGTTTCAGCAGGCTTTGTAATTAGCCCTTCGCGAAAAAAGAGGCTCTGGCCATTAAGACTCGTGAATCATTCCTCTGGTATCCGTGACCAGCAAGTGCCGTAGAATCGAGAACCGCTTTATGTGACCGCCGAATTTGGCAGGGCAGTGCCGCCATTTTGGGAGGCCTCGACAGAGCCATACCTGATGACATCGGAAAGACGCCATTCCCGGAGGGTGCGACAGCGTGTTCTGCATCATTCCACGACTTGTCAACGAGTAGCAAAAAAGATGAACCAAAATCGTTCAATCAACTCAAACAAATCATTTTGAGCCAAGCATAAATCGAGAGAGCAACAAAAGCCAATCACAGTTAGAGGGAGGGACCTTTTGAAGCTAGCACCTGATTGGTGCTCCCCCAAAAACCAACCCCACCAGGCTGCGAGGCTGCCGCTGAAGCTTTGAGTCCCTTGTTCTCGATGGTAGCCTTGCCAACGCTTCTGTAACGCTTTTGCCACCTCGATAAACACATTACGACACTCGCCTGCTGCAGCCCAACACGGGACATTCGGACGGGCTAATGCCATGGCATAACGATTTCCTGATTTTAGGAACCCGATAATATAAACCACGAAGTTAGATTGAACCCGGCGCATCGAATTACCCCAGGCCGCCGACGAGAATGGCCGACTCTGACGGTGAATACGTTGGCGACCTCTCGGATGACGAACTCGGCGATCCTCGCGTGGCCTCTGCTGCGGACGGCAGCTCCTATGGTACTCGATCCAAGGCAGGCCGCGGTAATGGAAAGGGAGGCGATGGCCGTAAGGGGGGCCGTTCCAAGGCGGCTTGGGAAGACATCAAGCGGTCGTGGGAGCATGTGGTCGAGACCGAGGATGGGAGCATCACAGTCGGGGCGCTCCTCGAAGCCGAGAAGCGGCGCCGGCTCATGCGCGACACGACTCCGTTTCAGCGTGGCATCATCCGACATGTGATGCTTGTGCTCGATATGAGCTTCGCCATGGCCGAAAAGGACCTGCTACCGAACCGGTACCTGTTGACGCTCAATTATGCCGTCGACTTTGTGCGGGAGTATTTTGAGCAAAATCCTATTAGCCAACTGGGCATTGTGGGCATGCGTGATGGTATCGCTGTCAGGATCAGCGACATGGGCGGGAACCCTGCGGAGCACATCGAGAAGCTGCGGGTATGGGCTGAGCAACAGGAACCGCAGGGCAATCCAAGTCTGCAAAACGCCCTGGAGATGTGCCGAGGCGCATTATTGTTTGTAAAACCTACTCAACCGAGATTTCATTCTCAATCTAACAAACTCCCACTAGCCATACCCCCTCTCACGGCACGCGCGAAATCCTCATAATATACGGTGCGCTGCTGTCCAGCGACCCCGGCGATATCCATGACACCATCACCAATCTCCTCGCCGACCGCATCCGCGTATCCATCGTAGGCCTCGCCGCGCAGGTAGCTATTTGCGAACAACTCTGCAGCCGCACCAATGGCGGCGACCCCTCCAACTACGCCGTCGCCTTACACGAGCAACACTTCCGCGAGCTCTTCCTCGCCGCCACTACACCGCCAGTCACCCACCCCTCCTCCTCCACCACCACCACCGACAAAAACGACCCCCACCAACAAAAACAACCACCCCCAACAACCCACCCCCAACAACCAAGCCTCCCTCCTGATGATGGGCTTCCCCTCGCGGGCGCTCGCCTCCAAAGACCACGTCAGCCTCTGCGCCTGCCACAACCGGCCGACGCGCGAGGGGTACGCGTGCACGCGCTGCCGCACCAAGGTGTGCCGCCTGCCGGCCGAGTGCCCCGTGTGCGCCCTGACCCTCGTGCTCAGCACCCACCTGGCCCGCTCCTACCACCACCTGTTCCCCCTGCGCGGCTGGGCCGCCGTCTCGTGGGCCGACGCCCGCGCCCGCGGGTCCAGCGCCTGCTTTGCGTGCCTGGCCGCGTTTCCCGCCGTGCCGCCGTCGGGGCAGATCCAGACCCAGACGCAGGTGCAGGCGAATGGGAATGGGAATGGGAATGGCAGGGATACGGATAGGGATAAGGGGAGAGATGCGGCTGAGGTGAAAGCCGCCGCCGGGGTTAGCGAGAGCGGCCGGTACGCGTGCACCGTGTGCAACAACCACTTCTGCATCGACTGTGACGTCTTTGCCCACGAGGTCATACATAACTGCCCGGGGTGTCAGAGCGACACCCGCGGAACGGAGGGGCTACAAGCGGCGGATGGTAGTAGTGGCGGGGAAGTGGTGAATGGAAATGGCCAGGCTTTAGGGAATGGCGCGAGTGAGGCTATGGTTCTAGATCCGTAGATGACAAGGATGGTAGGCGCAGTGGTATGTTTGATGTGGGTGGTCAAGAAATCCTGACTTTACCGGCCTTTTTTCGGATCGAATCGGAGTATTTAGACTTTCTGGAGGGCGTGGGATGGCAATCATGGGAACATAGCCGGTGTCTTCTCACCGAAGGGGACAGGAAAACACCAGAATATTTCCCCAAGTGGGAGAGAGAAGGGCAGCGCCAATTGAATGGATGCTAGCTATAAGAACAAAAACGGTATCATAACTCGTCGCTTAAACAAAGATACTCATAAAAAAAATCTACAAGTTCCCCCGCTCGGCCTGCTCGCGCTCAATGGCCTCGAACAAACTCTTGAAGTTGCCCGCGCCGAAACCGTCAAACTCATTACGTTGGATGATCTCGATGAACACGGTCGGACGGTCCATCAGCGGCTTGGTGAACAGCTGCAGCAGGTAGCCCTGCTCGTCGTAGTCGATCAAGATATTCAGATGCTCGACGGTATCCAGGTCCTCCTTGAGCTCCCAGTTGCGCTTCTCCGTCTTAAGGCGGGCGCGGATGGTGTCGTAGTAGCTCTTGGGGACGTCGATGAACTGGACGCCGCGGGCGCGCAGGGCAGCGACGGCGGCGAGGATGTCCGAGGTGAGTAGCGCGATGTGCTGGACCCCGGGGCCGCTGTTGAAGATGACGTACTCCTCGATCTGCGACTTCTTCTTGCCCGGCGCGGGCTCGTTGATGGGCATCTTGACCACGTTGTTGGGGCTGGCCATGACGATGCTGCTGAGCGCCGAGAACTCGGTGCAGATCTGGTTGTCGTCCACCGACCAGAACCGGTGGAACGAGAGGCACTGCTCGTAGAAGGCGCAGGCCGACACCATCTCGTTCCAGTCCTGGTTGCCGACGCAGTGGTCGATGCGCGCGAGGGGCACGTCCGGGAGTGCCGCTAGCGCGGGGGGAACCGTCGACGTGGGTACGGTGCGGAAACCCGGGAGGAAGGCGCCGTGGAAGTTTTGGCGCGCGATCAGCGTGTGTGTGGTGTCGCCGTAAGTGCGGATCACGGCGGTGCGTACGTGGCCGTGCTCCTTGTTGCCCGTGGTTGTGGGCGGCTGGACGGCGTCGGCGCCTTCGGCCACGGCCTTGTGGTAGACACCGTCGACGCTGTCCACCTCGAAGGCGACGTCCTTGACGGCGTCGCCGTGCCGTTCCATATGCTCATACATCTCCTCGAGGAGACGCTTGTCCTCGGGCGATATGTCTTCATCCTCGGGCAGGTACTTGGCCGAGCGGATCGGCGATGTGAAGACGAAGCGCACATCGTTGTTGGCAACAACGTATGAGGCGAAATACCGGCTGCCTGTCTCGAGACCGCGGTAGGCGACAGTCTTGAATCCGAAGTAGGTCGTATAAAAGCCGGCGGCTTGCTTAGCGTTGCCCACCCACCAGGTGATGTGGTCGTAGCCGTTGAAGTTGGGGGCGGGGCTCTGGACTTCGTAGGTCGAGGCCCCAGGGGAAGATTCGTTGTCCGAGATGGCAGACGGTGACATGCTCACTCAGCAGGTTTATGGGGTGTAACGGATGGGGAAGACGGTGGTTGGAAGAAACACTAGGTAAACGGTCAACCGATGTTGATTAATAAATTGGTAAGTTGTTGGGATTGCACGAGGTGTGTGTTGAGAATCACGATTCAGGGCCGGGTTGGTATCTTATGTATGTAGGTAGAATGACGGGAGGTGGTAGGGAACGGTGACTTATATGGGACTGAGCGTCCAAGTGAAGTGCTCGGCTTAACAGCCACTGCCCCTGTTCCAGGTAGGTACACAGTAATCGGACGCTGACCAAACCAACATGCTGTTCACACCATGCGCCATGAAATCCACCTTGTACCGTGTAGGCATTGCACAGGCCAAAGCATGCGCCTCTTTCGAGCGAGTCTCAACCAGTCTCAGCCAGTTTCCATCCAAGAGAGGGGCCTGGGGACGTCTCGGGTCTTGCGGCATGTCTCAATACCCAGTCGCTGACCGGCTTTTGCCCACTGTGCATCGGCTTTCAACAATTGGGTAGTGGCTTCTTTCAGATGACCGGAAACCCCCAGACCTTCCGCATTTGCGTGGACAATGACGATACATGCACAGTAAAGCCGAGTTGAGGAAGCGGTGATGTTTGGTTGCCGTTGGTTGGTGGAGAAGCGGAATGGCACCGTGGTCGGGTGGATCAACGGCCAAAGCCGCACAATGCCGTCGATTACCGAGAGCCGCACCCACGCCGCGCCCCGTGCGGACAAGAGAGTTTGAGTACCCGGGCGGCGACGGTCAGCAACGGCGAAAGAGTCAATCGCTCCGTCATATTGAGCGCGGATTGAGGCACGAGACCGCTTTCCCGGGTTTAGCTGCCGTGCGCCGTTAGTGAAATAGGCAGGCTTCGATTAGCAAATGTTGCTACCGTACCCCGTTCTTGCAACTCCGTACTTGCAACTCCATACTGCCACCATCGCCAACACCACTGCTTTTGTGAAAGACGGTAATTGTTGCCCTTTTTTAACTTTCGAGCCAGTTCGTTTCTTCACGGCCACAGCCTTCCATCCGTCTGTTAATCGACACAATACAAAAGTAACACATCGTCGAAGCACGGAACCCACATTCGGCAACCCATCACGATGGCGCACGTTGAGCTGAGCCGGCGAGACATCAATGTTCTCGAGAAGATCAAAGACCCAGAATTCGACCCGTCGCTCTTGGTCCAGGTCGATCCCACCCTTCCGAAAGACCCCCACATTTCGGACCCCGATGATTACCAAAAGGTAGCCCAGCAAGAACGCGATATCATCATGTCCATCCAGAGGTTGGAGATGCAGCAGGCGCAGAAGCGGTCCAGTGGGGCACCAGATGCCGACATTGCGGCGGGGTATCGCGACTGCGTCTCCAAGCTCGGCCAGCTTATCCAGGATCATCCGCGGTATGCTAGCGCCCGCAACAACAGAGCACAGGCCTTGAGGCGGTTGTACGGAGATTCGGTGCTTGTTGCGGGTGCGCCGGCAAATTCGCCGGCGCTGCTTCAGGGTGTTGACGACACTGAGCGGCTAGAGGCGGGCAAGACGATGTTGTGCGACCTCGACCATGCCATCTCCCTTCTCACGCCAAAAGTCGCATATTCCAGACTATCCCCCCAGGCTGCGAGGGCATTATCCAACGCCCATACCCAGCGCGCCGCCGTCTATCTCATGACCTCCAAACTTCTCGATTCCATGTCGGCTTCGGTAGACGCCGAGAGGCCAGAGGCAGGCTGGTCGAAGCTGGATTTCGAGGAGCTCGCGTCGCGGGATTTCGCCATGGGCGGCAGATACGGCAATGAGATTGCGAAGGGGTTGGCTGTAAGCACGAACCCGACGGCGAAGCTTTGCGGGCAGATGGTGCGGGAGGCGATGAAGAAGGAGTACGGGCCGGGTTTGGCATGATGCTTGGTTGTATCGGTAGAGATGAACAGGGTGAGGTATGCATGTTCGAGATATTGGGGCGGCGTTCGGTTTGTCATGGGGTTCTCTCATTGGAACGGTTTGCCGGGTTTGGGTTGGAAGCGTGCGGAATAGACATATCACGAGCTCTTGAAGAAACCGAGGCGACTGTATGGACCTTTCTTAGCGGAACACTTCAAGGCGTGATTGCGGAAATTTAACCTACCGACGGGCCGTCTCAATAGTCTCCCGGGTCGTTTTGCCCTTGTCCTTCTCCTCACGGTTGATCCTCAGCGCAGCAGCCGAGACGCCGATGAACACGGCGAAAATCGGGTCCGCGATGCGAGAAATGATGTAGACTGGGGGCGCCATTGTCGGAGGTCAACGCGCCTACTAGAAAACTAAAGTAAAATTGAGAACGGTAGAAACAGTACTAGATAATTACCATACGCAGTTTAGAAAGTTTTGCGATTGAACCCAACCATGTCGTGATTCGAGATGCGCTTGGAGTCGAGCGTTGAGGAAGCCGAGTGGAGCTCTCTGTGACTGGGGTTGCTTGGCCCATGCACGTAGCGATTAAGCGCACGGTCCAAATATTAGTCATCAGAGTCAGCCAATCCGCATCGTTTGCCCACTCGAATTTTGGCAGCCCACAAACTGGAAATTATTTCGGGGAACGACCTCCAAGAACGGTTCAGCCCTCACTCTCTGTGCCCGCAGTCGACTTCAGGAAAGGCCCGAGGAAACAACAGGTATGTCGCGATCCCAGCCCGCGCCCGACTGCGAAAAAGGGGATTTGCTTTGGTCCTTCTGGCTTGCTGACTCCGCCATTACAACAGAACCGACAAAATGAAGTTCCTTAAGACGTCGAGGGTCTGCCTCGTTACCCGGGGTCGCTATGCCGGCAAGAAGGTACGCCATCCTCAACGAACCTGCGTTTTTTTAGTTGGCAACACCGAGTATCTGGGATGAAAGTGGCATGGAAAGCGGGACGCACTGGGACGACAGGAACAATGTTGAAAGAGGTGGACAATGGGAAGGTCTCGCGGGGAGCACGGGTGGAAGAAGTTACGCGCAGGACTTAGAAACCCAGAACGTAATGCTGACCCTTCCTGCTTTTTTAGGTTGTGATCATCCAGCCCGTCGACAGCGGTAACAAGTCGCACCCCTACGGCCACGCCCTGGTTGCGGGCATCGAGCGGTACCCGAGCAAGATCACGCGCCGCATGTCCAAGACGAGGCAAGAGAAGCGCTCCAAGGTCAAGCCCTTCATCAAGGTCATCAACTACAACCACCTGATGCCCACCCGCTACACCCTCGAGCTTGAGGGTCTCAAGGCCGTCCTTAACGCCGAGACCTTCAAGGAGGTCAGCCAGCGCGAGGAGGCGAAGAAGACGGTCAAGAAGGTGCTCGAGGAGCGCTACACGAGCGGCAAGAACCGGTGGTTTTTCACTCCTCTGCGTATGTCTGACCTACCACGGCACCCCATCCATTGAGCAAGAGAGACGTTGTACTGACGATGATGCAGGCTTTTGATCGGTTTTTCCTCACAATTGGCTGGGCGGGGCGAATGGGTTATTCGGGCTGTACACAGCATTCATCACGGAATAAAATCTGAGGCTCACTAGCTGAATTTTACGGCATTTTGACGATACACTCGTCTGGCGTTCACGTCGTTCCTCCTAGATATCTAGCCTGCGTGCCGTCGGTTCGGTATGGAAGCCGGGTTTGGGGCGAGGCAGGCAGGGGGACGGAGCGGGCGGGAGCGTGGCACTCAGTAACCGATGATGTCCTGGCCTAATGGGAAATCCAAGAGTAGGACGAGCAACGCAGTCTTTGGCAACGTGTTCAACTGCTCCGTTTGTGATAGCTACCTACCTCTGGGGAATGTGACTTACCTTGCGTGTTGTATTCGTAACACATGACCACCCCCCATCTCACAATCAGCAGCTTGTCCTTGGTTAGCCCTTACAAAATTGACCATACTGCCCTGCCCCCCTTCCCAACTTCTCAACAAGTCAGCTATCTCGATGTACAAACGAGCAAGATAAATAAAACTCGCAACGAGTTCTGATTCATCTGATCCATAAGACACAAACACGGAGGAGTTTATGGATGATGTTATATCTACAATTCTATTTTCCTCTAAGGCTCGCCTAGAAAACCACATAGAAAAGCAAACTCTCCCCAAAATTCCATGCTCGCAAAGCAGACTCCGTGTTCGTGATGCCGCCGCCTCCACGCCTGCTCACTCCTCCCGTCCTCGTTTCTATAATGCCGACAGCCCGTTCGTTCCCTTTCTCGGCTAGCCGTTTTTGAACAAAAAGCGCGACAACCAAAAGCGGGAAAAATGAAAGATAACCAGACCGAAGATGGTCGTGGTGAAAGAAAACGCAAATAGTAGTGCATTATGTACTCGCCGAGTATCCCACCGCCGGCGCCGCCATATTTCGTGTCATCAGTTAGAAGTTCCCGTCCTCCTACCCATCCATGCACCCATACTCCACTTCCTGATCCCGAGGGCTCGGGGCGAAAGAGAACTTTCGTCCTTTCCCATTTGTGCATTAAATCGTGGTACGGTGGAAAAAGGGGGGATTAAATGAATATGCCAAAGCGGAATTCCCCAGAGCCAGGCCTTGTCTCCCTTCTTCCTTCGCCCCTCACTGCCTCGCACACACACGGCTTATAGCTTCGACAGGCCCATCTTGTTCTTAGCCTCATCTAGGTAGCCTGTGGGGTCGTACGACGGGGCAAGCCCGCCGAGGACGACGAAGACGGTCATGAGAACGAGAGAAATGATGGCGATGCGGCGAAGCACGGGGCGACGGTTGCCGAAATCGGCCCACTGCCGCCCGGCCTCACCCGCGTAGCCCCTTGATCGCCTCGTAGCAGAGCTTTGTAGTAGACCCATGCCGCCGAGCGCGATGCTGTAGCCGAAAGAACTGGAGGCCGGTAAACCTGGGTGCCCCCAGATCATCATCGAGGCGAGAACGAGGAGGATGTCCTTGAGCACACCGCAGAGGGTGAGGACGAGGGACGAAGGTCTTGCCAATCTGTCGCAAAGACGTTAGAAAAAGCCCTCACTGGACTACTGGGAAAATAGAATGCTTACCAAGAACACGACGGAGACGTTCAGCAGGAAAGCGCACATGCCGTTCAGGAAGAAGGTGAAGAGCCCGACATTGTAGATCTCGGCCATGCTAACCTTGGGCATCTCCCAGAACAGGGCAACCACGAAGTTCATGGCAGCGCAGACCGGGGCAAAGTAGTAGAGCGAGACCAGGGGATCCATCTTAAACTCAGCGGAGCTGAGGAGTCGCTGAACCATGGTGAGACGGAGCGCCTCAAAGATGATACCAGCAATCTGGTAGATGAAGCCGATCCACACGAACTTGACCTCTCCGATCGAGGCGATGACGACACCAACGACGATGGTAGAGACGTTCAGGAAGACCTTGAGGTTCGGCTGCGAGACGCCGAGCGCCCAGCTAGACATAAGGACGGCAACGGGGGTGGTGGCCTGTCTTGAATTAGTCCCAAGTCCTTTTGCCCTAGTGCGGTAGAAGCACTCACCTTGAGCATTTGGATGAAGGCAACACTGAGGTAGAGATAGGTGAGGTTGCCGCAGATCAAGCTCAAGCTGAAGAAGAAGCCGATCGGGACGATGGCGCGGAGGTAGACGCGGCCCGTCATCTTGACCGTCTTCCGGCCATCGAGCAGCGTCGTGTACCGCGCGAGAAGCTGTGTCATGATGGTCGCAAAGGCCAAATGGAACGTAGTCAGGAGGACCGGGTAGGCTGCCAAGTCTCAGCATTTTACTTTTTTCGGTTTCCCGTCTTCCCATCTTGTCATGTTCTTACCAAAGCCGAGCGTTGAGAGAATCCATTTGTTGAAGAGGATGACGGATGAACTGAGGGAAATCCAGACGCTGCAAATAAAGCATCAGCTATTTGTTGGATCGCGAGGCATTGCCCGTCGAGGATATCGGGCGGTTGTGGTACTCACGTAACGTAGAGCGCGGGATGGAGGGATGCCTTGGGGGGTTGCGATTTCTCAACCTCGGGGTTGACGGTGGGAAGAACTGGCTCGCTCTGCTCCCGGGGCTGGTCGCCCGAAGCGCGCGTCTTGTCTTCGACTCCCATTTCGAAAGCTGGGGGCGGTGACGTTCCGAGTGTTCGTGAACGGCCGTCTGTTTGATGAATTCAATTACAATTGCTGAAGCCAGCAGCGGTGTCGAACGGTTTAAGGTGTACGAGGCAGGTCTCGGAAAAAGAATAAGCAGAACCCGAACCGAGGAGTGTGTTGGGGGCGCACGCGGCGACGTGGGACGAGATAAAACGAATGGATGGTCAAGCCAGCTGCGACAGACCGGGAGGTAGGTATTTGTCGAAGAAATTCGGCGATGGCGATGGGAGATGAAGATGGAGCGTGGGGACGTCCACCATTAATTGGGTCGTTGACTTGCGGGCTGTGTCGCGGGCTGCTTCTGGAACGGCGGCCTGCTTGGACTTGACTTTTTTCAGGGGCGCGTTTGTTGCAGGGAACGCTCTGGGAACGGAAGCCAGGCCGGCCTTGGTTCAGGAGTGGGGCGCGGGCGGCGATGTTGCGTGCTCTCCCCACCACCAATCAAATATGGATCTGGGAGATTGGTGCTGGGGACGGCCCAGATTGGCGGCAGCTTTCCACAAAGCCCGGACCACAACCTTCAGCAACGGTGCCAGCCACGCCAGTGCTTTCGACGAGCAGGGACCCAGGAGCCAAGGCGACTCGCCAAAATTTCGTCAACAGCCGTCAATTGGCACAATGCAGAGATAAACCCGGGTCTTCATCACACCGAAGAGGGTATCGATGCGCTCTGTGATTTACACTGCAACCGAAGACGAAGTTCCACGATTTACCAAAACAGGCAACTCGCCTTTTAAACTAAGACATTTCTCATATTGGCTATCGTGGGGATCAGTTCGCTTGACAAGGGCGGGCAAGGGCGGGCATGATAACATAGGTTTGAAAGATCAGCAAGCCCGGTGCTACGGTGTCGACCACCGATAGATCCCAGGTCTATCGCGGTGGACAAGGTGACAAGTGGAATGCGAACCGATATCTGCAAACAAGATTGGGGTAAGATTGCGCTGGGGGTCTGTTGTGCATCAAATCAGCAGCCTCCCGCCGCCCACATGTTGTGGCTGTGGAACCTCCAACGCAGCCTTCGCTGGTTCAGTTTGCACACAACGACGCGCTCGTGCGGCCCCTTGCAAACCCTCGTATGTCCCGAGAGGTTGAAACTGAGAAAGCGTCTCCCTGTTTGTACATCTGGATGTACCTAGCTCAGACGGGACAGTCCCTTGAACGCTATCAGCGGGACACTTCGGCTAGGTACAGTCGAGGTGTTAACAACGCTATTCTTCAGTCTGTTTGTGATCTACACCGCATCCCCGCCTTCGACAACACATTCCGGACCGGCGGGAGCAGACGGGAAAAGAATGACCGGGCGCATCTTGATTCGTGCAAGATGGGAGTTCTGGCGGAAGCGCATGGCGATCGCTCATATCCGTTGTAACAGAGCCAATGATGAGATCCCCATGCCGGCTGAGAACCAGCGAGGACACAGCGATCGCAAACCCAAGAGTTTTTCCGCCGCTTGGTGAACTCGACATTGCCAGTTAGGTAGTTTATGAAGCACACCAAACTGATAGATATCCATGTCTAGAAACTGATTGAGTTCTTCCGTCAGTTGTGGATTTTCCCAAGCCAGGTCTTCCATGGGTGCCTCTGCTCTCTCGTCTTGCAGAGTGTGACTGTAACCGACACAGCCACAAAAACCAGCGCGGGCCTTTGAGAGCCCGGGTACCTGAGTCGTTGTGACAGCATCCGCCCGAGCCGCCTTGTTTATTCATCCATTCGCACTTGACCCTCGATGACGCCCCGAGGTATCATTAGGATGGAGGAAAAGAGGATGGAAAATACGGAATACCATACCTAAGTCGACCTTTAGACTCGGATATGGGTGTCTTATTTCAAGTTGAAAGACAGTCTTACCCGCAAACAACAAAAGAGAAGCGAATTGCAAGTCTGGGCGTATGTTCTGTGGACCGGGCCACATCCATTGATCCTACGAGGAGACCCTGGGATGGGCCGAAACGAGAGGGAGCACAAAAAGATGTTACTCTAACGTCATCTTCCTCCTCGGCATTCCCAACCTTCGCATGGTTATTCCACATGTCGTATATAGATAGCCACTCAACGATTGACTGGTTACGCCCGTTGGTGTAACCTGTGCTTGCATGTCGAGGGTTGTGGAACATGTCTGAATCAGTGGGGTAACTCCAAGGTACTCGGGCTGTACTTCGTACGTCACTTCGTCCCCAGGAAATTTCCATTCCAAAGCAATGCTAGTTATCGCGCTGGACGAAAAACCTCGGTCGATCATGCTCCAGCAAGTACCCTTTTATTTCCACCTCTTCCGGGCTCCTTGAGGCTGATCGCTCGAGCCGTTGGCGGCTATGTTCTAGTGATCGCCCAAAGGGCTCGGTGTGCCGCCCTGGCGATCGAGGTGGTGAAACAAGACGCAGTTAAGTAATGTGGAGTTGATTCGCGGCTCGCACCAACTCGAAACAAGGCTCACTTGCCACGTCCCCTGCAACCCCGGTCTCAGTGGTGCGGCACGTCAATCGCTGTCATATCGAGACCGGACTCTTTCGCTGAACTCGCTCTGTTGGTGGTGGGACATGCCCCTTTCCTTGTCACCGGCATTGCAGACATTAAGCTATTGCCCGTTTGAGAATCGGATGCCCCGGTTCGCGGCCGAGAGAGCAAGCTGCTCGAACTCTTTTCGGATTGCAACTGTGACCGGTAATTAAACTAACTGTTGTGGTGGCTGTACACTCACGACCTAACTTGGGCGTTGAACACAGAACCGCGGAAGATGGGGGAGTGACTTGTGCTGGTCGGGTGTGTGTTGCACTCCTCTTACATGCAAGCTAAACTGGGGTTGGTGTCGGGTGCCTACCATGCATGTTTGCAAACAGAAGGATGGTCTCCAGATTTTTGTTTTGTTCAACAATGAGACGCGTGCTCGAGGTGAGGCAGTCGGGCTCATGGTGGGATGGCATCGCAGAATTTCCTCGAAATCTTTGAGACGGCGGGAGACATGGGGGTCGAGCAGCCCTGCCCTGGTTTCCAGTCCCGCTTCGCGGCATCGTGCAATTGGGCCCCACAAAACCAACCGTTTCGAGATTGGATCAATCTTAGCCCCTCCATCAACCCCTCCTTCCGCCCCTTTTTTTTCTGGGGCCTGATAGCGGTCTGGCCATCCCAGCAACGAGCCCAAAGTCAACAGCCAGGGTCCAAAGAGCTCGCTGCCCGCCTTCATAACCACCACCGCTAGAAAGAACGCCCGTGTTTTTGTCCTGCGCTTCCGTCCCGCTTTCAACACCACAGCTCTTTCCAGCGTTGTACGCCTGCTTACTAGAATTTTTTTCCCTGCAGACAGCACTCGTTGCTCCCCCATTGCGACTCGTGCGAAAGTGCCCTGCCCCGCACTTGCTCGAGATCTTCACTTCTCTCCCAAAATGGCGGATATGTATGTTCCCACAAAACGATGGTGTCATGAAATGGAGGTGTGGCTCCGAGTCGAGGTTGCTGACGGGTATTATACAGTCAGGTCGATGTTCTCGTCATCGGTGCCGGGCCGACTGGCTTGGGCGCTGCTAAGCGTCTTGACCACATCGTGAGCTCACCGCTCTCTGCCCTGGGGCTACCGGCGGGCGAGGTTTTGCTAACTTGGGTTGTAGAATGGGCCGTCTTGGATGATCATTGACGCCAACGAGAAGGCTGGCGGTCTTGCGTCCACTGATATTACCCCTGAGGGATTCGTAAGTCACGCCTTGTAACGCATCGCAAATTCCTCCTCTGACAGCCACCCTCGCAGCTTTACGATGTCGGCGGTCACGTCATCTTCTCCCACTACAAGTATTTTGACGACTGCATCAACGAGGCCCTGCCCAAGGATGACGACTGGTACACCCATCAGCGCATCTCGTACGTGCGGTACAAGAACCTCTGGGTTCCCTACCCCTTCCAGAACAACATCTCGATGCTGCCCAAGGAGGACCAGGTCAAGTGCATTGACGGGCTCATCGACGCTGCCATGGACGCCCGCGTCTCTACCACCAAGCCCAAGAACTTCGACGAGTGGATTCTTCGGATATGCGGTGAGGGTGTCGCCGATGTCTTCATGCGGCCGTACAACTACAAGGTTTGGGCCGTCCCCACAACCAAGGTACGCATGTCCGTCCGATTCTCGACATATCGTGTGCTCACCTCATATCTCAGATGCAATGCGAGTGGCTGGGCGAGCGTGTTGCGGCTCCCAACCTCAAGATGGTCACGCAGAACGTGATCCTCAACAAAGTTGCCGGCAACTGGGGTCCCAACGCCACCTTCCGCTTCCCCGCAAGGGACGGAACTGGTGGTATCTGGATTGCTGTGTCGGACACACTTCCCAAGGAGAAGAAGCGGTACGGCCAGAAGAACGAGGTCACCAAGGTGGACGCCGAGAAGAAGACGGTCACACTGAAGGACGGCACCACCATTGGCTACGGCAAGCTCATCAACACCATGGCCGTCGATTCCCTTGTCGAGAAGATGGGCAACCAGGAGCTGGTCACTCTCTCCAAGGGCCTGTACTACTCATCGACCCACGTCATTGGTGTTGGTATCCGCGGCGAGCGCCCCGAGCGTATTGGTGACAAGTGCTGGGTAAGGCAGACAAAGCTACTCTCCGGATAGGTTCATGGCTAACACGTGTGCCAGCTTTACTTCCCCGAGGACAACTGCCCCTTCTACCGCGCCACCATCTTCTCCAACTACTCCCCATACAACCAGCCGCAGGCTGATGCTAAGCTGCCGGCGCTGTACCTCGCCGACGGTAGCAAGCCCAAGTCCACCGAGGTCCAAGGAGGGGCCATACTGGTCGATCATGCTTGAGGTTTCGCAGTCGACCATGAAGCCGGTCGACGAGGAGAACCTGCTGAAGGACTGCATCCCAGGGACTCATCAACACCGAGATGATCAAGCCTGATGACGAGATCGTGTCGACCTACCACCGCAAGTTCGACCACGGTTATCCGACGCCGTCGCTCGAGCGTGAGGGTGTTCTCAAGCAGCTCCTTCCCAAACTCCAGGACATGGACATCTGGTCTCGTGGCCGCTTCGGCAGCTGGAGGTACGAGGTCGGTAACCAGGACCACTCGTTCATGCTCGGCGTGGAGGCTGTCGACAACATTGTCAGTGGCGCCGTTGAGCTGACGCTCAACTACCCCGACTTTGTCAACTCTCGCCAAAACACAGAGCGTCGGCTTGCCCAAGGCTTTTACACCGGGTCATCGTCAAGCAGCGCTGTCCCTTCCCGGCCGAAGGCTTAATGGCAGTAGTTCGTTGTAGAAGCCTGGGGTTATACACTAGGGTTCTTAAGTCACGTAGAACGGGTGGGAACTATCCCATGTCTCTGTTGCACGCTACATGAACACTTTCTTTTTCGCCACAGCCGTGCGTTTGGCAATTTGAAGAAAAAGAGGACAACCCAAACTTTGTTGGACGGCTCATCGGAAGGACCAGAGTGCTATCCAAACCTGTTCTCCCACGGCCGGCCAGGGCTAACACCTACCTAGATACTAGAGGATTTTTCAGCCACGCGTGCCCGGTAGAAAAGACCTACGCCGGGCGATAGAATATAATACAATATCGGGGGGCAAGAAAACCAAATGTGATCTCCTTGGCAACAATGCTGTTTTTGGTTATCGTTGGTTTGCGATGGATTGATCTTTTCCCCCCCTCTGCGTCCTTCGTGTGAACCGTGCGGTGTGGCTTGCAGTGAACATGAAGGCGGCGTGATGTAACCGAAGCCCGGATTGGCTGCAAGCTTTTGCCCAGAACAGTGACGTCAATGGCGCTTTTCTGCCAAAAATGGCGCTTCCAGGGTCCATGACCCTTTTCGTTATTATGTTTGTACAAGTTGAAGCTGGGGATTTGGTGTGCGAATATGCCGTTTTTGGAATGACCGTAGTATCTAGAAATAGTCAGTGTAGGTAGTAGTAATACCTGGAATTCAATCCGGGTCCCGCACAAACCCAGGTTAGCATGCCTCCCTGCACCCGGATCCGTGGTAGTAAGAAAGAAGGGTTGACACCCAAAGAGGGTCAACGCAGTGTGACGGCAGCCCCTGCCTCGACTTTAGTAGGTGGTGCTGAGGAAATGGGGAAGCTTGAAGATCCCACCGCTTCTTCGATGTAAAAGCCCACTTTCGAAAATAATTGCGGGTTACCCAATGCGCACACGAGGGAGCGGTATTGGGCGCCAAGGTTGCTGGTACTGCGCTGGCCTGTATTTAATGCACCTCTGTCCCTACATGGAGACTCGACACTTTTTGCGGTGAGCCGTAACCGTCGCATGTCTCAGACAGCTACTCGACCTTGCAAGGCCATGTTCGTGGTAAACTCGTAGATACCTAGGAGTTGTTCGCGCTGACGGATCCGTCTTGCATTCCTCCCCGCGCCCGCCAAAGCATTTGCTTCCCCTAGGTACTATTGATTTGCCGCCTGTCGCCGCATCGTCCTCGGCCGTTTTGGGGCGCACAGTTCCTCCTGACCAACTCACCTGCACCACAAGATAGGTACCCCCGCCCTTCCCCCCCACCCGTTGTGCCATCCCCACGGGCTCTGCAACGGCCCTAATGTAAAACTGCTGCGGGCCACACCTCTTTTGAGACTGCGCTATTGCTCTGTTTGGACGGCGACTTGAGCTCCAAAAGACTTGACTCGCGGTCCGCCGCCGCCACGACGCAGTTAGGTAAGGCAACTGCTGCACTCCGGAAGAACGGCAACGACCGCTGCGCGCACAATACTCTCCGTAAGGCAACTCGCCTCCGTCGCGCCACAAACGAAAACCACCACCACAAACGGATCTCCCAGGCAAGCGCCAACATTCCACCGACGAGTGGTGTTAATCTTTTTTTTTCTTCCGATCTTTTTTGCCCTCCGGAGGAAACCCTCCACACCCCGGCTAGGTTGACAGTTGACAAAGACGGGTCCCGGAAAGCATCCGGAACACGGCACCCGCAAAATTTGGAGAGTCCCAAGCGAGGCTCGGGGACCCGCTCTGAGAGTGCTGCCACTTGCCAACGCCCCCGCTTGCCGAATCTCCGTTTTGCCCTCGCAACGACTCGAGTCTCCAGTGTGCGAGTGATGGTTGTCATCATCACCAACCACCACCAGTAACAGCGTTAGAACATGACAGGCTCAACGTTGACTCCCGCCCGGCCAGCCTTCGATACTTGAGACCCGCGGATCCCTGAGGTACTCCCATCCTCCCCTCCTCCCCGCCCTCCTCCTCCCCCCGGTCCGTCCCTCCGCGACGACATGGACTCCGCCGCCGCCGCCTCAGGCTGGCCGCCCGACGACCAGCTAATCGAATCCCCGGCCGACATCCTCGAACGGCTGCGCCAGATCGCAGGATACACTTGGGACGATACCCGGCAACCCTTCCACTCGACCTATGACAACTGGCAAGTCTATGGCACGCGGTTCGTCTCGCCTCACTCGACACGCCCGTCCGGCGCAAATGCCATCCCGTCGCACGCGCCCTATCACACAACCCAACCCGCTTATCGCGTCCAATTTATCCTCCCTCCAGCCGAGCGTCCTCTTCAGACCATCGTTCCTATGTTTCCTCGTCAGAGGCCGAGTCCGTCTCGGACCGCTCGACTAGCTCCGATGCCCCCGTCATCGAGCAGCACGTGGTCGCAAGGGTGTCGTACCACGTTCTCCGCGAAGAGAGGGCCTTTTACATCTCCAAGAGCCTAGTCTCCAGCGTCGACCCGAAAGGGGAGCGCATGGTGAAGCCACTGGATGTGATGCGGTTGCCGTCGGCCCCCGGCGACCGAGGTCCCATCATTGTTGCCATCTACGAGGATCCTGGCCCGAATTCTCTGGTAAAACTCCTGGATTTTGGACCCGCCTTTTACTTTGCCAAAAGAGACAGCGACCGGTGGGAACCGCGGCGGAAGGTCACCCCCAGGCTAGCGCCTCCCATAAGCCTGCAAAACTTTCTAGATTTCGCCATTGGTGCAGCCCAGTGTTTAGAGATCGTTCATCACGGGCAGGGAATCGTCCACGGCGAGATCCGCGGGGACGCCTTTCATTACAATATCGAAACCAACAAGGTCAAGCTAGTGTCGTTCGGGTCGGGGCTCCGATCCTTCGAGCACGGCCTGACGAGCACGGGATGGTCCGCCTTTTCTAAGGCGGTCGGCGTCAAGCACAAACTACAGTACATCAGCCCCGAGCAAACGGGGCGAATGCCGGCCGAGCCGGACACCCGGACCGACATCTACTCGCTCGGTATCTTGTGCTGGAGTCTCTTGACACAGCAGCTCGTGTTCCAGGGAGACTCACCACTGGACATCGTCCAGGCTGTGCTCAGCCAGGAGGATACCGATCGTCACTGCGATACGCATGGACGTCCCCGAGGTTGTCGGCCGCATCATTCAAAAGTGTACCGCCAAGAACGTCGCCGACAGGTATCATTCGGCCGGCGGTCTCCGCTACGACCTTGTGGCCGTGCAAAAGATGCTCAGCGATGGTGATTCCGAGGCGCTACGCGACTGGCCGATAGGTTCCAGGGACGTCTCATCCTCATTCAGGCTGCCGACGGGCATGCTGGGCCGAGAGCAGGAACGGGCCGAGTTTGTGAAACTCATCGAGAGGGTCGCTAAAAACCACTTCTTGACCCAAAACGGCAGCACAGCCCGAAATTCCGACGCATCGAGCCTTGGTACCGATCTCAACGACGCCGCCGACGGCTCTAGCGAAGGCGGAAGCTCGGCCGGTGGGACAAACCGCCACAGCACGTCCATCCCGCAGGCGGACAACAAGTCGAAATCGGGATCGCAACAGTCTCCGCCGATAGTTTCCGACTCGGCGGATACATCCCTGTCGACCATGTCCTCGGGCGTCTCGACTCTATCGGGCGGCCATCGGGCCCCCCGCGCATGGGACAGACATTCCTTTCTCGACAGCAATCATGCAGCTGATGGCCCTAATTCGGAACCTTCGCGCCATGGCGCCACTGTGGTGACGGATTCTTCGTCTGCCAGTTTGGCTCGTCAACTCGGCTCGGCCAAGTTTAGGAGACAAGGCCATTGCGAGATCGTCCTGGTAGAAGGAGCCGGTGGGCTCGGCAAGAGCTGCCTGGTCCAGTCTGTTCTTCCCGATGCCCGGAGACGAGGCTACTGCGCGACAGCTAAGTTCGACCGGGCGAGGCGGACGCCTTTTGGACCTCTGCTGAAGCTTCTCTCCTCGCTATTCCGCCAGGTACAGGGCGAAAGGAACACAGAAACGGCCTTTCATCAGTCCCTGAGGCATTACGTCCAGCCGGTTTGGCCAATGCTGCACAAAACCCTAGACCTCCCGGAATTCCTCCTCCCGCCCCCGCCAGCCGAGTCACCGGTCGCACGTTCCTCCAATAACCAACCTTCTAGACCCAACTTCAAGAGGCGAAGTTCCTCCCCAGATACATCCTCCGTGTCCACTCCTTCCACCTTACGAGCGTCGTCCGGCTCGGCCGCGCCGAGTTCGCGGGATTTCCTCCGTGCCGGCGCCTCTACAAAGACCAACCGGCTCATGAACACCTTCCTCGAGGTGCTGAGGGTGTTTACCCAACACAAGTTCATCTGCTTCTGCCTGGATGATTTACAATACGCAGACGATGAGTCCCTGGAGCTCATCAGCCAGATTATCAGCGTCAGGTTAAAACTGATGCTCGTTATAACATACCGCCCGGAGGACATCGCTCCCGAGACGGTGCGCAAGTTATTGACTCCGCCCAAGTCCGACGACTTCCCCAAGGGCGGCGGTCCGAGAACTACCAAGATCACGCTCGCGCCGCTTGGCGAGGAGGACATAGTCCGCTATGTTTCTGCAACACTCTCACTGCCCAAGGAAAGAGTCCTCCCTCTGGCCTTGGTCATCCAATCCAAGACGGCCGGAAACCCTTTCTACATGCGAGAAATGCTCAGCGCGGGCTACCGGAAAAAATGCATCTGGTACGATTACATCGCCGGCCATTGGAAATATGACCTGGATAAGCTATTCGATCAATTCCAAGGGGAGCAAGACTATGACGTTCTTGACACCGCCTTTATCACCCGCCGCCTAAGCGAGCTGCCAGCGGCTTCCAGGACCATTCTTGCATGGGCCGCCTTGCTTGGTCAGACATTTTCCTTTGATCTGATCTGCAAGCTTATGAGCGGGCAGCGGTACGTGGATGACCACGCAGAGGACGTGGGCGAGCCGCTGGTTGCCGCTTCTTGCGAGGTGGACGTTGTCGCGGGTCTCGAGGCCGCCATCCAAGCTTTCATCATCATTCCTTGCGACCGGGACGACCATTTCCGCTTCGCGCACGACCGTTATATCCAAGCCGCCGCGGCTCTCAAAGAGTGCAACGCCCGGTGGATGCACTTCGCCATCGCTCGGGTACTTCTCAAGCACTACTCGATTAACGCGAGCCTGAAGGATAACGCCGCCTCTCACATCTGCGAGTCAGTTGACATGATCAAAAAAAGGATCCCGCATCGGCGAGCCTTCCGGAACCTACTCTTTGAGCGCGCGCATGAGGCGACCGAGAGCGGCGCACGTCCCACGGCCGCCAAATACTTCAGCAACGCTGTCGCCCTACTACAGTCGAATCCCTGGGATGAGAGCGCCGAGGACGTGTCGTACGACGAGACCCTCCAGATCTACTTGCAAGCCGCCGAGTGCTATTTATTTATGGGCCATCAGAGTGCCGCTGGCGTGCTCCTGCGGACAATTTTCGACCACGCCAGGACGGACCTCGACAAGGCCCCCGCATGGGTGCTACAATCGAGGATACTCTCCCAGAGTGGCGATTCAAACCAAGCCCTGTTCTCCCTAAAGCAGTGCTTGGCCGCCCTCGATGTGGTCGTCGATGACTGCCCAACCATGGAGAAGTGCGATGAGCATTTCGAGCGTCTGGCCGAGAAGATTCGGACAACGGATCGCCAACTGGTACTGAACCCGCCCACCACCCTGGACCCGATGCTGTCCTCCGTTGGCGCGGTGCTGGCGGAGACGACGAGCACCGGATGGTGGACTGACTGCACTGTCTTCTACCAACTGGCTTTGCTGATGACGGAGACGCACTTCGACCGAGGGTTCTACCCTCAGTCCGGCATGGGCTTCCTATACATGTCCATCATTGCCTTGTCTCGGTTTAACGACGCCAAGCTCGCGGCCCAGCTGGCGAGCATATGCCTCGAGCTCCTGGACAAATCTCGCGACCCGTTCTCTATATCGCGGGGCTACATGATCTATGCCAACTTTGTCGGTCATGTCCAAGACCCCATCGACGTATCCGTCGGGCAAATGGAAGGGATGGTAGACTACACCCTAGCCGCCGGGGATAGGACAACAACCATTCTCAGCTTTGCGCTCTCTGCTCAGCTGAAGTTCTATGCTAGCGACAACTGCGCCGATTTGGAAGCGTTCTGCCAATATGGCTGCGAAGAGATTCCCAATTGGCATCTCGATACGCGCGGCGGTACGCTCCTCATTGCCGTCAGACAAGTCTGCCGTGCGCTACAAGGCAAGACGCGGTCCGCGAACCCCCTCGAGGTCATGAGCGACGAACACCATGACACCCTCACTTACAAGAACTGGCTCGCGGCCAACACCGACAATGGCGGTCGGTCGTTGCTGATCTACGAAACCATGGAGATTGTTCCCCTTTTCCTCTACGGCCACTACGACCAGGCGATTGAACTCGGTAAGGCCTGCCAGGAAAAGGCGCATCTTTTGTGGTCGGCTCGAAATACCAGGGTGACGATGCTTTTCTATGGCTTGGCTTTGGCCGGCGCCGTGCTCCGCCGGCTAGGAGACCCCCTCTCCCCGGGGGCAGAGGGCCTCAAGGATCACGTTAATGAAGAAGTCCGGAAGGTGGAGGAGCTCAGCAAGCGGATCAAGGATTGGCAGGTTGTCGACAACGTCAACTATCTCGCTTGGTCGAAGCTGCTAGACGCATCAGTTTCCGAGATGCTCGGCAACCACGGCATCGCCATCCGACAGTACGAAGAGGCGCTGGATCATGCCTCGGAGCACAACTTCACTTTCGAGGAAGCACTCGGGAATTACTTGATGGCCAATATCTTCATCAGAAACACCGCGCGGCGCTCCGCCCGCTCCGCGCTACGTGATGCCGTCTCCTTGTTCCGCCAGCTCGGAGCCACGGGCGTCGCAGACCGCATTGAGAGCGACCACAGCATTCTCCTCCAACGGGCCATGCGGAACCCACGCACTCTCGACCAAGGGGTGCAGACCGACTTTTCGGGCGACGCTGCAACTGCCCAGTATCGGAATGTCGATGAAAACGGCACCGACGATGCCCAGCAGTCTACCGTGGCCGCCCTGAAAGGCGAGCGCATGACAGCCTGGCGGGGTTCAATGCAGCCCGAGGCCGGCGCCGGGTTGCCTGCCCTCGATATGATCGACCTGCACGCAATCCTGACGTCTTCCCAGGTTATCTCCTCGGTGCTCAGGGTCGACTTGCTCCTCAAGACCATGTGCGATGTGATTCTTCAAACATGCAGTGGGTCTGCCACGCACGCTGCCATCGTAGTGCAGGACGAAGGGAGCACCGACTGGTGTGTCGTCGCCAGCGGCGACCCCGAGAAGGGCGCTGAACCGCACATGCCGGGCATCCAACTCAGCGTGACCGATCTCGTCGCCGAGAACGTCGTGCTCTACTGCACCCGTTTCCGCGAGGCCGTCTTTCTCCAGGATCTCCTCAACGACGAGCGGTTCGGCAACGTCGGCGAACTCTGGCTGCAGCGGAACCCGGGAAGCAAGGCTGTCATCGCCATTCCCATTTGCCACGGGTCGAAGCCACTGTTCGGCGTCCTCTATCTCGAAGGCACCGCCGGGTCGTTTACGGACCGCAACGTTAGCGTCCTGCAGCTTCTCAGCAACCAGATTGGCATCAGCTATTCCAATGCGCTCGCCATGAAAGCGGTCGAGAAGGTTTCGGCAGAGAACATCTCCATGGTTGAAATTCAGAAACGGGCTTTGGCGGCGGCGATCGAGGCCGAAGCCAAGGCGAAGAAGGCCGAGGCCGAGGCTATCCGCAACGTCAAGCTTGCTGAAGATGCGACGAAGGCAAAGTCCATCTTCTTGGCCAATGTGTCTCACGAGTTGCGCACACCGCTGAACGGTGTGATCGGCAATTCCGAGCTGCTGAGAGACAGTAACCTCAACAAAGAGCAGTTGGAGATGGCCGACTCCATTAGAGTCTCGGCCGACCTACTGTTAACGGTCATCAACGACATTCTCGACTTTTCGAGAATGGAAGCCGACAAGATGAAACTATACATCATCGCATTCAACCCTGAGGAGATGGTGCGCGAGGTCGTCCGGGCGGTTTCGTACAGCAACAGGGAAAAGACGTCAAAGAAGAACGTCAAGATCATCCAAGATATTAACCTGCCGCCCATGCTCATCTATGGTGACCCAATCCGTCTTCATCAGGTTCTAGGTAATCTTATTGGGAACAGCCTCAAGTTCACTGAAGATGGATCCATCACTATCGGCGCCCGCATCGACAAGGAGACGAAAGAGAACGCGACGCTGACATTCTGGGTCAAAGACACGGGCATTGGGATCTCAGCACAGCAGCTCGAGAACCTCTTTCAGCCATTCAGCCAAGCGGACGCGAGCACGGCGCGCAAGTACGGCGGTAGCGGCCTCGGCCTAAGCATCTGCAAATCGCTCATCGAGACGATGATGCAAGGCACGATCCGTCTCGAAAGCCAAGAACACCTCGGCACCACCGCCTGGTTCACTGTTACCTTTGACAAGGCCCGGCCGGAGGTCGTAGCTGGCGACGAACAACTTGCGCCGCCCGACACCCTCCCGGAACCCGTCAAGCCTTATCCCGCCAGACAACCAAGCGCCATCTTGGTCAAGGATCTCGCCTCCCCCATCAACGCCGCCGCCGCTACCGTCGCAACCCCCGTGACCCCCCCGACCCCCGCGACCCCCGACCTTTCCAAGATCCCAAAGTCCGAGCTCCGCATCTGCATTGCCGAGGACAACGTCATCAACGCCCGCATCGCGCTGCAGTACATGCAGCGCCTCGGGTACCCCAACGTGGACACGTACGACAACGGGCTCAAGGCGGTCGAGGGTCTGCGCGACAAGGCACGCAAGGGCACACCGTACCACATCATTCTGATGGACGTGCAGATGCCCGTTCTTGACGGCTACGAGGCCACCAAGCTGCTGCGCGACGACGAGCTCGAGTCGGTGCGCCGCATCCTCGTCATCGCCATGACCGCGTCCGCCATCCAGGGTGACCGCGAGAAGTGCCTCGCCGCCGGCATGGACGACTACCTGGCCAAGCCCGTACGCTCCGAGGTACTCAAGAGAAAGCTGGATGCATATTTGCTTGGAGATGCTGCCACCCCGAATGGGACCACTGAGACTCCGGCTACGGTTACCCCTACGGCTACTCCGACCAAGGCGCAGGCACAGCAAGCACAAGCACAGAGCCTGGTTTCAGGGGAGACTCAGGCTTCTTCTACTACTTCACCTGAGTGCCCGGAACAGGGCAAGGCCCAAAACCCGGCGGTGACTCCGACCCAGACACAAGTAAAAGGGTGACAGTAACAGATTCAGGGGGCGGGCGCCATGTTGATGTGAACACCGAGCGAGAAAGTGTGTGTGTCCTGAAGGGGGCGATTTTACTAAGCATCGTATCCGTTTCTTTTTTTTTTTTTTTTTTGCTGGGCCAGGTCTGGGTTGGATGGCTGGACGGGATGCATGGGTGAAAGGATGAATGGATGGACGGGCAAAATGGACTGGACTGGACTGGACTGAACTGGGCCATGGGATGGGGGTTTTGCATCTGCGCTTTACATTTTGCCCGGTTCTCACCCGTTTTTTTTTTTTCTGTTTTCTTTTTTGAAACAAACACCCTTTTCGGTTCTGCGTAGATACCTACCTTTTTATGCATGGGCTTTCTGGGCTATACCGCGTTTTTATGGTGTTCATCGTCCGTCGTTCTCGGTCTTTTTGCCCGCTATACTTACTAGATACATATACCATGTGGATGTGGGTGTTAGTGCTGGTGGGATATGGGTAACTATTGGCATGGGCTCGGTTCTGGAATGGGACTTTGGCGTGGGCTCTCTGGTGGCCTGGCCTGGCCTGGTCTGGCCAGCTTGGTTTGGAGCGGATGGGTGGCGGAGTGATTGTGCATATATAGCCTTTTGAAGATTGGACTTGGCGTGTTGTTCTGGTCGGTTTGGTGCGGTGCGATATGGCCTGGTCTGGTCTGGTCTAGTTTAGTGTGGTGCCTGTTTGTGGTGTTTTGGTGGGTTTGGCCGCGGTCATCGTGTCACATCATATACTTGTTCTGTTGGCTGGGTACATACTAGACTAGGGAACTCTATACAGCCGGCTGGCTTACCGTAGCTTCCTTCCTGCGAATGGCGTGTGGGCGGAAAGTATAGGTTCCTTCTAGAGGGCAGTGCTGTTGACGATGTTGTCGAGACGGAAAGGGAGAAGAACATCATCAGTGTGCCAGGTGGGCTTGTGTTGTAATGATGAACGTAGCAGCAGCAGTGAAGGGTCGTTTTTTTGTTAACAAAAAAAGGTATAAAACTTCCCGACTAAATTCCCGATATAATCGGGAGAAGGTAGCTGGCTACGAAAACCCTCGGTGACTTTGAAAGCCTGGATAGAGGATAGCTCGCTGAAGCCTCGATCGTGGCCAACCGTTTCGAGCTAGTTACATGTCGTGGTTCTAAATTACTGGTTTCTAACTAAGCGAAGGGGGTGTCTTCTACGGTTGTTTCGGGTTGGTCCCTGACAACGGGGTGTGTGTCGAGGGGTAAGCGTACGGTTCTGAATATGGCTCTACTTTTTAACTCGGTAAAGGTCCCACTGTGATACGACGCATATACAACTTGGGTATGATCAAGGGAGTAGTTGTATGGGACCATGCTAGCCTGGTTGATCTAAGTCGTCAAAGGCAACCAAGTAAGTTCACGAGAGGCATGGCCGACACGAAACCCCCTTAAACATCCTCATCATACACTCACACACACACAACAAGCAGCAAATCCTCACACCCCACACATCAAAACCAAAAGCTCATTCTATCCCCCCTTCAACCCGCGCAACCAGCTAATTACTATTTATTTATCGATAAACCTAACCCCTCACCCACGCCGCCACGCCCAACACAAACACACAAACCAGCACATCCGCCCTCACCGAGCCCAGCACCTCGCCATACCGCATCGCCAACTCCACCTTACTCCGCAACCCCGCCGGCAAGAACCCAACCGCCATACCCAGCATGCCACTCCCGCCCGCGGCCGCCGCCTGCAGCCGGCTACGGCCGCGGTCCGCCACAAAGTGGCGTGTGCCCAGCAGGAGCGCCTCGGCGGTCGCAAACGCCCAGAAGTAGTTCTGGGAGGGGGAGGCGCCGAAGTCGGCGCGCGCCTCGGCCGACCCGGCGGCGGCTGCCGCCGCGCTGTCCCGCGAGAGCTTGCTGCCTGTGAAGGGCGTGTACACGGCGATGTAGAGCCCCAGCGCGAGCGCGATGAGCGCGTGCAGGAGCCGCCAGAGGGTCGCGTGCCGGTTGGTGGCAGATTGTTGGGGCTGGGGGGGGAAGGGTTGGGCGCCGCTGCCGGGGGTGGTGGACGGGGGGAAGGGCATGCCGGGCATGCCGCCGCCGAAGGGGTTGTTGCCGCCGCCGCCGAGCATTTGCATCATCATGCGCATCATCGGGTCGTCTTCCATGCCGGGGGGTGGAGAGGGCATGCCGGGCATGCCGGGCATGGGAGGGGTGGCTGTGCCGGGCTGGTCGAAGCCGAGCATCATTTGGCGGAGCTGGGTGTCGGAGAGGTTGCTGTCGGGGGGTGGCACGCGCGCGGTGGTTTGGGGCTGGTAGAAGTGTTCCGAGATGTCGACTTCATCGGGGTCGGCATGTTGGGCGGCAGCGGTACTGACTGGAGCGCTTGGTGTTGTCGTCGCCGTCGCCGTCTTCGAGGCTGCCGGGGCTGGCGCGGGGTCTGGGGAACAACGGGATGGTTAGTTGTCGGTTGGATAGGGTATCTCGGCAAAAGTTGTTGGGAGTAAGCCCACCTCTCGGAACACCGCCTCCCAAGCCGGTGATCCTGTTCAACCTGTTCTCGGCGCCGGCCTTGATCTTTGCCTCGCGACGAGCCTTGCGTTGTCGCGCCTGCTCAGCAGCACGTGCCGCGGCAGCCTCCTCGTCCGATGTCAACAGTTCCGTCATTGTTTGCCTATCTTTCTCGTCGAGCGTCTGTGTGGGTGTGTTAGTATGTGGTTTGTGGTTGGAGGTTGGCGTAATTTATGAATCGTTGGGCGACGAGTGCCCCTTGTGACGTCGAGCTCGCTCAGTGGACAAAGTGTTGAAGCAACCCTGTGGAGGCGTTGATGAGTTGTCGCATCCAGAAGGGTCCCAGCTCTTTATCTTATCGGAGCTCGACGGAATTTATGTTGAGGACGAAGGGTTCGGGTTGGCTGAGCAGCTGGAAGGACAACAACCCCCTGCAAAATAACTGCACACTCCCTGAGCATGCCAACACAGGACACACAGGCAAAAAATGCTGTTTGACTAAGAACTCAACCATTCAGGACCCCAAGTCATAAATCTATCAACAGAATTTTCTCTTTGCCTGGCTACATTCTAATCCTAACCATAAACACAACAACCGCTTAACACCTGCTCCCCAAACCTACCACCCCTGAACACAATCACGGCGTAGCCTTGCTCATGCTAATCAGCCTCTTCAGTCCAACCTACAACACCACAACGTTAGCATACCACTCAGATAATTAGGAACAACAACAACGGCAACCAGGGTAACTTACCATCCACTGGCCACACTCCTCGACCTTATCCCTAAAGATCTCCATCTGCCCCTTGGACGCAGCATCGTAATTCTTACCAGCGATCGCCTCCGCAATCGCCGTCAGCTGCTCGACCGTGTCAGGGCGGACCAGTTCCCCGTTGTTGAGGTGGTCGAACAGCAGACCCAGCCGCTTCTGCGTGTCCTTGACCTGCGGCGCGAACGTCGCCGGCGCCTTGGACGCCACCCGCTGCATGTCCTGGCTCAGGAGCTCGACCATGCGCTGGGCGTCGGGCGGAATGTGCGACCGGTCGCCCGCCGGGTGTCGTGCCGCTGGTGGAGTCGCCGCCGCGCGGGGCGGGGGCGGGGTCTGCTGCGGCGGGGCCGCTCTGGCCGCGGGCGGGGGTCCACCGGCAGCCGGGGGAGGTCCCGACATTGGAGGGGGGCCGACTGGTGGCCGGGACGCCTGAGGCGGCGGCGCCGTGTACTGTTGGGGAGGAGGTGCCATGGGCTGCTGAGCCGCCGGCGCCGGCGCATACGGGTTCGCCGGGGGAGGCGCTAGCGGGGTAGGGGTGGGCCCCTGGCCATATGGCTGCGCAGACGGTGCGGGTGCGTATCGATTGGAAGGCGGGGGGCCGGCAGGAGGAGCGTTGTATGGAGATGCAGTCCGTCCAGCGGGCGGAGGGACCATCGGAGACGGCAACCCGGCGGCAGCAGCCGCCGGTGGAGGTGCGTAAGGGCTCGGGGTGTTCGACGTCACCGAAGCCGGCCGCGCACCATAAGGTCCCGCCGGCGGCGGCCCAACAGGCGGCGATGTCACGCTGCGAGGGGGTGCCGATCCTTTTGGAGGCGGGGGCGGAGGAGTGGGCGCGCCCCGCTGATAAGGCCCGGTGGGCAGAGGGCTTTGCAAGCCTGCCTGGGCGCCGAAGGGTGCAGTGATAGGTGCCACGCTTGGTGTGGTCTTGCGGACTGGAGGTCTTGTGACCATAGGCACATCATTCCAGCTGCCCGGGTCCTTGTGAATCTTGGGTGGAGGACCGGTGTTTCTCGGAGGCGGGGGGGCCGGCGCTCCTGGCTGGGTGAAGGTTTGAGGGGGGCCATATCCTCCAGGTGCCGGGTGGGGAGGGGCATACCCGGCTGGCGCATACGGGGAGGCTCCGGCGGGTGTAAATTGGGATGTGGTTGAAGGCGCGTACGGATTCGACGACGACGCAGCGGGCTGGACTGGAGCTGGCGGCGCGTAGGGGTTGGTGTGGCTGGGGCCAACCGGAGGGATAGATGCTGGCTGCTGGTAGCCCATCGGTGTCGGCCCACGGGAGGCCGCGCGAGAGATGGGGCCGGTTTGGCGTTGGGCGACCTGGGGAGCCTGAGGGGCCACCTTCTGGGTAGCGAGCCGGACGCGGTTCCTGGCCACTTCGGCGGCGGGGAACTTGGTCGGGAGGAGGTCTAGGTATCTCTGGGCAACAGCCAACTGGCCGTGGGCGGCGACAATATCCGCGTACTGGGTATACTTGTCGTATAATGATCCGAGCTTCCAGCCTTCGGTAAGCTCCTTCTCGTCGTCCGCGAACTTGATGACGTGGCGGAAGACGGTGACCTTCTCAATGAAGTGCTGCAGTGACCTCGCGTGAATCGAGAAGGTGGAATCGTTGCTAGCCTCCTGGAGCCCGGCCTGTTCCGCTTCCTGCAGCTCAACAACCCAGATATCCACTACCTTCTCGAGCTTGGAGCCCACGAGATAGCAGAAGGAGGCATCCTGCCTCGAGCCAGACTCATAGATGCGGTCGCCGAGGGCTTCGCAGAGGTCGGGGAACTCAGATGGCTCAGCGAAGGTGCAGAGCGTGACCATGGTCTCCTTCCAATTGCCGAGGTCTGCATTGTACACGACATCCCAAAGATTCTTGCCGATGACCGAGTTGATAAGCCGCAGGTAGCTCGGGGTGCCCTTCTTCTGAGCGAGGTAGGAAGTTTGCACCTTGTCCACAAGTTCCTTTCCGCCACAGTTGGCGAGGATGAAGGCATCGGCGACCCGGTCCTCCTTCAGGCAAATATCGACAGCCTTCTCAAAGTTACCGAGGATGATAGCCTTGGTTACTCGGTCCTCGGTCGTGTTGCCTTCGCCCAAGAGCTGGAAGGGCTGGTCTGTCTTGGCTCCCTTGGCAGGAGTGAGGTCAGACAAGAAATCATCACCCTCATCAAGATCGCCCCACATGCTGGTCACACGCTTGTGCTTCTTCTTTGCGTCGTCACCGTTGGGTTGCGGCGGGGCCAGCCCTGTCTCCTTCGGTTCTTCTTTGGGCTCGGCGACCTCCGTCTCTTCGGGTGAGGTGGAGGCTTCATCGTCCTTAGCGAATCCGAGATACTCAAGAATCTTGGTGCGCCCGTCCGACTCGCTCAACGCCTTCAGCACCTGCCAGTCAGCCTTCTCTTCCTCCGTCTGGGCGTCAGCGGCATTGGAGTCGCAGATGGCGCCGATATCTCCTCGCTTGTATGCCTCCTCGAACTTCTCGGTGGCGGAGCCAATGTCGGAGTCGACAGAGAAGCTCGATATCTGAATCTTTGATGACCTGGGTTGGCCGGCCGGCGTGTCATTCTTTTTAAAGGTGATAAGCTTGCCGCCGTACCCGAAAGAAACACCGACGGGCCGCTCGAACCAGATCGGCGCCCTTGTGAGCGAGAATGACGCCCCCTGAAGCTCAGTGGGAGCCTTAGCGAAGAAGTCATCGTCGTCCGTGTTAGTTTGCGCGGCGGGCGCGACGGAGGCATTCGTGTTCTGCAACGTCTGAACGGTGATTTTACCGTCGAACGAGGCCGTAGCCACGAGGTTGGGGTTGCCGGGGTTGAAGCGCGTCAAGAAGGTCCAGTTGGTGGCCTCCGGAAACTCGCCGTATCGCTCCCCAGTCTGCGGGTTCCATACAAGGGTCCTGTTGTCCTTACCGCAGGAGATGAGCAGGCCCGGGTCCTGCTGGCACCACGACAATGACAGGATGCCCTGATCGTGACCTTGTAGGGTCTTTTCGGGCGCCTGCGAGTTCCTGAGGTTCCATAACAGAATGAGAGGGGTGTTGTCGTCGGACGTGGCGGTCAGGAGGTTGGTGGAGTTGGTCGGGTCCCAAGCGATCGCGCTGACCGGCTTGCGGTTATTGTTCAAGGTCAACGAGGCCTTCTTCGTCTTCAGATCCCACACCGTCACAAAACCGCCGGCGCTGCCCGTCGCCAAAATATTGGAGACTTTCCGGTTCCAGGCCACGCAGTCGATGTCGTGAGCGGCAGCGGTGCCGAGTCGGAAAGCGGTCGAAGTGTCGTTGGTATCCCAAACAAACAGCTCGCCCTTCGAGCCAGCGGTGGCGAGCACTTGCGGTCGCAGAGGGTTGAACTGGAGGGCTTTGATCGGCCCGGTGTGCTTGGTGTCGCGCGACATGACTGCCTCCTCGCCAGCAAGAAGCTTCGCGGCATCCCACAACTGTAGCGAGCCGTCCTCCATTGCGCCGGCAACCACACCCCGCGGGTGCTCGTCGCTGGGGGCGCCCCATGCTATGTCGTAAAACCTTTTATCGTGTTAGCGTTGAGACCATGCCCAACCATGCGATGCGCGTACCTGGACTCGGTGCTGATGCTGGCTACCGGTTGTAGCTCCAGGCCTTGATCCAGAGCGTCGAGGTTGAGTTCCCATAGCTCGAGCTTGGTCTCGTCTGAGAAGTCGGCATCGACTGCACCGGACCGTGTACCTGTAACCAATAATGGGTTCGGGCCGGACGACCAGGCGAAGGCCGCCGTCCGCGGGATCTCTCTCAACCGAACCATGGCGGGCGTCGGATGGAGATCGGCTTGGGGAGAAGTCGAGGGCGGTGGTACGTTAAGTGGGGGTTGTTGGTAGTTATTCGAATTATCGGGAAGGTAAACGGAACAATTGGGTCAAAAAGGAGATTAAGCACCAGTGTCCCTACCGCATCAAGCGTCGAGCCGTGAGGGCGCAGGGTGAGTGGTGCGGTGCAGTTCGGGTGTGAGTCGGGATCGGTGCGGCCTGTTGCCAGATTGCCTCGATGCCAGGGCAAGGCAAAGCAATGCGTCTTCAGGGGATGCGCCCCAGAAATTTGGCCGCTGTCTAACCACAAGTGACCAAGCGACAGCAACCATATGAGAGAAATACCCTAACCCTGTGTCACTTGTTCGAACAACCGCACGTTTTCGCTCCTCAACCACGAACAACAATAACTGTCACTAAATAACAGGGTTGGACCTCTACATTCATTGGTCATAAATCGTGTTTTCTTTTTGTGAAAAATCAATTCAATCAAGAAATGTGGTTTTGTCCCAGCCAAAGTCGAGTATGACGTATCCAAGATAGATCGCACAGCCAAGCAGTGAATTTAGCAGTCGGGTTTGGGCGGCAGGCGGGGCATCAGCTTCTCACAAGTTGCATTCAATGCTTTGATATCTGCAAAAGCACGTGATATCCATCTTCTTCAACAACCAGTGAATCTCATTCTCAGACGGCAGAATAGACAGGCCTCCCAACAATACAGCACTTTTGAACGGCGCTGAACAAGACGACGATCCGACCGGCCGTGAACCAGAATACTACCACCAGAGAAGACCGGACGAGTTTGTCACCCGCCCAACTTGCCAGACACCAAAGCCATCCCTGCTCATCGGACCATAAAATAACCTTTCCAAAAATGGCAGACACCTCCCGCTGGAAATCCACCGTCTACGTCGGCGGGCTCGCCCCGGCCGTGACCAAGACAACGCTGCAGGAGGCCTTCCTGCCGTTTGGCGAGATCGCCGACGTCTCGCTGCCCAAGAACGAGAACCCCAGCACGGCGGCCACGGAGCCCCACCGCGGGTTCGCCTATGTTGAGTTCGAGGACGTCGAGGACGCCAAGGAGGCCATCGACAATATGGACCAGGCTGAGCTGTTCGGGCGGGTGATCAAGGTGTCGGCGGCCAAGGCACCGAAGAGCGCGGGCCAGGTGTTGGGTGGGAAGACCGCTGTCTGGGAGCAGGTTCGTCCCTTTTTCTTTCTGGTTCTTTTACTTCCTCTTTTTTGGTTTATTTTTATAGTTTTGGATAGGACTGGTATTGACTTCTCGGTATAGGAAGGGTGGCTGGCCGAGAATGCTGTCAGTGAGGAGGACAGGCTCGCAACAGACCAGGCCCAAAACGCGAGGCCCGACGACCCGATGCAGGGGCTAGAGGGGCTGGATGTTGCTGGGCCGAAGCCGGAATGATGGCTTGTGCCGATAACGTTCACGAATAGATAGCGTACGGTTATGTGAAGGTTCCGCGAGTCTAAGACCCAGGGTTCAAGTCGATACCAAGGAATTGCATAGCTGCGGCGTTGGGAGTTGCTTCAGAAAGACCATTGCGGATCAAGGAAATGCATGTTTGTTCTCACGTCTTGGACAGTATTGACACACGCCGAGCCTGAGTCACTTCCCGGCACCTTCAGCTCGATCTGTCTTCGTATACAAGTTCCGGCCGTCTAAATCTAACGGTCCAACCGTCCACCATGCCTAGTCGCACACATCCTCTTTTAGGAGTGCTCTGCCTTCTGGCCCTCCTGGTGACCTTCCTC
Source organism: Chaetomium globosum CBS 148.51 (assembly GCF_000143365.1). Lineage (NCBI taxonomy): Eukaryota > Fungi > Ascomycota > Sordariomycetes > Sordariales > Chaetomiaceae > Chaetomium > Chaetomium globosum. The sequence continues at coordinate 3,319,049 of NT_165980.1, forward strand.
GTGGGCATCATGGGACGGCCCGTGATGCGCATCGGCGAGCCGGTTTTGCCTCTTGAGGCGGATGGTCTTGTCGGTCATGAAGTGGCGAAGGCTCGAGTAAACGGCGGCCGAGACGGCAAACGAAACGACAACGCCTATGGAATTCATAAATATCAAGCCGCTTAAAAATGGTAGGGACGCATCGCGGGGCATCCTCACCAAGAGGCCACAACTCGGGCGGGATCCGCTTAAGGCGGCGGAGACGCTGCGAAACAGTGTGCGCTACCAGCCGACAGCATCCGTGTCAGTCTTTCCTAGCTACTCAATTCCATCGCAATCGCACTACCAATGATGCCGTCGGGGTTGCCGTCAATATATGACTTCACGTACCAGACTGCTCCTCCTTCTATCAAATGTGCCGGGTCAGTTTCGGTGCAATTGAATAAACTGGCGCAAGGACTACTTACCGGCACCGGCCGCATCATGCGAGCCGTAGGGCGGAACATCCGCAGAGCCCGGGTGGCATACATTTTGGGTGATGGGTGAGCGGAGATGTTCCTCTGAGGGAAAACTGTGGTTGCGCAGCAGCCCGTTTTGGGGGGGGGGGTTTCCGAAAGCTTCGGGAAGTTGGCGTCACGATTTAGCGACCACGGGAGAGAGGAGCTTGGGTCCTTGCACAGCTTGTCCCCATAAAAAACAGCACGATTTGTTTGGCTTGTGAGCCCAGCCAAGCCTTGGCTACAAAGAAATCAGGTAACTCATCGGCCTTTTGCGGCTTGCCAACCAATTCCCTGTGAGTCATGCTGTGGACTCCCGCAGCCGAAAGTGCCCTGGCCTGACCTCACCACTCCCAAGCTCTGGCCAATTCCCACGACGACGACTCCGTCAATCAATTCGCCCGCCCCATTGAAGCTGCCTCGCCCCGTCAGCTCCTAGATTCGCCCAACATGTCCGACGACGACCGCGTTACCAAGCCCTTCAAGTTCGTCACAGGTATGATTGAGAGCTCTCCAACGCCGCAAATTCCCTCGGCAAAAAAACCATGGCCTAATCTCGGCTTGATCATGCGGAACCCGTTACTAACACTTTTGGCAGCTGGTATGCACCGCCGTTCTTATTTTGCAGATGCCCCGAGTTGAATCCGAATTGGCCGTTTTGGGAACGAATTGGGGAGGAAGAGGGGGGGCGCACTGGACTTGGACGAAGAGAGGGGCAATGGGGCCGATATGACGAGTGCACGTCGATCTAACGAACGTCTCTACTCCCTAGGTGTCGACGCCCGCTTCCCGAACGTCAACCAGACCAAGCACTGCTGGCAGAACTACGTCGACTACCACAAGTGCATCATCGCCAAGGGCGAGGACTTCGCCCCCTGCCGCCAGGTTAGCCCGTCTGCCCCGGTGCTTGAGGTGTCCCTGAGGGGCATACTTTGGAATACAGATGCTAAACCAACTGGCACGTGTAGTTCTGGCTCGCTTACCGGTCACTCTGCCCCAGTGGATGGTATGAGCGGTGGGATGCGCAGAGAGGTATGCTTCCAGCACCCTGTGTTGTTGTCGTGATAAGGGATAAACGACACTAACACACTTACAGAAGCTGGTAACTTCCCGGTCCGTCTGGACCAGTAAAGGAATGCTGTGAAGGGGGATACGGTGGGAGAACGCATCAAAACTGGACCATGTTACATTAGACTCACAGTAGTCAGGGGAATGCATAGAGTTGGGGTACTCTGCTTGTACGCTTACGCGGTGACAAGGGGTGGGTGAGAACGGGAGGAAAGAATTGTGGTGCTTCAGATTGCAAACGCAAAGTGATTGGTATCAACATTTCTGTAAACCGTTCCAGAATCCCCAAACGCCACCATAACGCTTTACCAAGAGTACATAACCGGCACAACATTAATACAACCACAACCAGCCATCTCTGATTCCCCCTTACGCCTCCACTCCTCCGCCTTCGCTCTCATCAGACGAGCTCATAAACTCATCATCCTCATCAAACCCAAGAAACTTCCTCGCCTGCCCCTTTCCGTTTCCATTACCATTCGTCTTCACAACATCCTTCTCTTTCTCCTTTCCCTTTCCCTTGACATCAGCCGCCGGTTCCAGATCCGAAGGAGGAGTGGTCGCCTTCGAACTACCACTCCCCTCCCCGTCCCCATCTTGCATAACCTCATCATCCTCCCCTTCTTCATCCGCCGATGACCCACTCCCCCCAGCACCCCGCTCCCCAACTAAATTATCACGATACACCCCCTTCCGCATCACCTCCAACACGGCCTCACGCGTCCTCTCGCCCGCCTCCTCCTTATCCTCCACCCACTTCCCATCCAGCCCGACCTGGCGGCTGCCGTACTTGATCTCGTCCTGGCGGCGCTCCGTGGTCTCGACGATCTCCTGCCAGCGCTGGCGGCGCTTCTCCTTCTCGCGCCGCTCCATCTCGGGCTTGATGGCCAGGTACTCGGCCAGCGCCTTGGCCTCCGTCACCGTGCGCAGCCGCCGCCCGTCCAGGTTGCGCGACGACCCATGCTCCTCCGCGCCCCCCGCCCCCTTCTTGCGCTTCGACATGCGCCCGCCCGCCGCCCGGAGTTGTGAGCCGAAACCGCCCTTGCCGCCGGGTAGGGCGGCTGAGAGACGTAGGGAGAGGATGTTGTTTGTGGTGGCATTTTGGAGGTGGCGGGTGGAATGGTCTTCGGTGGTGGGGAGGTAGTGGGAGATGGGCAGAGTGGAGGTCAGCGGGATGGAGCGGTTGGAGAGAGTTGTTAGGAAGAGGCGGGTGTTTGAGGTAGTGGCGGATGGGGGCAGCCGGCTGTCGAGTTCGTCGAGGAGGGTGGTGATGGGCGTTGCTGGTGGCAAAGCAAGAGAGAGGGTCGGAGGGAGGCCAGTTCCAGCGAAACTGGTGATGAGCACGTTTATTTTACTCGCCGCCATTTTGATCCTAAACGCAGGTTGTGCCCGGAGTGGTGTGATACGTGTAGTAGATACGGTGAGGTCGAGGGTTGGAAAGCCGCCGATTAACGATGAACTTCCACTCCGTGTCGGCATGGCGCATGATAAGATGACTAAGCCGTCCGGGTTGCTGGACAAGCTTCAAATGCACCAGCCACATCGGTGGGGTCTTTAGCTGCGCCAGGATTATCAGCTGCCAAGAGGCTTTGTGGCCGTGCGCCCCGCTAATCCCGAGCCCTACTACCAGATTGGAATTTCGGCGCCGCCAGCCCACAAATCACTGCGGTCTTGAATTTTGTGAAGAGCTCGACTCCCCATCGCCGACACTTTCCCAGACCAAGATCCTTAATTGTGTCGACACCGGTCTAACCGCCAAGATGCTTATTCCCAAGTCCGATCGCAAGGCGATCCACGAGGTATGCGACTTTTTGTTCTTGTTCGACCTAGAGGGGCGGAGATGGGCATTTTCTAGGCGAACGGGGTGCCATCAATCATGCGAGAAGATAAAGCTAACATTCGAGACAGTACCTCTTCCGTGAGGGCGTGATGGTCGCTGCGAAGAAGTAGGTCCACCCGAATCCATCAAACAACCACCTCGGAATTTCCTCGATCGAAATGCTGCGTTGCAACCTCGATACGCGACATTCAACATCACGACCCCGAACACTCGTCCTCGATAAGACCCATCGATGCTAATTCATTCCTCCTTGCAGCTATGAGACCACCCACGAGACCGGCATCCGCAACCTGTACGTCATCAAGGCTTGCCAGTCCCTGACCTCGCGCGGCTACGTCAAGACCCAGTTCTCGTGGCAATACTACTACTACACCCTGACCCCCGAGGGTCTCGACTACCTCCGGGAGTGGCTGCACCTCCCCGCCGAGATCGTCCCGGCTACCCACATCAAGCAGCAGCGGTCCCACGCCCCGCCCCGCGGCATGCTGGGCGAGGAGCGCGGTGAGCGGAGGTTCGGCGGCGGCCGTGGCCGTGGCGGTGACCGTGGTGACCGTGAGGGCGGCTACAGGCGCCGGGATGCTGGTGAGGGCAAGGAGGGCGGTGCGCCGAGCGACTTTGCTCCTCAGTTGTAAGTCGGCCTGGTGGTGAAGCTATGCGGGGCACGGTACTTTGGTTCGGTTTGCTGACTTAGATTTTTCAATAGCCGTGGTGGTTTCGGCCGTGGCCGTGGCCGTGGTGAGGACGCTGCCCCTCCGTCGTAAGCGGATAGCACTAGCAACGCCCTAACGGCATGGCACGACATGTACTCTACGTCTCAGAGAGCAATAGGGTCGATCGGTAATGCACCTACTCGCCAGGACCGTGAGTGGTTTGCGTGTGGAGTTGGTGGTTAGAGATCATTCGGAAAACTTCTGCATTCAGGGTCATCATTTGCGGTCAATACGATTTTTGCTCTCACTCGATTGCTCGTGGTACTGTAAGCGACGGGCCGGTCGCCGGAATTGATGAGTTTACGAACAATCCGAGGGGTTTTTATCGTTCAGCTGAACGCACTCGGCCAGTGCTAGAATGTTGCGAATCGAGTCGATGTTGATGCTGAGGTCCAACTGTGATCCCTATGCCCATTGCTGATGTTGCGGGCAATTTGAATCAGTCATGCTCGAGTCAGCCTATCAGTTTCTTGAAACTGAATTGCTTTGTCAACGCCTTCTAAGGCGAAGGAGTTGCTCCACTCGGTTAATGTCAAACCAGGAAACCTATTCAACAACGCCGAGCCCCACCAATCTGGATAGTCACATAGGATATGACAGCGCGGGGAGAAGCCAAGTTGAGACAAGAGAGTGGGTCAGGTGGTGGTGGTCAACAGTCAGCCCAGGTCGATCCTTGACTCTTGAGGTTTGGGGTGTTTGTGTTGTTGCTACAATCAAGGAACTTCCTCGGCTACTGTTGCCGCTGTCTTTGTTTGGGACTTAGTATAACATGGCCCCCTTTTCCCTCCCATACTCCCATGGGCTCAAGATGGTCTTAGTCCTTATTAGCTAGCGTCAACCCATCCCATCACTTGCACAAACCATTACTTGGCAACCCCTCAACACCAAGATGGGCTCCCTCTCGAAGCTTCCTCAGGAGATGAAGGCGTTGAGGTGAGTTTAATGGCCTGGCTAGCAGAGTCACCCTCAATGCTTGAATATTATGGCTAGTTGTGAAGACCTTTATGTTTTAACACACTATGTAGGTACAACAAGCCCGAGGATTTCGAAATCGTCAACGTACCTCTTCCCGTGCTGCGTGAGGATGACGTCCTCGTCAAGGTGAAAGCCTGCGGTGTGTGCGGAACAGGTATGGCAACTTGTCTTACACTAGCCGTTCTAGAATTTAGTCTAACTCCCATGCAGACTTGGTAATCTATGTTGCTCTCGGCAAGGTCTAGCAACAGAGCAGCTAACATACTTCTCCTAGCATATCCATGAGGGAGAGTTTATTGCCGAGTTCCCGCTTATCCCGGGTCATGAGACCGTTGGTGTCGTCGCCGCCGTTGGCCCCAAGGTCACGGGCTTCAAGGTCGGCGACCGCGTTGCGGCGGACAACTCGGAACTATGCAGTCACTGCTTCTACTGCCGCCGTGGCGAAGGATTGCTTTGTGAGAACGTACGTCTCCGCTGGATTCATACCCAGTCAACCACAATATAGGCAACCCGTTCCCATACTAATCTTGCCCCAGTGGACCGGCCACGGTATCAACCTGCCGGGAGGTTTCGCCGAGTATTGCGCCTACCCGCAAGCCAAGGTCTTCCAAATCCACAACCTCACCGACATCGAAGCGACCCTGATCGAGCCGGCATCCTGCGCCGCCCACGGCCTCGACAGGATCCGTCCGCGGCTGGGGTCCAGCGTTTTGATGTTTGGCGCAGGGCCAACCGGACTGGTACCCCCCCCCCCCCCAAACTTAACCTTCCTACCTAGGTACCCAACCGATTTATTAACTTCCCCTCAACGCAGATGCTCGCACAACTCCTCCGCCAAAACGGCGTGACCAACCTCACCCTCGCCGCGCCCGGGGGTCTCAAGATGGAGCTAGCCAAGCAGCTGGACGCGGCCGACACCTACGTGGAGCTGTCGCGGGACGACCCCGCGGCCCAGTTCGAACAGATCAAGCGGGACAACCCGCACGGGTTCGACATCGTGGTCGAGGCGACGGGTTCGGTGCGGATCCTGGAGGACGCTATCAACTACTGTCGGAGGGGCGGGACATTGGTTGTTTATGGGTTCGTTCCTCCCATCTTATCCCACCACCCCATAAAGTCCTGTACTAAGCTAACGGGTTGTTCCTCACCTGGCAGTGTGTACGCCAAAGCGGCGCGGGTCACCTGGCCGCCGTCCAAGATCTTCGGGGACGAGCTCCGGATCATCGGATCGTTCTCCGAGGTCTATATGTTCCGTACGTTGCCCCCGCCCTCCGGCTACCCCTTCCGGATTTGCATGTACATACATGCACACGCCAGGACTAACCGATGGGAATAGCACAAACGGTCGAGTACCTCGACTCGGGCAAGATAAAGACCAAGGGCATCGTCAACAAGGTGTTCAAGCTCGAGCAGTTTGGCGAGGCACTCGAGAGCATCCGGAACAAGACGGCCATTAAGGCGGCGATCGTGTTCGATGACTGAACATACGGAGCACGTTGATGGATGCCCGTTTCATGAGTTGCGTACCAGGCCACCAAGTAGGGCATGCATGCCAGAAAGAACGCTGTTGAGCCAATAAAGTTCAATTGAATAGCATTACCCAAACCGAAACCCCAATTCTCCTCTCCGTCTATAAAGATAGCTGTCTGTAAATGCGATCGACCACCGAACCGTCAACAAGAAAATGGCCATGCTTTGTAATACCTTGTATGTACAGACCGACACGACAGAACATACATGACTGGATAGATGCTGTATTCGAGAGCGAGGTCATCATGCTCAGGTGCGTATGTAGCCATGAGGCTTAAACAGGAAGGGCTTGCTTGCCCGACCGCCTGCTCTTTTGCTGTCCGAAAGAAACGAAGTGACCAGAGGGAAAAAAAGAACAAGCGATTGTTATGATGACGCCCGAGACATGCTGCAATGATATGTTGACGTGACATGACACCAGCTGTATGCCATAAGACCCTTTGAAGGCTGGCCACAGGAATAAGAAACAGCGGATGGCCGGCCAGCCAACCCATTCGAACGATCGTGATTAAAACGTGAAGAGTGATGAAGTGGCAATTCTAATCACGCATGCCCCATGCCGGCTTGAGCGTCTTGCCCATAGCCGCTTGTGTGAAGACTTGGTCACCAGGGAGCCTGCTGACGCGTCCCGCACCAGCGCGAATGGCGTTGGCGTGCGCAGCCGAGAGTCCGCTACGGTTGCTCCGGATCGAACCGGCATCGCTTTGGTTGTCACCGTCAGTGAACTTGCGGGGCGGAGCAAAGTCAAGGCCTGTGAAGGTGCTAGACTTCCGGAGAAGGTGACTGTTGTGGTGTTAGCAAGGGCTCGACGAGAAGCAAAATACACGACAGCAACTTACGGGCTCGGTAGCGCGGGCAGCTCTTCAACGGTGTCCACCAAGGGCGAGTGCGCCGGCACAGGCATCCTGTAAGGGCGACGCTCCCCGGAAGGACTTTGAGAGCGACCACGGGCCCGCTCCGCAAACCCCTCGGGCGGCGCGAAATCAGCGGCGTTGAAGATGGCAAATGAGTCGTCTGTAAGCTTGGATGGGGTGGGGAGCGTAGGGAGGTCAGCAGGAGGAGGCATCGGCTTCCGGGGTCCGCCAAAGCGGCTGCCGGAACGGCTCCCCGACATGGCGGATCCGGCACGGACCCGGCCATAGGGGCCTGACGCCGATGATCCTGGGCGAGAGGGGCCACCCAACTGGTTAGACACAGACGAGCCCGGTCGGGGAGGACCCCGCATGTTCGGCGGGAACCTCATACCGGCTTGAGAACCGTGGGACACCCGCGGCGGTCCCCTCGGCCCCGGGAATCTCTGGCCTGAGGGCGGGGGTGTCATAGCCCTGCGAGATACGGGTTGTGCGTAAGGCATAACGAATGAGTTGCTGGCAGGATCGAAATACGGGGCATCCTGGGCATAGCCTGCGTCGTAATCCTCGTAGTAGCTCGTGTTACTTTGATGATGTTGGTGTTGGGAAGGCTGTTGCCCTTGTGGCCGTTGTTGCGGGTGGGGCGGCTGTTGTTGTTGCTGTCGCTGCTGTTGTGTCATCAGGGGCATCGGCGGCATCGGCGGCCTGTCCTCTGGCCTCAGAACATCTTCAAAGTACTCCTTGTAGAAGGAGCGGATACGGTTCGCCCTGTATTCGGGGTCCTCGGATTCCATGATTTCATCAGGCGGGAGCGGGCGGAAGCCAACGGAGAGACGGCGGTTATCCTGGTTAGGGACCCCCAGACCGCTCTGACGGGCCGCACTCTGTTGCTCAAACATTTGGGAGGTTCTCTGCATGTTCCGGCCTCTTGGCTCATCCACGTCGAGTTGGCCACTGGGGTTCGCCGGCGAAGGGGAGCGCTGGTCCCGCGGCATTTCTGGCATGTCCGCAAAGTCAAAATCATAGTAATCAAGAGGCTCCGGTTCTTCGATGATGGGCGCGGACATAGAGGTATGCTTGTTCGGCGGTGGGCTCGTCGTCCGGCTGTCGTATGATGATGTGGAAGACCGGATGGATGCCCGCTGAGGCTGGGGGTGAGAAGTAAGACCAAGGCTCACGGTCTGGGATTCAGTCGGAGTGGGAACTTCCTGGGCCACCGGCTTCTCGAACGGGTTATCGACAGCATCGTAATCCACAGCCACACCCGAATCGGCCGGGCTTGGCTGCATAGGCGATGGCGGAGGCATACCGGGCGACTTTTGTGCAACGGCGGGCGGTTCTTGGATAGCAGTTCCAATGGCAAGGTCTTCATCCTGGCTCCGAGGCGATCCTGCAGTCGCGGTTCCAATAGGCGGTAGAGGCCCCATCGGAGGGGCGCTTGGCGGCATGAGAGTCGGGTCTGACGCTGACTGATCTGGTTTCATGTGGCTCGGCTCAGGCGGCATAAGAGGCGACATAGGGATGGAATTCTGTCGGGAAGGAGAACCGTAGCCCCCGGGAGACATCTGCGCGGCATCCGCGCGGCTGCTTGACCGAGTGTACACCGAAGCGGCCTCATGTCCTTTGGAGAATGAGCGGATCGACCCAACGTCACTTCCGCCGAACTGCCCGGGCCGGTAGGGATCCTCGTGGGGGTGGAGCGTTTTGGCCAGAGAATTGAGGGATTCGCGCGAGTTGTGCACCTCAGGCGGGAGCAGGTACGGGCTGGACAGGTTCATATCCATCGACATTTGTTGGCGGTTGAATCGAGATTGGCCTGTTTCCTTCTCCCTGCTAATGAGGCTCTTGCGCGACCCTTTGGCACGGCCTCCCTCCAATCCGAAATCCAACGACTTGTGGGGATCATTCAGGTCCTCCATCCGCTGCTTCTTCTTATTTCTGAAATGGAGCCAAATAAAGACGGAGACGGCTGCGACAAGCGGAATGCTGCGGACAATGTAAGTTGAAGGCATTAGCAGGCCACGGTCTTGCGCACTTACCAGACTCCGAGAACGATAGCCAGTGTCATTGTGGACGCGCCGATCGGCTTCTTGCAAAACTGCGGATCCGGGCACTCGGTCGTTGACTCGGCCCGCGCAACCATAACGCGAGAGGGGACTTTAAAACCAAGGCTCGAGGTCGTCGTGGCCACATTATCGCGCCGTCTGACCGGGACTCGGGAACCCATGGCGTAGGCGCCCCCAGCAAACCCGCTCTCCATCATCGATACCCTCTGTTCTCCCAACACACGTTCTCAAATCCAAGTCCCAATTCGGTAATATTGGGTGAGCAAGTGTCGAGTAGTATGCTTCGGTTTGCGCCTGAAAAAGCTGCAAGAGGTTGTCGATCTTGAGCAGTGTGAAAGTGCGTTGTCATAACAGTCGTGCCACAGAACGGGAAAATGGCGAGAAACCCCTGGCCCTCGGCGAGCAGATGGAAAACAAGACCAAATCCAACCTCGAAAACCCCGCAACGCGTTTACTGTAAATTCGCGGATTATTTTGGGAGTAGACCACCAAAAACCCAAAGCCCCAATCTAAAATGAATGTCGTGACAGGCGAAGGGGTCGTCGCTTGTCGGTGTGAAAATGAATGGCGCGCCTGTTGGCAAGATGGTGAGTTGAAAAAAGGAGTGACAGATCACACGTCTGGCGACGATGTGAAGTTGGTGTTGCCGTCGAGGCTTCGGAGGCGTGATCGGTGCTCCGGAGGGTTGGGTGCAAAGGAGTGGAAGGGGGGAGGTGGGAAAGAGCGTGGGAGGGAGGTGGTGAATTAGGGATTAGGTTTGACGGTTACGGGAGGAAGAAGGAGCTGGGACGGGAGCACCTTCCGCAGGCTAGGCCCTGGAGCGACGGCACGATCAAGGCACCCCTAGCCTTTTCCATCGGTTCCCAAATCTCCGTTGAGGGACTCAGGGATTGCTGGGCACAGCCAGGCACAGGGGCTGGCCAGGGAGGCTCTGCGTCCACCGCTTCCACCGCTTCCACTGTCTTGCTCTTGTTGACCTGGGCCCGGTAGTGGACGAATAGAAATTGCTAATTTCGTCTCAATTAAAAAAGGGGGAGTGGTGCTGACCCACCTCGTGGAGATCCGCCCAGGGTCGTCCCCAATCACATCGATGCGGGCTGGTTCTTCGCAGCTGCACGCGGCTTTCACCGTTGCACTGGTCCCGCCCGTCAGAGCCTGCAGCCCCGCACAAACCCCAGGCCAGATGCAGGAACGGATGACCAGTCGCGCTAACTCATTTCGCCTGAAAGGGGAAGAAGCATGTCTCCAGGCCCATTAATCAGGGGCAGTTGGACTTTTGTGAGCTCATTTTGATGCCAAAAAAACCTACTGCGTGCTTCGTCGAACAAGGCACTCTGTTGGAGAGAAGGTTTTTTTTTTTTTTTTTTTTTAATCGGTGGCGTTGGGCCGATGTTTGGAGGAGCGGTTCGTCCGATATTTTTTGGGGTTCCCGTCCGTCCCGTTCTTGTTTGTTTCTTCCGTCCGAACTCTGCTGCCCGAGCTGTTAAAAGTGTCCGAAAGTTTGAAACAACGGCGGGCTGTGTGTGGTTGGTTTACCGAAGCAAGCAGCAAACTTGCATAAGGAATACAGCAAATACTTACATATGTACGTACATGTGTGGTAGATGTGACACGGCATAATCGCCCGGCTGCTTACTCTAATTGAGCGGTACTCTATTTTTCAATGTTGCAAATGGTCGCTCTTCTGGGATTCCGTCACCAATTGCCGCCGAGACGCGCGTGCAGCAGCTGCGCGACACATTTCCTTCACACCAATGACGTACAAGTACCTCGCTTAGCCACGAGGCCTGTTCCCACTTTTGGGTTGTTGCTTGTGGGCGATGGATGCCATGCATTCGATCGTCTTGTAGCCGCGGCGGGCCTCTCCGGCAGTCCAAGTGATACCTGAGCATTGTGACAACCCGGTAACTGGTTGTAGTAGTAAAGGGTATAAAGTGTGGATATCACCCATGGCTATGAGATCGCGTTGAATAACAGACCCATATTCGGTCTCAGGTGGTGGCCGCAAACTCTTATTTCACCCTCGACCTCGTTCCCAGAACCGTTGCGTTGCGTGGCCAGCATCTTTATTTAGGTAGTCTTATAAAACTCTGGCGCATACTCTAACAACCAAGACTTCTCGATCCGAGTGATATCCCGTATAAACGTCTTGTTTCCCGTTTCCATAACCTCGTGGAAGATGACCCACTCCGCCTTGCGGTTGAACATGATGGAGCTCGGATGAGCGTGGAGCACCGTCGTCCCTGAAACATTCCGGAACGTCCCATCTGGCTGCATCCTCGCGGCATGAGCGAAGTAGCCTGCTGTCAGACACCGCTGAATCTGCTCCGCTTTGTTGCTCGCCGTCGAGGTGCTATGTGCCGCGAGGGACTCGTCAACGTTAAGGCCGAATCGCTCGAGGTACCGCTTTAGTTGAGCCCGGATACTAACCGCCCGCGCCATCAACTTGAAGTTGAGGAGGTTTTCGTGACAAAAGCGGGATTCTTTACGACCCTTTGTCACGAACGCTTGGTAGACGTTTAGAAGGGTGAGCTGGTCGCCTTCTTCGGCAGCGAATTTCCGTTTTGCGCTTTCCGTCTTCTTCTTCTCCCCTTCATGCTGGATCCAGATGTTCCCGCCGAGACTCGTCATGGCTGCTATCGTCAGGATCTCACTCAGACAGCCGAATGATTGTGCCGAAAGAAGTGTCTTCGCCATCATAGGCTCAACCGCCAGCTCAGCCATCCGCAGGCCCAAGGGCCTGGTGAGCTTGGCGTAGTCATCTAGTGCCCCGAGTGAGTACAGCAGCTCCAGCCCCCTGACCATCAGCTCGGCTGGGGGTGGCGCGAGGAAATCGAATCTCAGGACGTTGTCTATGCCCAGGGCTTTGAGCTGGAGAACGAAGGGCGCAAGGTTTGAGCGCTGTATCTCTGGGATATTGGCCTCGGGCAGTGACTGATACGCCTCCTCGGTGTATAGTCGGAAGCACTTGCCGGGTTTTGTTCGGCCGGCCCGTCCTGCTCGCTGTGCTGCCGATGCCTTGGAAAGAGGGGTTGCTGTCAAGCTCTCGATTCCCGTTTTCGGGTCGTAGGCGCGAAGTTTGACAAAGCCGGAGTCCACAACGTAGACGATGCCGTCGATCGTCACGGATGCCTCGGATATGTTGGTAGAGAATATAACTTTTCTGAAGTTCTCGGAGCGCTTCCTCGAACACGTACATTTGCTGATCTGTGGGTAGGCCGGCATAGAGTGGCAAGGGTAGGATGGCTTGAGAACCCGGGGGAAGCTGGGATGACCGTTCAGAGATGGCTTGGACAGCCTGCTCAATTTCGTCTCGCCCGGATTAGGAAAACGAGGATATCACCCTTGGGTTCGTTGGTGTGGATATCGATAACTGTGGAGACGGCTTTGTCGAGATAATCCTCGGCCGGCGAGTCGAGATAGAGGATGTCTATGGGGTAAGTCCTCCCTTCCAAGCTGACAATGGACGCATTGTCCCCATTCTCCTTGCCGTTGGGCGTTTCTTCTTTGGGTTCTGAGAAGAAGTTGCGGAACTCTTCTGCTTGAAGGGTTGCGCTACTGATGATAATCCTCAGGTCTGGCCGTTTCTTGCGGATCTTCTTTAACAGCCCCAGCAAGATATCGGAGCTGATGGATCTCTCGTGGGCTTCGTCCACCATGATCACAGAGTAACGGGAGAGCAGAGGATCCACTAGGGCCTCCCGTATGAGAAGACCATCAGTGAGAAACTTGATGCGGGTGGTTTCGGACGTGGCATCTTCGAAGCGTATCGAGTAGCCAACCTCTTTTCCAACATCACATCCAAACTCTTCGGCGACCCTGATCGCTACCGTTGTGGCAGCAACGCGCCGTGGCTAGAAGACACCTGGTTAGTGCCGTCACCAAACAGTACCCGGGTCATGCGATAAAAACATACCTGAGTGATGCCAATAATCTTCCCATCAGCACACCATCCAGCGCGCTCGAGGAACTGGGGAATCTGTGTGCTTTTGCCAGAGCCTGTTTGGCCCACCACAATTGTCACAGGGGATGTCTCAATGAGATACAACAGAGACTTGCGGTGTTTCGCTATTGGCAAAAGCTCTGCAGGTTTGTGGAGGGCAGGGATGAAAGCTGCGCCGAGGTCAAAGTCCGCCATGGTACGAGAGACCCTAACAATGGCTTTGATGATCCAAAGCTTCGAGTCGTATTTTGGCCACCGCACCACCAAGTCGATGCTCTCTTTTAGTCTCAATCCACACTCGCACCTACGACTTTGTGAGGAAGAAAAGGATGCAAGTGGCAATAAACCCTAGCCCGAGAGCATACCGTTTTCATCAACAAACATCTTTGCGAATGCGGCTTGTTGGCACAGTGTTGGAGTTCGACAATTATAAGGCAAGTCCGGCGAATCGGCTGCTTGAATTGGGACTTGTGCAAGTGGGGTGACCATGTGAGACGACCCAAACCACCTCTGATTGTGGCCCACTCAGCAAACACAAACCCAACTCTTCGTGCATCCCCTTGCAAGTCCCTTCGAGCCATACACAGAGCGTTAAATAACAACATAAATGAATGATATCATGGAACTACTGGAAAAGAGTAGTGTGGGGTTGTTTTGCGCTTTGTTTTATCAAATTCGGGTTCGATTTGACCGAGAAGTTTAGCTTCAAGATAGGGAGTTGCGTGTAACAGGTATTCGTACCGCCCAGCGGTTTTGCATGTGCCTTTCATGGAATCTGTTGGTGCCTTAGGCTCCGAGCATCTCAGGCCCACCCAGACTTGCCCAAAGCCTGGTGCAAGAAGCAGACCTTCTGCTCTGTACCTTCCCCGGCGTTGGAGTCGACCTGAAAGGTGCCGACACCATTTCAGATAAAATCTGTGTCCGGCTACAGTGGGTGAGGTTTGCAACCCAAAATTCCCATCGACGCCCTTCCATTACAATCCTCTGCAGCGCGATTTGAGGCCTCCTCTGCAACGAGAGGACTGCGACGGAAACTCAGGTGCAAATATCCCATCCCGTTCGGGTGACATTTTCTTGCCAACCACAGGGTCGGATACTCTGTGTTTTCCTTTTTGTGTTTATTTTATTTCGGGCTATTATCCTGCTACCGCTGCGCGTGTTTTCCTTATTCTACGCCCGGCTTGGTTGCCTTCAGGCCCCAAGAGTCGCCTTTCCCGTCAACACGAGAGCAGCCTTGTGCGCCTGCAGCGCGAGTTTCCGGCCGTGGTAGCCGGGATCGACGCTCGCCGCGGCTGCCTCGTGTCTGACGCTGATTTGGCAAGACGATTGTTGCGTACATGTTGCGCTGTGGTAAACTGATGAATTATCGATCCCGATGGGAAGAGAAAAGAGAAATGCCCCCGGCGTGGGCATCGGCGACCACGCCAAGGAACGGCACAAGAGAGACCGCAAAGGCAACTTGATAGACTGGACAGCGCCCCTGCCGCCGGGCTTGGGTGGCAAGGCCCGAGAAAACCACAGGTTAGCTCCAAGCACAAATCGTGGGTTCGAGTTCATCGAGAACAAAAGAGAAAAAGAAGAAGGCTTGAATTTGAGGTATTCGGGCTTGCACCGCTTTCACTCACCCTTTCGAACGAGCCGAGAACACTGACCTGGCCGCTAGTTCACCGAAAGGAGGGAGCCGCCACCGGGTTTCGAGTTTGTTCCTATCGGGAATCCGGCTCTGACAACGGCATGCAAAGAGCTCTCCCGCGAGCAGGATGCTATGATATTCATCGTCACGGTTTGTAACGACCATTCCTCGCCGCTGTCTCTAGGGCTCACACTTTGCCTTGCCAGTCGATGAACGGGCTTTCCAAGAGGCTCAGCTCTCATTTAAACAGGGTCGGCCACCACGTTCGGCAAACTATCGTGGAACAGGCACGCGCAACTCTCGGAGATGACCAGTTTGAGGCCATTAGCGGGGCCCCCGGTCTACCCGAGCCCATCCCGGAGAGGCAAGAGGACGTTAACAAGCAGGCTGACGCAGCTATAAGGGATTTGTTTCCTCGCATACCCAATACCGATCGCCAGACGATCATCGAACATGCCTTCAATAAGGTAAGTTCAACCCCCCAGTCCCACAAGCTGAATGATCTCAGAGATCCATAAAGTGCACCATCTCACCCCGAACCCGTAGTCGAGGCCGACCGGCAAGGATGGCCCACCAGTTGGGCTTGCTCCTGATGTCACCCTCTCACGCCGTGTCCAGTTGGCGGTTCTTGCCCATATCCGGCACAACCATACGAGGTACGACCAGTTGCTGAAAGAAACGGCCTACGTCAACGCAAGGAAGGCCGTTGAATCGCTCTGTCTCGACATCCTGGTCAAGTGGCGAGGAGACGAGGAGACAGGACGGGACCAGCTTGACGAGATTCTCTGCGAGGTTATTGTCATCTCAGACTCCGAGAGCGGCGACTCTGACTCCGATGACTCCGATGATTCTTCCACCGTTTCATCGGCCGACGAGGGCCCCGTGGACCGCGTGATGGGAGACAGCGTGCCAGTCCGGACAGAGCTGCCAGCCGTGAGCCTACCGCAGGCCTCGTTGGTGACCAGCAGCTCTCGGAGCGAAGGGCTTCGAGCGAACCACGCCCCACAAAAGGTCATGAAGACCGCTCGCAAAGACAAGAAGGCGGTCAAGTGGGGACAGCGAGGCTTTCAGCGCTACCAAGCGGCCCGAGATCAGGCCTGGCATCAGGCCGTAGAACGGCAGCGGCTCGAGAACGACGAGCCGATGACTTCCAATGGCCCCGGGGCTGCGGACGGGTCTGCTAGTCATGGGCCACAGCAACGGCGGACGGACGAGCCCGGTCGCCCAGACTCCGGAATGGTGACCCGCAACCAAGCGGAGTCAGCGTACCATGCTCACCGCCCCTATGTCAGCCCTGTGGCTCCTGTAGATGTGCCTCACGGGCCTGGGCACTGGGCCAATGAGCCTCAGAGGACAGTTCCGGCGACGACATACCATATGTCGCAGCAAATTCGCACTCGGGAGTATACCCCCAGCAGTGGGTTCAGGCCTATAGTTGGGTCTCGGACCGCCCCATTTGGGGCTCCTGAGATTGAGCGCGCGGACCACCATGGACAAGATCTCAAGGATTATCTCCTGCCATCCATTGAGCCTGCTTCTCCGGGGGCGCCAAGTCAGCCCTATCGATCCCCCGTCTTATATCGCCCGCTTGAGCCCGGCCTCTCCTATGCCGGGCAGAGTTCGATCGGCAGGGTAACTCAACATCCGGGGGAAACCGTTGGTGCCGTTACCACCGCTCAAAATGGCCGTCCTGACTTTGTAGAGGAAGGCTTTATCAAGCTGCCTCCACGTTCGGGCCCAACTCGGATGTCCCTGGCCCCCGAGCAACACCGGCCCCCCGAGCAAAGCCGGGAACCTTTTATTTTGCTGAACCCTCAAGACTCTAGCGCAACAGGAAACAGTGGCGCGGCAGCTATTCCTAGCGGTTTAAGCTCTCGGCATCCCTCGACACGGTGGGATGGTGCCACGGCCCGTGATGACTTGGACCTGCGGCCTGGGAGACGGCCGGTCTGGATTGGGCATGACGGGGCTATCCTTAGATCGGAGTCCCGGCCGATCATAATCCAGGACTACGCCCCACCGCCTAGGGTGCCGCCGCGGCGCATGGACTCAACGTTGGACAATCGCCGCCCGTCCCCTATCCAACGGGCCGATGTTCGCCATCTTGGCCGTGGGTGGATGGATGACCGCGACAGACTACATGTTGATTCTAGCATCTCCCAGCGGATTCAAAGTCTGCCAGGCGAGTTTGTGGAAATCGTTCGAGTTTCTAATAAGTTCCCCCGGCAGCACGAACCGCGCCCAGCCCCCGCGGAAGCAGGCCGGTACGGGATGTGGCCTGCTGCACAACAGCAGGGCAATCAACAACAACAGCCGGTCGGCGGTTCTGCGCGATACGACGCTCGGCAACTCCCTGGCCCAGGACAGCGAATCGAACGAGTCGTAGGGAGGGTCGAGGTCCCTGTGTTCCACGACGAATATGTGCCTTTCGCCGCCCAGCAACCCCAGGGGTACCCGAGGCAGGAACGTGTGGCTGGGATCGAGTATGTCCGCCCCCATCCAAGGTAATGAGCTCCCATACTTCCCACATACTGCCTAGTATTTACCAGATGCACAGCCTCGAGGCTCGTACCCAAGCGGGCGGTGGCCCCTTTTATGAAATGGGAGACCCCATTTATCGATCCCGTTCGCATTCGGTGGCGGCCCCAGCTTACCCGGGTCCTCCGTACCAGCCGCATGTCGGGCGCCCTACCCCCAGGAGGGATGACATGATCACGTTAGATTGAGCGGCTGGTTGTAGGCCTATGTGGGAGGCCTGCTCGACAAAGCCCTTTGAGGCTTGTATCCACACTGTTGGACATCTATGCATGTACATAATCTCGTTGCACCTTCGAGAACCAATTGTATTTTACCGGCAACTGTTTTGGCGGACATTTTGTGGTAGGAAGGCGGGCGTTGTGGATTGGCGAACGGACATGCGATACCATGGGACCTGGCTGGCGATGGGTTAGTACAGCTATTGTTTTTTGTTGGGAAGGTTAACGGGCATTGGACGGTTGCTTAGGGCCTCGGTGTATTGTTTGTCGATAGACCCAACGGACTTGATGTACGGTACACTGAGGAAACAAACCTGATCCGTTTGTTGTGGCATCTTGTTTCGGACCATGGCATTTGGTGCCGCTCCTTTGGAGCACCTGGATTCAACTACAAGTCTAAGCAGGGACAATATAGGCTCACTGATCACCAAAACGAATATTCAAACCACTAGCGCCATACATGCATCCAATGCTTTACCCCCAAACTCCTCATCCCCGTTTATCAAGCCAACATCGCCTGTCTCTCCGTCTGGGCGTTCCGGCCGGCCTGTTCGGCTTGCGCCTCCTCCCCCACATTATTCTGGGCCGGCAGCTGGGTATCAGGTACGTTCGGTAGCCGTTGCGGCCTTTCCTTCTTGGAAACCTCGGCCTCGAGCGCGGCAAGCTCATCCTCGACCTCTTCTTCATCCTGCACGGATATCCTACCCGCGATAATCTCGCTGACTTCCTGTTTCCAACCCGAGGTTTCATTAGCACACGACAAAAACAATTCCGCAAGGTAAACCAAGAATCCAAAAGCCAAGGGACCACAAACCCTCTGATAAGCAATCGCCTCTTCCGTCTCCCCCATCAACTTCTCCACATTCTCGATCCCCCCCATCTCCGCATGGATCTCCTTCAGCACGCTGGTGCCCTGCTGCAGGCCGAACAGCACGTCCTTCTGGATGAGCGCGAACTCGACCGACGACGTCAGCCGCTCCAACTGCTCCAGCTGCGCGTCCGTCTTGGCCAGTAGCGTCTCCTGGTACTTCTTGCGCCGCAGCGCCAGCAGCGCCCGCGACTTGTCGCCCTTGGCGAGCAGCTGGCGCGCGGCTTGGGTTTCGCGGTCGGTGAGGTGCGTGATGCGTCGCTGGTATTGGTGCAGGCGGTCGCGTTGGATTTTGAGATCGAGGATTGCTCTGTTCAGGCGACGGGTTAGTCAAGGTACGAAGGCAAGGGTGGTGGGTTGATGTCGGAAGGAACGGACTGGTCTTGGGCCGTTATACGGCTGGAAGAGTTTCCCATTGTGACATTTGGGTCGGTCGATCGGTTTGCGTGCTGCAGGGGGGGGCGTGGTTGTGGGGGTGGAGGGCTGATTACTGGTATGTCCAGCCCTCACTGATGTCGTGATAGTGGAGGGATGGAAGAGTGGTGGTTTGGAGCGCCGAGACGTCACTCATGCGCGGCTTGAACAGGGATTGGCTTGCTACATAATACTCGGTTCCTTCAAGAACCTTGTCAAACGAAGCCGGCTCCGACAACGGGCTCATTTAAGAAATTATGAGCAGCAACTCGCTTGCAGTTGTATTTATTACTTCGATGTGGAATATTGCCTTTAATATTGCTTTTCTACCCAAACGAGGTTTTCATATTTGGCATAATGAGTAGCGAGTTTATGCTAGGGTACTTGTGTGTCCCAGCTGGCTGCCTTATCGATAGTCGTAAGCTGGGTGTGGCTTGAGGGGTGGGCCGCATGAGGGGCTACGTAATCTAGGCACATGCGACAACTGCAAAGGCGACATTCCTGAGCAGACCTGGCAAACAAGCCTCATTCCTTGATAAACGCTCAAGTTTCAATCAAAGGAAACTGACTGCCACCCTACGTCTTTCGCTTTCATAATTCTCACCCCTCATTTCCCAAAACTACCTAGATTAGACGCCTCGAAATGTCCGCCGAAGCGGTAAGGAGAACCCCTACCCGCGCCCCTAATTCGATGCGCCTCCTGATCTGCGGAATGTCTCAGCTCACATATGCATTTTTAGACCAAGACGCCCTCGGCGCCCGAATCTCCTACGACTGCGAGACCTCTCGAGATGGACGACGACGATGTTCAAGAGCAGGGAACGTTGAATGTCGAGGACACTGCTGCCAAGTCCAACGCGGCAACAACACCCGCCTCAGCAAACGCCACCACCACCGCCGGCTCAGACGAGGCTGCTCCGCCGAGACCTCCCCGGCCGTTGACCGAGGAACAAAAGAGCCAACAGATGTTGAAGGAAGCATTCCCGACCGTTGACGATAGCGTCATTAAAGCGGTACTCAGGGCTAGCGGCGGGCGCATCGAGTCTGCTTTCAATGCGCTCCTCGAGATGACAGACCCTGATGCCGCCGAGCGGGATCGTCCACCTCCGCCACCACCGAGGCCGGTCGCAGACCCGCTGGGGCCTACCTCCACACACCAGTCGCAGCTCGAGGCCGACGAGATATACGCGCGCCAGCTTGCAGAGCACTATGAGAACGTTGGCGCATACGAGGCCAGGACTGCCAACCGAGGTCATCCCGGTGGCGGCCATCCCCGCCGGCAGCAGACCGGTCTTGGGCCGCAGGACGACCCCTATGACCGCGAGCACAGCTTCATCGACGATGACCTTCCCGTTATCAAGGAGAGCCTGCGCAAGGGTTTCATGGAGACACAGACCAAGGTAAACACGTGGTTCACGAATCTAAAGAAGAGGATCGACGAGCAGTTCGATGAGGAGGATGAGCGTAACAACCATGAAAGTGGCCAGTTTCACGGACGACCAACTCGCGACCACACGCGGAGGAGCAATGACTATGATCGCTATGATGCGGACCCCGAGTTGCTAAGCGACGATTTTGCGGGGATGAAGTTCCGTAGTGACGGCAGTAAGTTGATTGTGTAATCATGGCCGACCGGCATCCCAATTAACTTACTTTGATAGCCCCCATCCAGCCCCAACGGCCGTTCAGCGGCAGCAACCCGAACCTCTTCAAGCCACCCCCGCCCTCCAAATCCCCTAAGCCAGGCGACGGCAGGAAAGTCTCATTCCGCGACACGGTCGAGGACATCGACGCTTATAACGCGTCGCCCAAGATTCCGCCAAAGGACGCCATCCCTCCGGGCCCCGGAGGCACGGCGAAGGCAAGCAAGTGGCAGCCCCTGTCCTCGGTCGACCCCAACCCGATCGTGGAGAATGATCCGTTTAGCCTCGGGGACAGCGACGACGAGCGGGAGATGAAGGACAAGACAGCAGGGGCCAAGGAGATTAAAATGGAGGATACCGAGCGGCTGAAACAGGCCACAGCGGACGCGATGGCGGACAGCTTGGTAGAGGACAAGAGCAAGGGGGACGGTGGTAGCGGGGGTGCTGCAGGTGCTGGTGCTAAATAGGGTGCGGAGGCACGTGCTTCCATGTGGTTACTGAATATTCAGCGTTGGTTGTTAACCGAGATCGGTTTTGGTTTTTCTGAGTCCCTGTCTTTGGGTTGTGTAACTTCGGGGTTAACTTCGCTACACCTGTTCACCCGAACATTGGCCGTTGCTGACCTCGAAGTGGCATCCAATCCCACGAAGACCTCCACAGCATTATTGAGAGTGCTACGCCGTCTCCATTTGTGAGCCGTAGCTCACCGAATAGGGTCCAATGTCACCGGCTCAGCTCCGCAGTGATCACTAGTCGGCGCTGGCAAAAGGACGAGGGACAGGCTCTTAGTGGAGCCAATATCAGCGGCTGTTTGTCCACACTTTTTGGAGCCCATGCCGGCATCACCAACCGCCGGGTGGTGGAATGACAAAACTTGCTAACAAGCTTTGCCAAGTCCTTCCGTGGAATGTTGTTAAAAGGGGTCGTACCCGACCCCCCACCTGCTTGGTTCTTCCCCCTCATTGAACCTCTGCCCCCCAAAAATGCCCCTCACCCGCTAGATCTGGCAGCATGCCCCGCAATGGAGCCGCGCCGTCTGGCGGCTTCCGATCTGTCAAATCCGCACATCGAATCAAGGAGAGCACATGTTTCGATCCCTCCACCCGATTGGCTGCCGAGGGAGGGCAGGAGACCGTTGCATCAAGGGCTGTTCTTGTCCTGCTTGCTGCACGCGTTGGAAGTTAGCGGCTCCTTGTTCCCAGAAGAGCGGAACTTGAACCACACGGGCGAGCGAGGCGAGCATGTGTTAGCTGTGTAACTCGGCTCACGAGGACTGCGCCCCTGCGCGCCTGAGTTGGGTATCCCGTGCTCGTGCGCCGCCCACAGTAATTTATTACGGTACCGTCTCTGCCTTGGATTACGTCTCTTTTGCTGTCCTGACTCGTGGGGGGTTGAGAGGAGGGGTTGAAAGAAAGACCAAGGATTCGTGATGCTGTCGGGCAGTTGGCGCCAAGCAGTAGCAGCCGCAGTAGCAAGCAGCACAACAGTGGTTGTTCGAAACGAAGACCGATGGGACGAAGTTTCATTTGCTAGTTCCCCTGCTTCTCTGCCTGCGCAGTGGGTTGAGGTAGGTCATGGTTTTCTATGCGTCGTGGCTCTTTCGTACCCGGGTAGGAGTTCTTTCCTCACCGAAATACATTACTCGTAGGGGACGTGCCACCGTGCCTTCCACGTTTCTCGGGGGGCTTGGCACCTGAATTTACAACACTTTCACCACCACCGAGACCCGGTCAGACGGCCGCCTGTCATTCAGCACCAGTGCCGACCCGACCGTCTCAGTAACTTTGGCTGACTTGGCATCCAGATCAGGGAAGTCGATATTCAACAGCCAGACCTGGGCATATCCGGGAAACGTCAAAAGATACTAGTACGGATACCCGGTAGTTTTCGAGGAAATACCGAATCTCTCCGCTCTTTTTTCCCCTTCTCTTTTCTCTCTTTTTTTTCCTTGACAGTGCCCATTTTCTCGTACTTGTCGCCCCAAATCACTCACACGAACGAACGACCGAACGACTTGAACAAGTTCTTTGCTTGCAGTTTTGGGCAAGCCCCCCTTCACGCCCGCAACCCACACAACCTACCCACAATCTCCAGAAGCATCCAAGACAATCTCGATACCCACCATCCCCTTCCATTGGTTTACTTGAGCTCCTCTGTCCCTCCTTCACCAATCACCGATTTCCTTCCTACATGAAGCCGCTGCTGGCAAGGTTGTGACCCTTATTTGGTTGAAAGCCTCCGTGGCGCAACCCTCACAATGTGAGTTTCACCTCGTTGATTTTCTAGCAAGCCCCTGCTAAACCTCATGCAGGAAATTCGGCAAGCACATCCAGAAGCGCCAGCTCGAGGTGCCTGAGTACGCCGCGAGCTTCGTCAACTACAAGGCACTCAAAAAGGTGCGTCGCCTTTCTTCCTCGCATCCAACATGCTGGCGTCGGTCTGCCTTAGGGCTGACTGAGAGACCAAGCAGGGCGAAGAGACAACACACGTCTGTACCTCACTGACACTCCACTCATAGCTCATCAAGAAGCTCTCGGCCACCCCTATTCTTCCACCTCAGAATGATGCCTCTCAACGCCCTGGGCCTGCCGACTCACAGGCTGCCCTGCAGGCAAACAAGGCAACTTTCTTCTTCCAGCTGGTAAGGATGGAGACTGGGATTTGGCCCTGGAAGCTGCTCACAATCGCCAGGAACGAGAACTCGAAAAGGTCAACGCCTTTTATTTGCAGAAAGAGGCCGAGGTGCGTTACTTCTCACATCCTACACTCTAATGAGATGCAATGCTGACCTCTCAATAGCTCAAAGTGCGTCTCAAAACACTCTTGGACAAGAAAAAAGTCTTGCAATCCCGCCATAGCATTTCCCGGCGGTCTGCCAAGTTCACCACCCTCCAAGAGGGCTTCCAGCAGTTCGCCAACGACCTGAACAAACTGCAACACTTTGTCGAAATCAATGGCACAGCCTTCTCCAAGATTCTCAAGAAGTGGGATAAGACTTCGAAGTCCAAGACAAAGGAGTTGTACTTGTCTCGAGCAGTCGAGGTCCAGCCCTTCTTCAACGCCACCGTTATCAGTGAGTTGTCGGACCAGGCCACGACGAGCCTTCAGGAAATCGGCGCTTGGGCCGATGGAGACAATGTCACCTTTGAGGGCCGTCCAGAACATGTTGTCAGCAGCCAACATTTGCCCGGCACGGATGAGGGGGATGCAGACACTCTACTCCTCGACACCGTCCTTTCTGGTAACGTGGAATCCCTCAAAGACTTGCTGGGCCGCGTGCGGGATACTGCCGACCCTAGCAACCCGTTGCTGGAGAGGTTTACGAGGACGTTTTTGTCTGCCATTAATGGGGCGCCGCGGGAAGCGCTGCAGTTGCTGCTTGAGACCGGCTTGGTGGATATACAGTCTGAGGACGACATCAACGAGCGGAATTGCCTGCACCAGGCGGCCATCTACGGAAACTCGTTTGTGCTCGAGTACGGCCTGTCAAAGAATGTGGCTGTCGACAGGAGCGACGTGTACGGGCGAGTCCCTCTCCACTATGCTTGCATGCATGGCCGGCTCGACATGATTGATACCCTCCTCTCAGGTACGAATTTATTGTTGTAATGAGTAAGTAGGCAGCATGAACTAACCAAGATGCAGTCGCGCCCGATACGATCAATCTGATTGACCACGACAACTACACACCCCTCATCCACTGCATCGTCCACAAGCACCTCGAGAGCGTTGGGAGGCTGCTTGAGCGGTCCGCCCGTCTTGACCCTGTGTCCGATACCGACCACGTCCCTCTCAATCTCGCATGCGAGCATGGGTCATTGGCCATCGCTGAACTCCTGCTCAAGCACGGTGCTGGGCTATTGGCCGACGCCGAAGGACTCTACCCGCAACACCTTGTGGCCAGGTCAGGGCAGACGCCGGAGCTGCTCCTTCTCCTCAAGAACTATGGAGCAGACCTGGACCAAATAGACAAGCTCTACGGGTGGACTCCGCTTGTGCATGCCGCCAGCGAAGGAAACGTCCCCTGCCTCCAAGCGCTTCTTGACATCGGCGCGGATCCTAGCATTTTGGATGAAAAGGAACTCCCAGCACTGTACTACGCAGCCTGGGAAGGCCATCTGGAGTGCATGAAACTGCTCACGCCGTTCAACCGGGTCAAGAAATCCGAGCCGCAGGCATCGGGTCCCCTGGCCCCCATGATGGGCAGCAGCGCACCCATCCCCATGTCCTTGGATATGGACGCAATTCCTGTGCTCGAGCTTCCGCCTCCCATCATTCCCCTACGGCGTTATGGTCATAATTTCTTGGATACCAAGACAGTCGTGCAGCTCAACTTCGGCCTCAACGGAGATCAGCCGCTGGTCTTCTTCCACGATAGCAAGTATCCCGCGGCGCGGCTTACCATCTCATCCAAGGTGTCCGACATCATTCCGAAGAACGTCTTGCTTCCCTTCCACGAAGATACTCGGCTTGTCTCGTTCCAGATCGACAACTTTGATTCCTTCACGCTCGACTTTGATGTCTTCCCGGCCTACGGTGCTAAGGTCATTGCCAAAACGGTCGCGCTACCCACCACGTTCCGAGCTCTATTGAATAGCAACACTGGGAGTTGCTGTCTCCCACTGTTCGATCCACGGTTGCGCGCCATCGGACAGGTCACGTTTGAAGCTCAAATAATCAAACCGTTCCAGGGCAAACCGCTGGAGATTACGGATTTTGAGACCTACTGGAAGGCGACAAGCCAGGTGGACACGGTCTCTATGACACCGGCCATGACCAGCAGCACGTTTGTGACAGGGTCTAGCCTCTCGGGCGATTTTGTTCGCATATACGTACAACATACAAATGACGGTGTCCCGGTGCTCTGGCCGCAATGGACTGTCAGCTGCGGCGGCATTGATGTGCCCGTGTCGCAGTTGACGCTCGCCCAATTCCGCACCGCCACGGGCAACGGGCCGCATTCTCCTCTTCCTGCTGGTGATATCACGGCAATTCACCAGATCCTGGCGTCCTCGGGAGGCATCACGCTTCAGGACGCACTCAACCTTCTCCCGAAGGACATGCACGTTAACATTCAAGTGCTGTACCCGACGGCCGAGGAGCGGGAACAGTTGTCCCTCAAGGGCTTAGGGCTGAGCGCCGACCTCAACGCGTCCATCGACAGCCTGCTCGCCGTCGTGTTCGACCACGCCCGCGCCCAGCGCGCGAAGGGGCAGGGCCCGGAGGCGGTGCGGTCGGTTGTGTTCAGCTCGTATAACGAGAGCGTGTGCACGGCGTTGAACTGGAAGCAGCCCAACTTCCCGGTTTTCTTCTGCAACGACCTGGGGAGGCAGCCGCAGGACGGGCATGGGGAGACGGATCACAAGGGGGTCTCGATCAAGGATGCGGTCAGGGCGGCGCAGAGTAACAACTTCATGGGGTTGATCTGCTGTGAGAGGTTGTTGGTAAGCTATCTTTTTCTCAGGGGAACCGTCGCAAATGCTAACGATGATAGGATATGGTTCCCGCTTTGGTGGACGCAATCAAGGCGCACGGGTTGGCGCTGGTCGTTGACAAGTCGGGCACATGTTCCGGGGCGAGCGGGGTCAGCAACCCGTTGGACCCGTTCCCGCGGTTACCGAAGGGAGTAGACGGGGTTCTCAAGGGGAATGGCGTGTTACGGTTCAACGAGTCGATAGACGTGTAGGGGGCGGCGGTGTTTGCATGGGTTTGTTAGGATTCAGGGTACACAAAAGGAGACGGATACATCGGCACCGTTGAAGTGGCGTGTCACTGTAATTTCACTGTCTATATTTCGAGCCGGGGATATCATACCATTTCCAACCAACGCCGCGCGATGCTGACACCCCATAAATCCACCTTAATAACGCCCAACCTCGCTGACCATCCCACCAACCGACTCAGGCGCCCTTGTATCCATACTTGTACCTGCTCAGCTCCCTCTCAGGATCAATCCCCGCCATGGCCACTTTCGCGCCGACAATGACCGCGAACACCACCCCCGGCAGCGCGCCCAGCAGGAGCGAGTTAAACCCAGGGGCCTGCGGCCCCATCTTCACCCGCTGCAGCATCCCCGTCAACAGCGCCAACTCTTTTTATTTGTATATTAGACCGCGACACATAGTCCTCTAGCGGCGACTGGTGTCTTCGTGCGCAAGAACCAAGAATCGCTCCTCGCTGTGTTCTCTCTCCCGCCCCGCAGCCATATCCATAACCCCTCGATGAGACAGAACCAGAGCTAGATCCAGCCCCAGACCCAGACCCAGACCCAGACTCGGGAAGGGCATCCATCCCCGCAAACCCCGTCTCGGTCACCCCCAGCCGCGCCAGCAGCAATCCTGTCGCGGCTAGCGAGGACATGCCAAGGAGGGGGAGGAGGCGGTGGGGTTGGGTGGGGAATGGGAGGATGAGGTCGAGGAGGAAGGGGATGGCGGAGAGGCCGGGGAGGACGTAGACCAGGTGGTGGGTGGTGGCGTTGCGGGCTTTTTTTTGGGTGGTGAGGGGGGTTATGAGGGTTTCTTTTTCTGTTGGGTTGTTGGTGTCGTTAGTGGATTGTTTTGTTTTTTTTTTTTTTTGGGGGGGGGGGGGGGGGGAAGGAGAAGGGTTTACCTTGCTCGTCGAGGATTTCGGCGGTGTCGTCGTCGTCGTCGGAGGGGTAGTGGAATGGGTTGCGGGCACGGACCGCTGGGGTGCGTTTTGCCATGGTGCTTCTGCTCTCGGGTTGGAGCGTTGGGGTTGTGGTGTGGTTGTGTTGGTCGTTGGAGAGGATTGGATGAAGCCTTGTGTAAACACGGCGAGGCTGAGAGGGAGTTTACGCGGTTTGGGCTGCAGCAGGAATGACGTGAATGGTGGGGGTGCGGGTAGTTACTTGGTAAATGAATATTTTCCATATAAATATCGGGTACATAACTGTATCGAATCCTTAGGAGACCACGCCGGACGATGACAGTTTCAAACCAAAATTTTTGAATTACAGTATGAGATGAAACATATTCAACCATCCGAGATAGCAGTCTTGATATCCTGAAAGCTGTCAACCAACAACTGTGCCCTAAAAGCTCGACATCCTAGTACGATACCTCCCCTCACGCGCTGGGCCGCTTGGACGGCCCAGCCAGCACCTCGACCATTGACACCGGCTGCAAATCCCTCTGCCGCGCCCTCAGCACCTCCAGCGCCACCAGGCTCAGCAGTGTAAATCCCAGGATAAAAAGCGAGACCAGGTTCCAGCGCCACGCCCGCATAATAGTTAAATTGCCGTTGATAACCCTCCGCTGATTGGCGCTCGCCAGTGGCAAGTCCAGCACGGCGGCATACCAGTTCTCGGGCGTCCACTTGTCGTCGGGGTATTTGGCAGGCGGGGGGTTCGCGCGAGCGACGCCGAGGTCGATGACTTGACCGCCCGTCTTGGCCGTCTCGACGAAGGTGTAGATGAGGGCGACCATGGTGAGGAGGAAGCTGAGCAGGACGAAAACGGCCCAGATGTGGAAGAAGGGAGAGGATCGGTCCCACTGGTTGCGGGTTTTTTGTTAGTGTCGTGTTGTTTGCGGGGGGGAGAAAGAGAGAGAGAGACTTACCTTCTTCCGTACCCGTCGCTCCAGCCACAAGGCGATGCTCCCGCCGAACCCGACTAGGATCAGAGCTGTTCCGCCAGCTGCGTTGGCCGTGTGGCCTTGGTCAACGACTAGATTCGCCGGCTCGCCGGCGAGGAGGAACGGTGATCCGTCTGCAGGGGCGACGGCAAAGGGGCCGCGGCCGTTCCGATGCAGGAAAGAGACCATGTTAGACACTAGTCCCATGGTGATGGCGGCATCGACCGCGAGGAGGAAGAGGCAGAGCCCGATGGGGAACAGTAACGAGTGGCGAATCTTCATCATGGCTGACTATGCTGTCTAACAGAGCGTGTATTGCGCGAAGTTCAGGTCCCTGGTCTGGCCACTCGGCAGCTGGGCATTTAAACGGAGATAGGGGTAAGGGATATAGTCTGGGAACAGACAAAGGGACGGGTGTGAATAAGCCATGGCAGAAGGCATATTCTTGCGTGTTGAGGACGCAAGACAAAGAACCAGGAGTGGTGCTTGGGGTGTGGCTATCTCCAAAGGCGCAGGCGAGATGAGGGATCAAGGATCCATAAGCCGGCGTCGTCATGATTCCATGTCCCCACGGACCACTTGTAGGACTAGGAGGTCCTCACTTGTCATGTTTTCTGACCAGTCACATATTTCCGACCTAAGAAGGAGATAGTCGTTTCTTCAAGCATGGGTCATGGTAATGATTCAAAAGGTCCTGTACCATATCGTCGGGTTTTCAGTGGAGAAACACGGGATGAGAACATAGAAATGACCAAATGCGAAACCGTCGGCCAGCGATATGCCCGAGCCAAAGCAGTAGTTAATGCGTGGGCTGAAACGGAGCGGGACACGTGCGTGTCACCATCCGAAAAGAACAAAGAAATGATGAAAGAGAGGAGGCCAAGGAGAAGTGTTCTAGAAGGAGGTACAGGGGAGGAAGGAGGGGCCAAGTGCTGCCAAGGAGCTTGATAAGTGCATAACATGACTGTCATATGCACGAATTATTTGTAGCGCAGCAAGCTTCCTTATGTACCAAAGTGGGCTGAACCTCAGTCGATCAGTCGATTCCAAACCACCACACAATCCCAACCATGCTGTCGAGGTTAACCCAGCAAAGGACGGGCGCCCAAGCAGTCCTACTGCGGAGGAGGATAGTATCGACAGCCAGGAAAATACCACAAAACCCTGCCGCCCGACTGCAGCAAAAACGCACGCTCGTATCGGCGCCCAAACCCGGCGATGGGCCATTGATGGAGCGCCGTCCAGATCGAGAGCTGCCCAGTAATTCTCCCTTCTTATAACCCTCCCTCTCCGGCTGACGCACTCCCCCACACCACCCACACATACTAACCCCAAGCCCACAGGCCTCGAACAAACCACCTTCCGCTGGTCGCGCACACTGCCGCTCTTTGCGGCGGCGCTCATCATCGCCTCCATTTCCATCTTCAACTACCAGAAGCTCTCCAGCCCCGTGGTGGGCGCCACGCTGTACGCGCTGCGGACCTCGGAGAAGGCGCGCGCCCACCTGGGCGACGAGATCTACTTTGCGCAGCAGATCCCCTGGATCTCGGGCGAGATGAACCAGCTGCACGGCCGCATCGACATCACCTTCCGCGTCAAGGGCACCCGCGGCGGCGGGGTCATGCGCTTCACCAGCTTCCGGCCGTCGCCGAGGGGGATGTTTGAGACGACCGAGTGGAGTCTGGAGACGGATGACGGGGTGGTGATTGATTTGTTGGAGGATGGGGATCCGTTTAAGGCGATCACGGGTGCGGAGGGCCCGATCGAGATGGTGGATTTGGAAGAGGAGGAGTCAAGTGCCGCGGCGACGAGGGGGTTTAGGAAGATGAACAAGTAGGGCGGGTCTCTAGGCCGGACGCCGGCGGGATGATAGAAGGGTGACGGAGGGATAGCCAAGACAGGGGTTCTTACACGTGCTGTACATTTACTGTATTTTGGTATGATATGATACAAATAACGACACACAACTACACTACCACACTGACGTTTCCCCTTCACAGCTCGGCCGGCGTGCGCGCGGCGGCGTCCTCCTTCGCGCTGGCAGCGAGGATCTCCTCAATCGCATCGGCGTGCTCCTCGTCAGGCCTCACGCCCTCGGCCATCAGCTCCGCTATCCTCTTCTCCCGCCGGGCCTCCTTCAGCTCCATATGGCGCACCCGCGCGGCCTGCAGATGTGCCTCGGCCTCGGGAAACCGCTCCTCCAGCGTCTTCCTCGACTTGTCGATCCACTCCTGCGGCGGCGGGTCCTTCTTGCAGGCATCCTGCACCTGGATCACGGCCCCCTTAGGCCCCGCCACACACCCCTTAACCACCAGGATCCCCAACTCGTTGTCCGCAATCAGCACCGGCAAGTTCTGGATCGTCACCCGCTGGTTACCCATCCGCCCGGGCATCTTCTTGCCCGGCAGCACACGCGAACCACTGCCCTGACTGGGACCCGCCGAACCAATCGTGCGGTGATTCTTGGAGTTACCATGACTGGCCTCCTGCCCGGAAAACCCATGCCTCTTCATACCACCCGCAAAGCCCATACCCCTCGAATTGCTGCGCACATCGACCCGCTGCCCAACATGGAACCAATCCGGCATCAGCTGCACGCCCACCGGCAACAGACCGGACTGATCGCGCACCCGGAACTCGGCCAGCACCTCCTTCGGCGCCATGCCCTTCGCCTCGTAGTACCCCAACAGCGGCGCGCCCACATTGCCCGGATTCCGCTCGCCCATGCCCACCTGCACGGCCCAGTAGCCATGGCGGGCGCGCGTCTTGTTGAGCACCGTCTGCACGCGGTCCAGCTGCAGCACCGTGCAGGCGATGCGCGCCCCCGTGCGGCCCATGAACACCGTCATGCCCTTCTTGACCGCCAGCACCCCCGCGCGGAGGGGTGTCGTGCGTGCTTTGCGCTGGAGGGCCGCCGCGGGCCCCGCGGTGGGCGCGGGGAGGCCAGAGGTCACCTGGTTGAAGCGGTGCGGCTTGGCTCGTGGGGGGAGCGTCGACCAGCCGGTTTTGACGGTGCGTGTTTGTGTGTTGGGGAGGAGGGAGGGGAGGGTGGTGGTTGCGGCGGCGGTTGTGGGGGTCGTTGTGGATGGGCGCAGGGCGAGTTGCCGCCAGCAGTGGGCTGGCAGCCGGGGTGCCATTGTGTGGGTTTGTGTTGTGTTGTGTGTGTGGGTGTCGTCGGTACTTGATTGTCTCGATAATTGGTGGTTACGACGGTATCGGTCGGTGTGGATGGTGTGGACAAGAACGGCCTCGACGACGGCGAGGTCGCGCTTTCAGAATGTGGTCGGCGGCTCAAGCACCCGGCAGAAAATTGAGAGCTCCGTTCCGATAAAATTGGGACCTGGGTCGGGTCTCGATTTAGTGGTATGTATACAACCCTAACCCCCGATTCTCATTTCCCCAAGGCAGAGCAGCCACACTCGTGAAACTCTCACTCGCTCGCTGCCGTGCATCCTCCTCCAACCATAAGGGCTAGTGGACCATCAGTGGTTGCCTTCATTTTCCCGAGGCTTGTTTTATTCTTCATTGAAAACCTCAGGTTCTATTAGCCCAAATGGTCTTCTACTTCACCTCCAACGTCGTTGAACCCTCGGCGTTTGTCTACGTCGGAAAGGACAAGTTCGAGAGTGAGTGAGATTGAGGCAGTGTTCTGTGTTTCTGTGTTTTAGTCGGTATTTTAACTAGTATATATCTATTGTGCAGATGAGGACTTGATCAAGTTCGGTTGGGAGGAAGATGTGTGGTAAGTTTATGAGATCCCTTGTCCGAGTCACTTTCTCACTCTTCCCAGGGTATGAGGCCTCTTGACTCGGTTCCTGGCCGGCGATGTTCATTCTTTGTAGTTCCACGTCGACAAACTGTCCAGCGCCCATATCTATCTACGCTTGCGCGAGGGCGAGTCATGGGACAATATTCCCGAAGAGCTCCTCACAGACTTGGCACAACTAACCAAGGCCAACTCAATCGAGGGTAGGTGATATGGGATCGCATTTGAGTTTGACTGACGGCCCTAGGCAACAAGAAGGACAACATCACCATAATATACACCCCGTGGTCTAACCTGAAGAAGGATGGCAGCATGGCCGTCGGCCAAGTGAGCTTCAAGGACAACAGGAAAGTATGTCACCGATTTCACCCCTACTCCGGAAGCTTCCATACCCTGACCCCCCACAGGTCAAGAAGATACTCGTCCCCCAACGGGAAAACCCCATCGTCAACCGGCTCAACAAGACCAAGGTTGAACAGTACCCCGACCTGAAGCAGGAGAAAGACGACCACCTGCGGGAGCTGCGAAAGAAGGACCAGGCCGCACAGCTGGCGCGGGCGAGTCTTCCCGATTTCCACTCATCCTCTTGCCATACCCGCTAACAGACCCCGTAGAAAAAGGAGGAGGCCCGCATCGCGAAGGAGCGCCAGGAGAAGAAGTGGCAGAAGGACCACGCTTACGACGACATCTTCACCGAGGAGAACATGGAAGCCACCAGCAACCAGAACCGGTCCGAAGACTGGGAGGACGATTTCATGTAGTCGCACAGCTCGCCTGCTAGTTCAAGCAACCGTCATCAAGCAATCGCGCAGAACCACCCCCTTTCACTTGTCGTGTCTAGACACCGGGCCCCCGCCCTCCGATCCCACTCCCCATCTGATTCACGCTCGTGCCCTTGATCTTGTGATCCCCTGGGTTTGCTGCCGCCTCGTAGAGGATATTTGTTGGTGCCCTCCCCAGCTGCATCCACTCTCCCTTGAACCCTAGATACGAAATCCGCGTGACGTCTTCTTCCCCGTCGCCAAAGTTGTCCGGGAAGAAGAGCGTCAGCCGACGGACGGCGTTGAACCGTGCCCGGCGCTGCACGTGGTTTAGCTCTCATAGCCCGTAATAAGAGAAAGAAGACAAGAAAAGGAAGAAACAGACATACCACAGCCAACTCCTGCACCTCCCCGGTGCGGCTCAGCTCAAACTCCTGGGTCCCGCTGGTCTCCTGGGCCACACCGAAGTCGACGTCGTCGCGGTTGATGATGACGCGCATCGTCTTGGGCGCCGAGTCCGAGTCCGACGTGCGCAGGAGGATCGAGTGCAGCTTGACCTGCCCGGTGAAGCTGTGTCTGGGTTAGCCCGTAATCCGTCACTCATTCACTCAACATCCTTCCTTTTCTCTCACAGCCCTCCCCCCTCCTTTAACTGAACCACTCACACCAAACCAAGCCGTCCCTACCAAACGCCTCCCTCCCTCCCAAAAAAAGAAAACAAGGTAAAAGATGACAGGACACGTACGGCACATTAACCAAAACCTCCTCATCCACATCACTCGCCAGCTCGGGCACCGCACTCAACCGCTCCGCCCACGTCTTGCGCACGACGGCGCGGGCAGACCCGTGCTCGGCCTCGTTGAGCGCCGTGACCTGGTCGAAGTGGATGTGCTGGTAGAGGGAGAACTGCAGGGCCGGGGCGATGTCGTCCGAGTGGTCGTGCTCGGCGTGGTTGTGCGGGTGGTCGTCGCCGCCGTGGGAGTGGGTGTGTTCGTCGTGGCAGTGGTGGGACATTTTTCTTGTCTCTTTTGCTCTTTTTTGGTTGGGATTTATGTGTGGTTTGTTGGGGTGTGTAGTCCTGGGAGATTGTGAGTTGTTGGATGTTGCGTTGGGGTTGGGTGTTGACTGAGAAGGTTGTGAAGAACTGCTTGAGTGAGAGGTTTGAGGAGTAAAAGTTTCCCAGTTCGGTTTGTTTGGCTGTGAAGCACTAACAATTTTGGAGGTGCCATGATGGAATATGCAGCCCAAAAACTCACTGAATTGCCACATTTCAAACCGGGGATTTGACAGTGATCACACAGATCAATATTAGTTAGCTTTAAGCTTGTTTGCACATGGCCTCCTAAAGCGAGCTCTAGCACAGGGTATCTCCAACAACTATTTCCCACATATCTAAGCCCACCCCTTCCTTCCAACCATCCCCACAACACCCTACCTAAACCCACTCAACCGCAGCTCACTCTTCCTCTTCATCTTCTTCAACGGACTCTTCTTAAACGGCGAGAACGACGGCCGCGCGCCAAACAAGCCCGGTAGCGCCTGCGACCTGGACTGTGACGGCGTACCCTGTGACGGGCCCTGCTCCGGCGGTGGCAGCTGCGACGAGAATATTCCCCCTCTCGTCATCCCCGAGTCCCGCCGATATTCCCTTCTAAGGGGCGAGCCAACAAACACTCTCGGCGAGCCAAACGCCCCCGTTTGCTGCTGCTGCGACGAGAAATCCCACGCCCGTCGTGGCGTTTGCTGATCCTGGCTCTGGCTCTGGCTTTGACTCTGGCTCTGACTCTGGCGCACACTACTACCGCTCGCCCCCGTCGACAAAATCATCGGCAACGGCTGCGTCGAGGGACCACCAAAGGACTGTGAGGACGAATCCATCAG
Source organism: Chaetomium globosum CBS 148.51 (assembly GCF_000143365.1). NCBI lineage: Eukaryota > Fungi > Ascomycota > Sordariomycetes > Sordariales > Chaetomiaceae > Chaetomium > Chaetomium globosum. Next base: position 3,353,822 of record NT_165980.1, read on the forward strand.
CATGGAATCATCGCCAAAGATGCGCTGGGACAGCCGCTCCGCTTTCCGCCGCCGGGACTCGATCTTGCGCCGGCGCCGGTTGATGGCCTCCTCGGCTTCGAGGTCTTGTCCGGGTTTCCAAGTGATGTCACTCGGGTCGGCGCCCAGGTCCCAGCGGGAGAGGGCGAGGATGGGCTCGCCGTGTATGGTTGGAGAGGTGTCCAGCGTGGCGTACTTGCGCAGACGGAGAACTACGGCGTCGTCTTCTTGTTGCAGCATTTCGGCTTTGATTTTCTCTTTCCCTTTCCCTTTGCTCTTGACGAAGCTTGGTAATGACGGCTGGGAGGGCATTAAGGAGGGTGAGCTAGGGAAGGGCAGGGAGCTCGACAGTTGGCTGTCGGCGGTCGTCCAAGACTCAGGTAACGCCGAGACGCCGATGTTGCTGAGGAACATCTCGGCTGCCATGTTCTGTAGAACTTCCACCCGGCTTTGGTGGGAGGGGTCTTCTCCATTGGGTTCGAGGAACAAGTCTCGCAATCTTTCGACAAGGTCGTCGGGCCCGAAATCAATGAGCGGACGACGTGCTTCTGGTACAAAGGTCCACTCGCCGGCGCGCCGATGCAATGCGTCCTGCTGTGCATCCCATTCTCGAGCCAGTTGAAGAAGATCGGCACCTGCCCCCCGGGATACCGCCAAATCCAACCTAGAGAATTGTTAGCAAATCACATAAGGTAAGGGGGCTGAGAGACATCTCGTACAATGAATGCCGCGGCACGTAATCGTCTTCCTTTGCCCGCGCCATCGCGTCCTCGATAAAACCAAAGCCCACGCCACCCATTTGAGACGATGTCCCATAGCGATCCATATCGGCCGGGTCTCCGGCAGACAGCCGCTGAGCGACGAGCCTAAAATCGACACGCAGCTGAATCCCAGCCCTCAACTTTTCCAACGCCAAACCCTCAGCCCCCTTCTTTCCAAACACAGCACGCTCGTCAAACTCATCCGGCACCGCAAACGCTTCCGTCAAATCCTGCAACAGCCTCAGCCGCCTGTTGCCGCCCTCCCCAAGCCTCTCCCTCGTATCGGGCGGCAAGATAGACAGTCCAGCATTATCGGACCAAGCACACAGCGCGCTGTGCACGTCCAGATTCTGGCCGAGGGTGAGCAGTTGAAAGAAGCGCAGCCGCGCCCGCCGCATCGCGCGGCCCGCTTCCGTCGTTGGCTCGTCGCTGCCCACCCGGCGGCCAGCGGGGAGGATGTTCAAGCCGACAAAACTTGGCGGGCTCTGGAGAGAGAGGAGGTCGCGGTGGTATCGGACGGGCGTGCCCGGCTTTGGGTTGATAAACCAGAAGACGGTCATTTCGGTGTTCCTAGTGGAGCGGACACACGCGAAGCAGGCCCTAAGATCATTGATGTAGGCGCCGGGCGAGACGTCCAGGCGGAGTGTTGGGTCGCTGGCGTCCTTTTGGTGCGGGCAGGATATGAGGATCTCGAGGGTTAAGGTGTCGTTTTTGCCCTCTTTTACCGTCACCCATAGGAGGTCGGTGCTGGTGAGAATGAATGCTTGTGCAGGGTCCAGTCGTGAGGGCGCTACGTCGAGGATGCGGTGGCTGTCCTTTTGCAACACTAGGTGTGAGACTGGGTGTGATTCTCGAGTATGCAAGTCGAACAAATGTAGGGTTCTGGGGTTGCACAGCAAGAGGAGTCTTCGTGGAGGCTGTGATTCGGGCTCAACGGACATGCGGGACTGTTCGGGCGGGCTACTTGCGCGGCTGACCGATCGTCTGGGCGGCCTTCGATATCTTTGACCAAAGGATAACCACAAGAGTTTGTGCGGCTGCGACTCCGTCACGGAGCTCGAAGGCAGCTTCGGAATGTATCCCGATATAATGTTCCCGCACATTCTCATGACCGGTGTCAGAATCTTCGGCCGTACATTTCGGCGACCTATGATCTCCCACACGCTCCAGTATCCAGCCTGGTCAATGGTGGCTAACTGAGGTATGTCCGCTTCAGGGTGCCGAACGAAGCAGACATCCGCCTGCAAACTCCCGCCGGTGCGCTCACAGGATATGGTGAGGAGGGGGTTGCCAAAAATCTGGCTACCAACGGGTTGGCCCGAAAACTCCATTGAGGCCCTGGCAACCGGCATGGGTATCGTCCGGAGCTCGGGTTCATACACAGCAGTCGATGTACCATTGGAGACAAGCAGCCATCTGATAGGGTCGTATTTTCTTGGGTCAACGGCGAACTTAACCAAGGAGATTGGTTCCCCATCCTGGTACCACTCGCCCTCGAGTTTAGTGTCTGCGGCATGAAGGCGCACTTTGATGTCTGCTGTGGACCAGATCCATTCCTCGCGGGCGAGGCTGATCAGGCGCAGGGTATTTCCAGAAATGCCGGAAGCAACGGCTAACACCGGATGAGCCTTTGCTGAGTCGCCCTGCCTTAAGTCGGTTATTTCTCCGACCGAGAATAGTGGTGTTGTCTCGCCGAGTGCAGGCTCTGTTTTCACCTGAGAAGCCGCGATCTCTTCTAGAAGAAGAGACTCGATGCCCTCGTCAACAATGGAAGCATCTGGGAGGTGTTCCGACAGCCAGTAGTTTTGGGATCTCGCAGCTTGGGTAGGGCGCAAATCACTGAGCTGGGAGGTTGGAGCCTTCGCCGGAGCACACCATTGCGTGAAGGGCGTTATCTGCTTGAAGCGAGGGGCTGTGCTGTCAATACGAGAACGAGAAGATGAAGGAATACTCTAATTTCAAAACATGCATGTCACTCACTCTCATCCTTTGCTCGGTTTCTCCCTATCTGGCCGATGCACTCATCACCTTGGGCCGGCGTGTATGTCAAGCGTCCAACGATGCCGTCCGCTGGGACCCGGCGAGTTTTGGCCCGGGCAGGCTGGACGGCGGTTTTCCTTTCATCCATTTGGACCTATCGTAATGGAAAGCCAAAGATGTGAAGACCACGGGATCATTCTCTTTGCTCTGCAAGGCAAAAAGTAGGTTTTATCCGTTTGTTCAAGTCAAGTCTGAGTCGCAGAGAGTGTTTGTTGCGTCGGGTGAGGCGCGCAACATCGAGAGCGAAACTCGGGTGGGGCGATATTGTCAAAAAAGGGTGACAATGGGTGTGCTGTTCCGTTTTGGATTAAAGACGAATGAATTTCTCTTTTCTCTTGAATTTGACAGCCCACGCATCACTTGCATGTGGTTGTGTGTTGAAGGATCAAATGTCACTGAACCCAAACCGAGATCTCAGAAGGGAACTTTTTAGCGGGGCGCCGAAGGGATGGCCAATCGCGTTACATGTGTGGACCAAGGCCGTTTGGTTTTGGCAAGACAACGCCCTGGAAACCCGCCAAAGACGGCAAGCAGATAAACAATCCACAAGTGTCCCGCATTTGCGCATCACCGTCGCAAACCAGCACTCCAAACCCACCAGCAGCATCGAAATTGAACGTCGCACTGTATCCAGGCAAAGGGGGAAGCATATTAAACCAGACAACACCCACAACATCAAGCCACTATGTCTTCAGCATTCGACCCCTCAATGTCCACGAGCCGGCCACCCATCGGCGGTCCCTCCCTAGCGGACACGCTTCCCAACATCAACTTCGGCTTCGACGAACTGCGCGATCGTATGGCCAAGTTCACCGCCAAGTTCGATGCCTTCATCGAGCAAGGGCGCAAGCGCGTGCTGGAGGAGCGTAACCAATTCCACATGAGCGTGGCTGAGCTGCAGGGTACGACCACGCCCACCCCTCCCACTTCCGTCCTCATTCCAATGTCCATTTCCACTCGCTAACCCTGCCCCACACAGAGGACCAGCGCATGAAAAAAAAGGACATTGAAATCCTCCAGCTCAAGACCAACACCTACCAGCAGACGATAGGCAAGGAGGCGGCGGAGACGCGGGAGATGCAGGGGGCGATCGCGCAGCTGACGAGCGAGCGCGACCGGCAGGCGGCGACGCGCGACGCGCTCAAGGAGCAGATCGCCGCGACGCAGAAGGACATCGACGCGCGGTTGGCCGCGCAGCGCGCACACCAGGCCCAGCTCGAGGCCCAGGCCCGCTTCAACGTGCCGGAGCTCGACTTCTGGGTGACCAACCTGTGTCTGCGCATCGAGGGCGCGGGAGTCGAGGACCGGCTGAAGTTTGTGTATACGCACGTGGATGAGAAGAATTGGGAGCGGGAGGCCTGGTTTGAGCTGTGTACGGGCAGCCGGGACTATGATGTGAGGCATTGCAGGCCGAAGTTGGAGCGGGAGAAGTTGGAGAAGGTGCTGGAACGGGTTAATGAGACGCGGGAGCTGGCTACGCTGTTAAAGGGGATGAGGGAGCTGTTTGTGGAGGCCATGCGGTCGTGAGGGAGGTAGGTGGTAGGGGGGTCGAAGGTTTATGATGAGATGACAATATGCAATATCCTATGGTTTGGGTTGGCTAGCGGAGTCAGGATTGGTAGGCAGCATGTGAAATTTATCACCGAGTTGAAAGTTGGATAGTTACAGCTTGTCATCACCTTGATGGCTTATATCGGTTAGGTATGCGATGCAATCAGCGGCATTTGGCATTTGGTGCTTGCACCGGTAGTGGGCTGCATTATCAACTAGGACGATAGCTTACTCAAGCGTATATAGCCTGGGCCGAAATAGGTGAACAACCTCTCTGCTCCTGATGCCCGTCTGTTGATTCCCATTGTGGATGCAAGAAAAAGCTTAGCCCGGAAATGAGTGGGGTTCCCGAAATCAACTCAGCTGTCGCCCTCTCGCCCCAACAATTCAGCCCGGCTCCTGCACCCCGGGCCGGCAGCAGGCACCCAATGGTAGGGCAATTATAGGCAACGTTCCAGGCCCTGCCCGCTGCCAACTTCCCCTGGTCTGGTTCTCCGTTCATGTTCAATCCACCAGACTTCCGGTCAGTCGACAACCCTCGAGTCCACCGCCAGACGCAGCTGATGCTTTGCGATGGCCCAGCTGGTCTCCGATTTTATCATCACGCCCGTTCTCCGACAAGCCCGTCGCTTTTCGAGCGGGTTCGCTGCCGATGAGGCCCCCGCCATTGAGAGCCCCGCGATACGACGCCGGCGAGCGCAGTCGACGGGGTTCCCCGGTGCTGCTGGGACCGCGATATTAGAAGGAGATGAGCACGGCAACGGGAGGTTAACAACCGGGAATGCAGTACTGCCACACCGCATCCGACAAGTTCGAGACCCAGCCGGCCGCCCCATTTCCTCGAGTCCGAATGGTCTGCGGAGCACACCCGAGAATCCGGGCCTACCGGGATTGAGCTTACCCAACAATACCGGGCTGGACAACCAACCTGACGCACCCGCTACTCTGGAAACCAACACCCAAGCAGCATGGCCGCCGCCGGAAAGCAACAGGGCGACACCGCTCCCCGAGGATGACGGCATGGGAGACCTCCGTCGGAGGATACAGGCCGTCCAATCACTCGATGTCGCCCAGGACGCCAAAGCCCCAGATGATGCATGAGCTGTTGACGGAAAAGTACACCAAGTTACAACGGTCACCTGCGGCTGGTCACAGTACCCTCAGGCCGGTGTCGCGGGCAAGCACATCGCACGCCTGGACAACCACGAACACACGGATCCAGCTGGGCCGTTGCAAGCTCTAAAGAAATGGAACCCTCTCGGTGACGCACCCGGGCGCCTTAACCTGCCACTGACCGAGGAGGACCTCACACCGACTTTTGTGCCAGAGAAGCGTCCGGGCGATGGAGCGGAATGGTGGTCAGTGGCGGAACAGCCGGACGACGAGAACAGGCGCCTCGGTTGTGAACATTACCGACGCAACGTCAAGCTACAATGCGCCTTGTGCGAACGGTGGTACACATGCCGCCACTGCCACGACGCTGGCGAGGACCACACCCTCCCACGCCAGCAGACCAAGCACATGCTTTGCATGCTTTGTGGGTGCGCTCAGAAGGCCTCGGATACGTGCATCAAATGCAACCAGTCGGCCGCTTATTACTACTGCGGAATTTGCAAGCTTTGGAACGATGATGCGAGCAAGCCCATCTACCACTGCTCAGATTGCGGGCTGTGTCGAGTCGGCCAAGGGTTGGGCAAGGACTTTTTCCACTGCAAAGTGAGCATCCCATCCACGCCGAATCCAACCGCCTAATACTAACGAACATGTCAGAAATGCATGGCTTGTATCTCGACGTCCGAGAGCAACCACAAGTGCATCGAGCGTGCCGTCGACTCGGACTGCCCCATCTGCAACGAGTACCTCTTCAACTCACCCAAGTCGGTCACTTTCATGCAGTGCGGCCACAGCATCCACCTGGTCTGCCTCGAGGAGCTCAAGAAGACGTCGTACCGGTGCCCGCTATGCAACAAGTCGTGCGTCAACATGGAGTACCGCTTCCGCCAGCTTGACATGCAGATCCTCCACCAGCCCATGCCGCCCGACTACGCCGATTCCCGCGCCGTCATCTCGTGCAACGACTGCTCCGCCAAAAGCCAAACCGCCTACCACTGGATCGGTCTCAAGTGCGCCGTATGCAACTCGTACAACACCACCCAGCTGCAACTCCTTAACATGCCAGGCGGCGACGCCGCCGCCGCCGAGCAGCAGCAACAGCCCCAACAGCAGCCAGTGACCCTCGACCCAGCTTTTCTCGCAGAAGAAATCCGCCGCCGGGACCGAGCCCTCCGCCGCGAGCAGGAACGGCAGCGGGACCAAGAAAGAGACAACAACAGCAACAACATGAACGGCATGCAAGCCTTCGCTCTGCTCTCCACCTCGCCATCCTCCTACTCGCGCGCCTTCCTCACGCGGCTCCTCAACCGCGGCAGCACCCCGTCCTCGGACGCCGAACCGGCGCACCCCGCCCTATCAGGAGGGAACGGCAGCAAATCTGATCTTGTCCGTCCCGGCTTTGCTGCCAACACCAACACCGACACCACCGCCACAAGATCTGGTTCTGCTGCGTGCATCTCGGACAGCGAAGAGGAGGACGACGACGAGGAGGAAGAAGAAGACGACGGCGAGATGGACATGATGGATCTGTTCAGCGCGCGCGGCGACAGGGACTTTGACCGCATGACGGGGTTGACGTCGGCGGAGAGTGCGGTGGGGTTTGATGATGACGATGATGATGATGAAGAGGAGGAGGAGGAGGATAGTTCGGAGGATGAGGACCGCGAAGGGGAAGAGGAGGAGGAGGATGACGATGAGGAGGATGATATCCTGCTTCTTGGGCATAGGTAGAGGGTTATGCTGAGGAGGACGATATCTTGCTTCGGGCGCTTGGAGGGAGTTTGATGGCTGGTTGGTGTCACTGGGGTGGCGGTGGAGGTGGCGGTAGGGGTTGGTGAGTGCTTAAGGGTTGAGGGGGGTGTGATTCGGGCTGGGCTGGGCTGGGCTGGCTTGACCCGGCTGGTGTCACTGGAGGGTGGTGATGCGAATTTGGATTTTCTGGGCTATTATTGCATTATGCATTGGGAATGGTTGGCGGCAATGTCTTGGCTTAATTGGGCGTGGGATTCGCGTGCGAAGGAGTTTGGGTGCCGAGAGCCGGGTCAGCGCGGATGGATATGGCAAGGTCTGATAGTTTATTTAAGGTATTAGAGTTAATCTAAAGTAAGATTTACAATAAGGTACCTGGGCAACTCCGATTTTATAACATGTGTTGATCTTGTTTCTATGAGCTATGTTATCCCCCCAAACAGGGACTCGTGTTTCTCTAAGAGGGCTTTAGTGATAAGAATACCTCTTACATCCCCTTCTCGATTTCCTTAATGAATGGCAGTTCATAGCTGTTCGAGCATTGGATCCACTGATACATTCGCCACATGGTTGGTAGGTACGAAGTCGGTGGTACTCAAGCCCATGTTCAGACGCGTGCCCCGCCAATTAAACATTAAACATGCAACGCGCGTTTCCAACCTTGCAACCTCACTCAACTTCTCAACCTCAACAAAAGTCGTCATCACCCCAACCAAGATGCCACCCAACGATCGGGCCGAGAAGCAGGCAGCTGCTCAACAAGCAGTCAACATCCTGCACGAAATTTCCACGATCCTGGTAAGTGGCCGCGCTACCATAGCAGCAGAAGCCAAGTCGATTGACAAACAGCTACAGAATTGCCATCTCGATCGCCAGACGCTCTCTATCTGCATCTCCATGATCGAGAAGGGAATAAACCCCGAGGCTCTCGCGGTAAGTGTCTCCAGAAGGGGCACTCAATCCAACGTCCCCCTAGGCCTCGGCCGGGATTCAAACTTTACTCCTGCTCACACTCTCGCCCCCCCTCGTTCCAGTTCCTCAACCTATACTAACCATGCCCTAGAACGTTGTCAAAGAATTGCGCAAGAAAGGCCAAGAGAACCAACTCGAGGCGGCGGCGGCGGCGGCGGCATCATCCTCGACAACGGTACCGTCGCGCCGGAGATGAGTTTAGCTGCTGTTGCCACCGTTTTCTCTTTGCACCAACCTTCCCCAGGATTAGGAGGGTTAGAGGAGACAAAGCAACGGTATCTACCAAATGAACGCTAGCCTGAGTACCAAAGGTAGAAGGAAGTTCGAGGCACTACTATTTTAGTACAGGGGAACTGTTAGAGCTACCATTGTAAATATTTAGTTTAGATTAACTCTAATTGCTTAAATAAACTATCAGACCTTCCATGGATACAAGCACCCCGATGATCGTAGGCGCGTTTTGTCTCGGCTCCTATACGCCAGTTGGTCATCTCCCTGCCCTGTTGGGTGATGATTAATCTCATCGTATCGACTTCTCGCAACCGACGAACCGGTGCTTAACAGGGCGTATCACCGTTCCCATTAACCTGGAGGCTCGAGCAAAGTAAGAGTGCCTTTTCGCATCAAGAGACGAATCTTCTAGAGCCCGTCTGCGAAAGACAAGTTTGGGGAATCCGCATTGTAGTCCGAGTCATTCCCTCGGTGGGGACAAGATCAACGCATGTTATAAAATCGGACTTTCCCTGTCATCCTGCGCTTCGGCCGCGGCCTCCTTTGGTCCCTCAGGTACTTCGACTCGAAACTCGGCACTCACCCCCAAATGATCCGTGACCCAGGCCTTTTCCAGATCTCCGTGCACCAGTCTCGATGCCGGCCCCTCCTCCTCGACCACAACATCCCGTCCGAACCGCTCAAAGGCCAGCAACTTCAACGCGCCGCCGCAAAAGAGAATCTTGTCCAACCTGCCCAGCCCAAACTGTGCTCTCCGCTCCTCCCCTGACTGATATCCCCTGCTCAATACTGTTAGCTCATCCTCTCCAAGAATCAAAGATCAAAGCAGCACCGAGCGTAGGTAGGTAGGTAGGTAGCTTCCAACGAACCAACCCTCATTAAAACCAAACCAAAACAAGAACCAAAAAATAAACCTACCACGTCATCCCCCCCTCCTCCCCGTCCTTCCCACCCCCCTCCAAATACGCATCCCTCAACCCACACTCCCTATACAACCCGCGATCAAACTCCTCAATGGCATTCAGATCCCCACCCAAGACCCCTGCATCGGCCTTCCGCAGATGGGCCGCCGCCGCCGCGAGCTGGGCCGGGCGCCGCGGCGGCGCCACCCGCAGCGACTCGAGGTGGGTCGTGCACAGTCGCAGCGTGCGCGCCCCCGGCAGCGCCACGTCGGCGAAGAGCGCGTCGCGCTGCATGGCTGTGTTGGTGTAGTGCAGGCGGGTGAGCGAGGTGAGCGGGAGGGTGTGCGGGAGGAGCATGCAGGTGCCTGATGGACCGTGGACCGTGTGGGGTTAGTTTGGGGGGCTGAACTGGAGATGAAGGGAAGGGGTGGGAGAGGGGGGTGGTGGCGGGAACAAAGAAGGAGGAGGGGGGCTACTTGCCGTAGGTGGTGGATTCCCAGTGGTCGGCGTTGATGTCGGTGATGTTGTAGCCCTCGCGCACCCAGGCGGCGTCCTTGATGAGGGTGAGGTCGGACCTTGTCATCTCGTTGAGCATGACGACGCTGGGGAGGTCGGGCTTGGCGGCGACGAGGCCGTGCAGGTGTTTCAGCGCCGCTGCCATGCGCGCGTCGTCCTCGGGCCGCATGAAGTCGATGTTCCAGGAGAGCACGGCGAACTGGAACGATCGCGGCGTTGTGGTGGGCCCCCCGGGAACCGCTGGCTCCGGCGGCTGGACCGGGCACCAGAGCCCGTCCCGGAAGGTGTGGTACTCCTGTGGTGCTAGCTCGCCGCGCTTCCAGCTCTGGATGGTGGGGAATAGGGTGGTGAGCTGGGGTTGGGGTACTGGTTGGCGGCGAGCCATTTGCCGCAGGACTGATCCAAGCATGGCTGCTTGGTTTTCATCCGCCATGGGATGCACCTTTCGGGCAGTCGGAGCAAGAGGTTGGCGTGGTGGGACTGACAACGTCAACGTGCCACGGTGTCGCTCATACGGGACTGGGACTCGGGACTCGGGAGTAGGATGTCTAAGGGAAGGTCGGTACCTGCCAGGGAGCGTATGCTGCTCTTGGCAGTCGCCTTTGAATGGAGTTGGATTGACCATCTCAGCACCCCTTCTCATTGGACCGTGAGTTTGTGACATCTCAAAGAACAGCTCCGCAGTCGCAGTTTCCGTCGGGATTCGGGAACACCACCTAGCTTGGTGGCACTTGAAAAAGTCGAATGGGAATTCAATACGACCTGATCGCCGCCGGAAGCCAGTGTTTGGCCAACATTCAACGATCGTGTTATAACAACAACCAAGCTCAAAACATGAGTGACTGCCTAGGTAGGTACCCTTCTTCGAGGATTCATTCTTCGGTCGCCTTCCTCAAAGCTTTCCTCGAAGCTATAACATCTATGAGACTCACAGTTATCCGGTTCGGGTATCACCGATATCTATATCGTACATGCTACCCACTCGGCCTTAAAAAAATAAAACATTATTAGCCTATACTAAGACCCATTCTCACTCTCCCCACCCGCCGAGCTCGTCCCGACAAACACAACCAGCACGGCCGCGTATGTCGCCGTGGCCACCAGCGTCTCAACGTTTGACACGCGGATCCCAAACGAGAGGACCAGCGAGAAGACCACCAACGCCAACGAAACCGTAAGCAGGCTCTTAGTCTGCGACGGGCTAAACGTCATGATCAACATGGGGCCTACCAAAAACACGCCGCCCGTCATGGCCGTGATGAAGCGGACGGAGCGGTCAACGAAGGCCGACACCAACAGGGGCACCTTGCCCTCCTCGTACTCACGCGGCCGCTGCCGCCGCTCTTCCAGCGAGTACGTGAGCGCGACGGGCAAGTACCGCATCAGCGTCGCCCGCAGCGGGTCCACCTGGGACGTCTCGTCCTCAAAGAAGCAGTAGTGGCTGTGGAAGGGATCTTGGAAGTCGTCGTCCGACTGGAAGTAGCGTTGTAGGAGGGCTTTGCGTAGCCGCATCTCGGCTTTGGGCACCGATCGGCATGATCGCAGGTAGCGGTAGTCGCGTATTGCCGTTGCTGGGTGGTTGTTAGTTCATTGGCTTGATTTCTGTGAAGGTGAGTGTGTTATGAGGGGCGGTAAGTGATAATATTATAATAACCCCCAAGGCTCGTACATACCATAGTCCTTCAGGAGAACTTGTAACGTCTCTAGCTCATCCTCAGAGCACTCCCCCTTTTTTCTGGACCCGGCTCTTGATACGGGCTAGCTTGACGTGAAAATGGCTGAGATTCAGACGCTGGAGGAACTCGAAGCGCATAAAGTGGAAGCTCTCCTCCTCGTCCAACGACCGGTGCACATATGACACAAAGCTCTGGGCCTCGGATTCGGCCATGGAATCGATTTGGTAACTCGACAGTTGAATCTGACGCCAGCTCGAGCTGTCTCATAGTGCCGTCACTCCCCTAATTGCGGGGCGGCGCGTGCCTCTTTGGCTATTCCTGATCAAATCAATCCTGCGGCATCGCCACCAGGGTCTGGTCTGGTTGGGTATGGTTGCACCGCAGCGCGGATCTCCTACACCTAACGCCACAAAAGGCCATGCTCTGCAGCCCCGGAGGCTATGCTGCTATAAGAAGACAAGGCTCGCCAGCTCGCTCTTCGCACCAGGCTGCCGTGACCTGGAGTCGTTAAATAAAAGTACGAAGGAGAGATGACTGATGGGGCTCGAAGTTTCCGCATCGTATTACTGTCTTAAGAGACAAACTGTTCCCCATTAGACTTTGCACGGCAGAATACCTCACAAAAGAACACGATGTCAGCGTCTAGTTCAGGCCGGCCGGTTTCCTCGAGAAAGGAGAAACAACGCAGGTATGAGACCTACCTTTACCAGGGCAGCAACTGGTGATAGCAACACCCACAAATCAACTAATGCCTGTCCCAGACGGAAGGTTATGCGTTGGCTCGTCTCCTGGCAAAGAGGCCTCGGGGACCATACGAGCCCATCCGGGCCATCCCCCAAAAACCAGGACGATGATAACGACCAACCCGAAAGCGGCGCCGGCGACTCCAGCGACGCCCAGTCCATCCGCTCCCAACGCTCCAACCACTCGGCGCAATCCGCCAAGTCACGAGGCTCGATATCGTCCTTCCGGTCTTTTGCCTCGCACTTCTCGCGCCTCTCGCGCATGTCGGGCAGCTCGCAGCGCTCGTACGAGAACCCGGTCCTCGAGTCGGTCCAGACCATCGTGGACCTGGCCATCAAGCTCGAGGCCGACAACAAGCGCACCATGCAGGGGACCACCCCCAGGGCGAGCATGGCTCGCGAGGCGAGGAGGCGCTGTGATTGCTATGAGGAGTCGCTGAAGAGGTTGAGGGGTCAGGTTGAGGGGTATGCGGCGCATCCGGCGGTGGTGTATAGTGGGGTGCATACTTCGCCGAAGGGTATGTCTCCCCGCTGCTGTTGTGGTTTCGTCCTGAGAGAGAGAGAGAGATTTATTAACACGAAGTAGAACTGGTTCTGCTCTGCGATAGGGTGAGGCAGGTCGACCACGGCCCCCGTGCCGAGGTTGACACTGAGATCCTGACGCTGCACTCGGACCTGCTCGACGAGGTCGCTACGGAACTGGCGAGCTGGTTTAACCGTTTCGTCACTGCTCCGAGCCAACAGGGGCCGGTACATCGGGTTTATATCCCCTCGCCGCTGAAGCACGAGGTGCCATTAGAAGAGACGATTGTGGATGGGGGGTGTCCTTTGCAGCAAGCACAGGGCTCGTTGGTCCCCCCGGTCAAGCTGTGAGTCCGTTCAGTGAAGTAGCCTCGAGTCTGGAAATTGTAGTTGTACGAGTAAGGTGCCGTGAGAATACCAGGGGAAGGAGAAAAAGAGGTAGTCAGCGAGAAATAAGCGAAGGGCAGGAATCCATGTATAACATATTGTCGGCAGTACCTTGATTTGTGGCGGAGTGCGGGTATTAATTCGGTACAAACAACAAGGGGAGATCATGGGAATGAACAAAAAGTTAGAGCCATGACATGCAGTTTCTAGGGGTGTTCTTTTTCTCTGGTTCAGGCTTTGGCACTAAGCATTGAAACCAGTCTATTCTGAAAACCCAATTAAAGGCATAAGCCAGCTGGTCCTCTCGTCCCTTGATACCAGGGAGAACACCCAACAAGCAAGAGTTCAACGAACCGAACACGAAGGTGGGAAGAAACAACCGGAAGGTTTTCGAGACCCATCGGCGCGTTTCTTGTTGACAAGGAGGGCGGAACGGCCCGCTGCGAGCGACAAGCAAAGGCTATGCCTTATTCGGAAAGACGCCGTCCCTGGAGAGTGGACTCGGTCACTCGGAGGGTTGCACTAGAGAACGATATGACCCGGGAACATCCACCGGCGAGTCTGGGTCGACTCTCAATCTGTGTTTGACCACCTCAAACCTCATTTGCTCTGCCAAAGCCCATGTATACACCACACAAAGTCCCAACCATGCCAGAGCAACAGGTTTACCACATCCATCCTCTCGGCTGGGAAAACGACCCCGATGAGGAGCGCTACAGAGTCTCCCCGCTCGACTACGTAGGAACATGCGTCTTTAACAACTATGCCCTCTACTTCAAGTTGAAAGACGAAGAGAAGCTTAAGGTCCTCGAGGTGTTGCGGAGTGGTCTCGAGCGAACCCTCAGCCAAACCCGTCACCTCACCAGCACCATCGAGGAGGGCCCCGACGGCGACCACTGGTTTGTCCGCAGGTATGACAACACAGTCGAGCTCCGCGCGCAGTGGCTCGACTCCCCCAAGGACGCAGAAAAGTACCCATCTCTGCAAGACATGGAAAACTCGCACTTCAGCGCCCTAACCCTCGGCGACCTCGACCTCTGGCGGATCCCGCACATGCGCTACGGCGCGGACAACCCGGCCGCGCACCCGGACCTCCACCCCGCCGTCACGGCCTTCAAAGCCAGCTTCGTCCGCGGCGGCCTAGTCCTCGTGACACACATGCACCACCTCGCAAACGACCTCTCCGGCTGGGCCAGCTTCGTCCGACAGCTCGCCGACAACTGCCGCGCCGCCCTCACCGGCACCCCCTACCCACCCTGGGACCCAGCCTGCCTGACCGTAACGCGGCGGCTCGCCAAGCCCCCTATCCCAGAAGCCGAGAAGGTCGACGCCCCCGAACAAACCCTCCTCAACGACCCATCCGCCCCCCCCCCCCTCCCAGGGGGGCGCCAAAGCCTGCTCTTTCACCTCCCCAAATCCAAAGGCACCCAGCTCAAAGGCCTCTGGCAACCCCCATTCGCACCAACAACAACCCCAACCCCAAACCGCCCATCCATCCACCTACGCCGCAACAACCGCCCTCCTTCTCCACATCCTCACCCGCCTGCGCCACCCACATTATTCTACACAAATCCCACTCACCGCACGCCCGCTCTGGGCCGAGGTAATTGACATGCGGCGGCGGTGCGCAACAGCCCACCCCGATTTTGGTCTGGGAGGTCCCATCCCGCCGCGCATGCAGCGCAACCTGCTCTCGGCGGCGGTGTCGCGGTTGGAGATATCTGGGGTGGGGAGGGGGCCGACGGTGGGGGGGTTGTTGGGAACTGCGACTGGGACTAGGACTGAGGTTACTTGTAGCGGTGGGGGAGGTGAAGGGGAGGAGGAGGAAGTCTGGCCGCTGCACCGGACCGCGGCGTGGGTGCGGGATATGACGGAGGCGGCGGGCACGCGGGCCGTGCTGCAGGGGCTGCATGACCAGTTCCATGTGCTGCGCGACAGAACGCGCGCCGCGGCGGACCTGCACGACTTGCCTGCGCTGGCGGTCGCGGTTTCGGATCATCGTGAGGCGGCGGCGCTGATTGGTGATAGTGGCGGGAGGGATGAGGAGGGGGAGGGCGCGGAGTTTGGGTTTGGGAGGCCGGTTGCGTATCGCCAGCTCTGGGGGCGCGTGGATGTTGGGTTGGTGATTGTGTATCCTGCGCGGGCTGGGATGTTGGGTGAGGATGAGGGGTTGGAATTTACGATTGGATATGAGAAGGCGCTGGCGAAGGAGTTGGTGGAGGATGAGGAGTTTGGGAAGTGGTTTGAATATCGTGGAGTAGATTGGGAGGAAGAGTGATGATGTTGGTACCTACCTATGAAGATGCAGGGACGGGATGTAAAGTAAATATAGCGATAGAGAGGTGTGCTCAGCTTGTAGTCATTTAGTAATCATGCGGAGATTCTAGTTGGAGAGAAACGTTATTGACCCCCCTGACGTAACTCATCTGCAAGTTCAAGTTTGTATCCCCAATGATGTTGATTACATGTAGGTGCCTACCTACCTTGGGCACATGTACATCACTAGTCATATAGCTAGACTACCGAGTCGAAGCATTGAAGATTGCCTATCGTGGATGGAACCGTCGGTAGAGACACCAAAAAAAGCTCGCCAACAGAGTCGTCCACCTTACCCTTACGGGGAAAGTTGTTTGGTCTACTGGCTACGAAAACTCAGTTCTATGGAATCACCCATCGGCTTTGGTTTTACACCACCTAGAAGCCGCTAGTTAGACACTCAAGTTTAGATACCCCCTGGAATAGAGTCCAGATCAATCGTTGCCGACATGAGAGACTGGGGCCATAGATCAGAAAGGTAAATACAATGAGTGATAAGAGAACAACTCAATGGCACTGGTGCCCGGGCTCGAACCCACAACCTCTACCAAACCGGTTCAGTTGTCAAGCACCCTTCAGGATCACTAGAGACCAACCCTACTAGCCGCTAGGCTATCGGGCTGGTCGGGAAACGTTGCCAGGCTCGGGGCTTCTATATGTGTGATTATATATATATATCTATATATCAGTGGTATGATGGTAGGTACCTCTCATCCCAACGAAGTTGCTCATCACCACCGGCTTTGTTGTTTCACATCCCACACGTGAATCTAACCTTGCGTTCTAACTAGGTAGTAGAGAACATATATGCTCTATCAATCCCTTCACGGATCGCATGTGCCCTAGGGTTTCACAACATATCCCCTTCGGCTCTGAGAGTTGTTATCTGGGTTCTGGCCCAAGGATCGCTGAGTTGGTTGCGTTGAAAGTCAAGCAGCACGATATGTACACAATCTTTATTTTACCATGAGGAGTTTGGAGTGAAACTTAGAGGGGATAATCATATGATCCTAGAAGCGGAACCCTCTATATTTTCAGAGATTCAGTATAATGGTTGCGCTACCGGGCCAGCTACCATGAAATCACTTCCTAGCTTGTTCGAGCGAGGAGCTATTGCCAATCATTGTCCAACCCTTATGCAATATCGGCAGCTCCGTCCTCTGCCATGATGAACCTTGATCAGGTCTGTCCGCTCCAAACGATACGAAAGCCTGCATCTCCGACCAATCCTATTCGCTCTTCCTAATCGGAACACTGCTCGAACTAGGCGAATAGAGTTAACACCACTACCTGGGGTTTAAATCAAGGGTACAGCAGGCGATTGGACTCCTCCCTCCAAGCGGCTCTGATCGACACAGTCACCAATGCAAACAACAGGTCCGGAACACTACCCGACAGTGAGATCGGAAGCAGCCCCGTTGGCTCCAGCCGCACGTCGGTACATTCTAATCCAGCCCAAAGCCCAATGGTCTTCAGTATCACAAGCGGCTCAAGAAGAAAACTCTTTCCGTTAGCTGACAGCCCGCCAACTCAGCGGTCCACTACCAGCCTTCGAACCCACCTATTCGCCGCCGGGCTCGCGAACCAGACTGGTCCCCGCACCGGGTATCCGATCCGCATCCAGAACGCTCTCAGGTGGCGGCGACCTAATCAACGATAGGCCGTCAGCATCGGATCCCGAACCGAGAAGCAAGCATACGCGTCCTGGCCCTATGAAACGACCCGAGCTGACTGAGGGGTTTATTGAAAAGGACCCTGAAACAGGGTATGCTGAACACTTGGACAACGATGTGAGGAGCCTTGCTTGAATCGAGATGCTTTATGCGGAGGCGGCACTTGATAGCCGATCCAACTGGTGAGTACCCCTGGGCCCTGGTAGAAAGAGACGAGGTATTGGTCCCGTGACATTCGATATGTTGCAATCCTAGCAAGGGTTAGACTGCAGCTAGCAGACGTGGCACACTTGGGACTCGAGCGTGGCAACTATCGAAGTGCGCACTCGGTACAGATCGCTTAGTGCCGCGACCCGAAATCAAAGGCATGAGGTCATGTGTTGTGTTCGATGCTCACTCGAGCTGAGTTGTGGAGGTTTGCTAGTTTGCGGGTATCACTTGACGGTTGCTTAATCACTCGCCCGGTTATACATGTAAAAGATCGTCAATGAGGCAAATAATCAGAGGCTCCAGAGGCGAGGTTTCTCGGCAAGCAAGCAGGGGCGTCAGCCTAACCACAAGATCATCAACACCCTGAGGTGAAGCAAAGAACCCCGGGACTCCATCACGTTCAAACAGGTCATCATCATGCCATCCCCCTTATCCCCGCCCTCAATTCATCCAATTCAAATAATCCACAAAAAAGCACTTGCTCAACCTCAGCCAACCCGGAGCGAGCCGACCGGCCATGAACACAGCAGCGGGATCTTGTACACGTACCCCCAAGCCCCAGTTGCGTTGCCGCCCTTGTCCACCGTTACGAATGCAACATAGCACAAGCAAAGAAAGGAAAGAAAAGAAAAGAAAAGAAACCGACACGGCCCAAATGTTCTCAATCCGGCTCAACCACTCGGAAAGCCCCGACGACACCCCCCACCCCTCAAGCCTCAAGCTTCAAGCATTGAACTGGATATTGAGCGACGTCACACACAAAAACCCGAATCTCCAGTCCGGAGACATCCCCCATTCTCGTCCCACCATTCCACAACCTGAGGGAGCGGAGGGCTGTGGCCTGGCTGGCTGGCTGGCTGCTTCGGGGGTGTGCTCCCGCGAACGG
>NT_165980.1:3372187-3405839 GCF_000143365.1 Chaetomium globosum CBS 148.51
CATGCCTGTCGAACACCCCCCCTCCCCCCCTCCCCCCCCTCTGGAATTGAACCCCCAGAGCGAAAGAAAGAAGAAGAAGCCCAGCCACTCCGGGGCCAGGCCCGCCCGCCCACAAGGGACTCGAATGCGTTGCGTTTGTGAGACAACGCGCCATCCCACCCCACCCGCTCGCCCGCTGTCTGACATGGAGAGGGAAAAGACAACGGCTGGCCACAGGCACACAGACAGACAGACAGGACAGGACAGGACAGGACAGGAACAAGGCATCGCAAAAGCCAGCCAGGACAAGGCCGGATTGGGCGCGGGCGCGGGCGAAAGTCGAGCTGAGATTAAAGGGTTCGGCATTCCTGTTTCGCCCTACCAGGCTGTCCCCTGAAAATGCGTAAGGAAGCACGTCAGACAATACAGATAGATAGATTGAGGGAAAAGACAGGCTGGCCCGGCCGGCGGACTCGAGGAATGCGTGTCCACGTCGACGACACATGCCCTCTCACATACGCAATAGTGCACATGCAACGGGCGGTTTGGGGGAGGGGACCCCACCGGGCTGACGCTGATAGGAAGACGGGAAGTAGATGGAGGCAAGGGATGTTTGGTGGGAAGGTTGTTGTTTCATGCTGAATGAATAGATAGGAATAGGTGGGTACGGGATCCTGGTAGAGGGACTGGCCGTTGTTGTTTGTCTCCTGCAATCTTGCGCGGAGCCTGGTGGTCCACGCCCCGAAACTGCGTCTTGGTCTTGGGTCTGGGTCTTGGTTGGGCCGGAAGCTTCCGATTCGGGCAGTCTGCGCTCCGTTCCTGGATGAGGCCGAATGCAGACGCCGAAAGGATTGGCACCCATTGGAGACACAAACAACAAGGCGTTGATTCGTCCCGAGACCCGGCCATTGGGGGCGTCTCAGACGGCGCGGGAGGGGAGCACGAGGTTGGTGGGACGAGAGGGCCCCACTTGTGGCCTGCCGGGTCCGTGAAGCGGACGCCGGATGGAGTCGGGCGGACGGGATCCGAGAGGGATGCTCGGCACCTCAGGCGAGAATGCTCTGTGATTAGGCATGATCGGGTGCCCATCCCGGGACGGACCAATCGTTCGACGGAACGTCCTTGGGGGAAGAAGCAAAGCCCGCTGTTGCCCGACGGCCAGGGAGCAAACCTTGGGAGAGAGGTTGTCCGGAATCTACTGCCTGCCTGCAGCGTTCACAGCGTGACGGGCTCCCGAGGCAACGCCGCCGTCGCATGTTGTACGCCCACAAATCCGGCGTGTGGTACGCGCAGGACGGATGCCGAGGGGAGACCAGGCCAGACCACTGAGAGCGTGCGGTGGCCTGCAGGGCGCACCGACGCCAGCCAGCCACGGGACCCGGAGAATGGCCGACCAAGACGTCCGCCCGGATCGGCCGACCAACAAGGTGCGGCCCCGCTGCCCATCAGGAACCGCCCGTGGAGTTCTTCGGGCTTCTTTGCAGCTCGTCCAGGCCTTGTCACACAGGCGGCGAGCAACAAATGGGAACCCACACTGGGCGGCGCGGCTGGGCGACAGAGTGGCTGACACGTCGGCCAGCATGAACCGGGCTGGTTTCGGGGGACCAATGCCATGCGGTCAGCAAGGGACCCCCGGCGGGTGGAGTTGCTCGTCTGGATGTGATGTGTGCTGTGTGCACAAAGTGACAAGGTATGAGAACGAAACTTCGTAGCAAACATCAGACCAGCCACCAGCCGTGAATAACTAACAGCAACCGACCGGGGGTGAGCTTTGGGAGACAACGCACGCAGGGGTGGAGCTTCAGGTCTCATCGGCCGTTGCAGTTTTGTCCAGAATTCCAGAAAAACGACGTCGGCCATGACCGATGGGATCTCAGATCCATGCCGATCAGGGACGCGGAAACAACACCCGCATGCGGCGGGCGCGGCCCAGCATCAGACACAGGCATGAACTGCCCCATAATGGAACGATGAATCGCGACCTGAAGTTTGTTGAGTTGCTAAAGTTGTTGCCGAGTTTGCTCAGCGGCTTTGGTTGGTTACCAGGGTCTGAGGAGGCGCTGCGGCAGCCAATGCCCGCGCCGTTGCGAAATCTTCCATCATCAATTGACATGCTTGGACATGCTTGTGAGACACGATGAAAATTCTGATCAATTTGTTGCCTCGCTTGGCCAACAACGTGGCCGCATCGTCATTGATCTTTGGTTCCTTGGTTTCGTTGTGGGTTTTGGGCCGAGACCCAAACGTTTGGGCAAGGTCTCGTTTGGTGTGGTGGAAAGCGGTGGAAACTGTGCATTAAACGTCCACTATTGCTTCCAAGCTGCAGTTTCGGCTGAAATCTGTTAGCTGATGTTAGTGGGGCGCAGAATATTTTGGAAGTGCTGGACTGGGCTGAATGGATCTGACGCCGGAGGTCACAAAATATCCGACACCCGGCGCGGCACGGGAAGGACCCTCCCAAATCTTGGTCCCAGAAGTTGCGTGCCGGAGATTACATAATGCCCCTGTCCCTAGTTAGTTAACAGCAGGTTCTCGAAACTGCCCGCTGTGTACCACAGTACAAGGCGCCCTGGAATTGGATGCTGATTGGCCCTGAGATAGATGAAAGACTCTGCCGAAAAACCATTCAAGGCCCTAACCGAAACTTAAAAGATATCAATAAGGCTATTATACCCATACTTTCACGCTTCTGCTCATAACTGGTCCGGTTTAATATTGCTTCATGCCCCGACAACCAGATTCGCGACTCCAGGCCGTGGATGATGCGCGCACCTTCACGGCCGATGA
Organism: Chaetomium globosum CBS 148.51; assembly: GCF_000143365.1. Classification (NCBI taxonomy): domain Eukaryota; kingdom Fungi; phylum Ascomycota; class Sordariomycetes; order Sordariales; family Chaetomiaceae; genus Chaetomium; species Chaetomium globosum. The sequence goes on from NT_165980.1 coordinate 3,374,954, forward strand.
TGCCATTTGTGGGGGCTCTCAACGGGTCCCACAGCGGGATCGCCGGAAACCCTGCACAAAAAAACATGGTGGGGTCTCCTTTTTCCTTGCAACTTCCCAGCAAGGGAGAGAAAAAGTTTCGAAGGATGAGTCAAAAATTAGCCAGACGTGTCTGCCTTGAGCTTCACAGTCAAGGGAGCTTGAAGCTGTGTTGAGCTGGCGATCCTCCAATTTCGGGACTTATCCAAACAACGCGGATAACCAGCCGGTGGAAGGGAGAAGTTTACATTTGGCCCAGCAACGGAAGTTTCCGGCCCAAGCAAACGTCTCTCATGTCTCCAGTCTCCGTTCCCTTTTGGGGGAACATCAAGCGAAGGCCAAGAGGTGCGAAACATCAGACACTCACAAGACCGACAAAATTATTTTCGTTACGATGACTCCTCCATGTCATCATCTAGAACAAGCCGGACAAGGGAGAATGTCCAAACAAAATCCACTCTGGGCCGTCAAGGTGACCCGCACCGCTCAGCTCAAGGTTTGATCGCCTTGCGGTCCGGCTGGGTCTTTTGCCTGGCCGGTCTCGGCCTTCTTGGAATGTGTAACTGGGTGGTCGAGGAAATCGATCCAACGCTACCCGATATCGTCATGCCAAAACCGTGAGGGTCCTGTGGCGACATGCAGGGCACCCTCCTGGCCCAGCTTTGCCTCCAAACCACATGTTATGCCGTGCTCGAGGAGCAAGCACTCTACGCGGTGGGGGTCGGGATGGGGTGTTGAGTTAATATCGACGTCGGCCATCCGATTGACCTTGACGTCTCGGCATTATCCAAGAGTCAGGACCTTCGCGGTTGTGTCACCGTTAATTACACGTACTATACGCCGAAATGAAAGGGCGCTGGCGAACCCTGGATTACACGCCTGTCACGGTGTTTCAGCGTGAGGGGCAGTATGGATGACGATACAGGGAATCCATGTATTATTCGCTGTGATGGAGTGCACCTCGATGCCAGCAATCGGAGAGCAAAGACTTGACCGAGGTGGGCCGAGACCGGGCAGGTGAACTGAAAGGACTGCTGAGAGGGTAACGGTACCCGCGCAACAGCGGCCGAGATCGGGGCAAACACCCGAGCCAAGGTCAGCCCATCGAAATGCGTTATCCAAGACAAGGACCGCCGCCGGCAGCAACAGCAAGCAACATCTGTAAATAAAATTGCAACAAAAAGAAAAGAAATAGAAAAAAAAAAGAAACGCCCCACAGCCCATCCCTCCCAACGGCGTAAATGTCACCTCACCTCACTATTTCCATCTTTGGTCCGGCTTTCTCCGCAGCACGACCAAGCGACAGGGCAGCGTCGCAACCGCAACACTGCCCCGGCGAGGGAGAGGGGCATCCGGCACCACAGCCGCCACCCGCGGACCCGCGCCTGCATGCGGGACACAAGTGTACGCATACGCCCAGCCAGGCAGGTATGCAGGTGGTGAATGGGGAAACAAAAAAGACATGCCCTCAGTCAGGGGGGGAGGGGGAGGGGGAGACGGAATGCAAATGGAATCTTGCCACTTTCTGCTTTCATGAAATGATATCCCCCAGCCGAACCCTTACTACTTTACGCATACGGTAACCATATCACCACTGTGCGGTGCATACGGGTGTAAGGGATGGAACACACCATGAGACCGGGCACCCTCTGGCCAAAAAAATAGAGACAAGGGAATCCACTTGCAAGTCCCGTTTACACATGCCCCAGAACTCGACAAGCCGTACATAAAGCACCAAATACAAGAAACGAATGAGATTATCAAAATGAAAAGAGTAATGGTTAAGTGCTATATTGCACTTTGTTTTACCAAATTTGGGCTTGATTTGGCCGCGCTGTAATGCATTGAGTTGGTGGTATTTGGGGATCATGTCTCTATTCTTTTGCCCAGAGGGTGCCGGGCAACCGCCTTGCCTGCCGGACCTACCAAGCCGACCTGCAGGGTCAGGAAATACCCAACTAACAGCCTCGCCGAATGGAACCTTCTTTCTCCCCCCGCTTGAGCTGAAGCTGCACGGCGCCGCCACAAAGCGGGACGGTAGACGGTAGCCAGCAGCAAGCAGCAGCCAGGCAGAAGAGTAAAACAGCAACGGGAGAAGCAGAAGCAGAGGCAGGCAGCCGGCCGGTGAGCCAAACTGCCTTTCTGGCTTACCGGTGCGGTCCCCAGCCAGATCGGTGTGTCGGGCGGTTGCATGAGGGATCTTGCGTTGTCTAGGGGGCTTGGTCGAGCGCCACTTGACGGCGGGAAGGGACGGGACGGGATAACCACATATCATACATACACAGTACTACTTTACTGTCTGGGTGGTGAGGTTTGATCGATCCATCCTCCCCCTTTGTAGCGTAGACGGGGGGTTTGTCGGCCGTTCACGATCCCGGGCGATATGACTGCGGAGTAACTACAACGGTGCAAGCCCCTACCTACGATTTGCATGAATGGCCTAACAGGCTTTGTGTCCGCCATGACGGAGATGATGGAGAAAAAGTTGACAAGTGATTCATCAGGTGGATGAGGAGGGACGGGAAGAATCCTCTCCTTTGTCCTGTGCCGGAGTCTGCCCGGTCGGTTGGGTCCAGTTTCTTTGTCCTCACCAGCCGTGCCCAGCCAGTCGGAAAAGCAGGATCAGAATCCCGCGGCTGACTCGTTTACTTTTGTTGTCATAGATCACGATAACTATGACATGAGAGCTCGTGGCCCCGCCCGTGGTGGCATAATACTCCAAAGCCGATCGCCCGCAGAAATGGAGATGCGAAGTTCAAGCTGGAGCGTGTAGCTTAGTCAGTTGGACGATGGCGAAAGCCAACTTACGTCTTCCTTCCCCAGATTTCGGTGCTTTTTCTCCACGGGCGGTCCGTTGGAGCTAGGCAAGGGGCAGGTGCCGGGCATGCAGGAGAGGCGAACATCAAAAAGAAAGCCATGCAAAAGCGGGGGTTGTAAAGCCGATCGTCGTTTCGTTTACTGTGTAATCGCTGTCGCTTTGTTCCGGCCGAAAGTCTCCAGGCTGTCGGGTCAGCCGATGGCGTTAGGGTTTCCCATTGATGGCGACTTTGGGATCTTGGGAGATCTTGGGAAGCGCCCGTGGCGTAGGCTGCTCTGGACTCAACCCCACAGCAGCTCTCATAATGTTGAGGGGTGGACGGGGGATTTCGTCCGGCCTGGGGCTCGGGAGCTCTTCGCCGGAGTTGGACCCGGACTTGTCCAAGCTATGACGGATATCAATGAAAGTCTTGAGTAAGGGGGGCCAATGTCCTCCATGGCGCGGTCGGAAATGGGCCCACCGCGCTGTTCTGGCCCGGGCGTCAAGGCGCAAATTACGCTTGAAATGAGGTGCGAATGAGTCAATGTCGTTAGTTCGAACAAAGTTTCTTAGTGTTGAACGAAAAATTCCGACTCGCCACTGGGCATGGGACATGGGCAAGCCGACCCATTGGACTGGTGCCTCGACTCAATTCGCTCCGGATTGGGATGCAAAACCCTTGACCCAAATTTGCTCCTTCAGTTGGTTATCGTAAGGCGATGCAGCAGCAAAACTCGCCAGACTGAGCCAGACAGGTGTAACGTGGCGCAGGCCGTAGCGGTCTTGCCCCCGGGTGGATTTCGATTGCCAAAGAGGGAACATCGGGTTTCCACACTCTTTCGATGATCACTGCGGAGAGAGTGCGGATCGCTTGACTGGAGACAGAGCTCCCTATGTAATATAATGGATTAAGCGTGGATCTGGCAGTGGCTTCCAAGCCGCCCGGCGCGCAGCTGTCGACATGCCAGAAATTTCCAGAATAGCGAGATGAGGGGAAAAATTTGAGAGTCGAACGACCAGGTAAGAGAAGTGGAGTATTCAATTGATGAATTCGTTGTCGTTTTTGGTGAGATGACTGTAAGTATCGCCCCGGCAGTCAAACTCTGTCTGCCCAAGCGTGCCTTGCAGTCGAATGATGGTTGGCAAGGTGGTCCAATCGTCGAGCTGTGGAACGGCGAATGCAACTCCGCTCTGCCTCTCTGGCACGATGGCAATGGCTGGATGGCATGTGCGGCGAGACAGCTCGATGAGTGGTGAGTGGCTGCAGTGGAGAATTACCTAAGGCATTGCGCGCCCCAGACATAGTTGTGGAGACCCTGATGAGGAAACATGGCACGCTGCTCGCGAAGGTGATACGGTTGGTGGATTGGAAAATGCTTCAAATTTGATGATTGTCAATCTCGAAAGAGTTGCCCGCCATCCTGTGCGGGGCGAACCCGAGTACACGGGGACGCCCGCTCTCGACTGAGAGCCCTGGAGCCGATTCTCCGCTACCAGTGGTGCAACTCCCATCCAAGAAAATTCCTATCCTGACAGCGTCATCAATTGCCTGTCCCAATCCAGCTGGGTGCCGGAGCACCCCACAGCTCTCAAGATGCTGTGTTCCAACGCCAATTCCAGTGGCTCTGAGCCAAAACCGGGTCCAAACAATCTGAGCTTGCCCTGCTCAACACCAATTTCCATGTGGTTTCCCCGCCGCCGTCCGAGACCCGCCCCATATGCAGAGAAGCCGAAAGGAAAAAGAGAACAAACCCCGCCGTCGCAGTGTATCGCTGCTTAATACACGGTATCTTTCGCCCGGAAACCGAAATACGCCTTGCCCTGGTTGCCCATAACCAAAATATCAAAACAATTGTAGAACCCAACCCAACCCCTTAAACCCGGGAGACTTTTTTATGATGCTGTGCTCCGATGTATGCAAATTCTTTTTTGTTACAACAAGACCGTAGACCGATAAGACAAAGGAGATGGTGTGGTGGAAGACTGAGTCGTGTGATGTTTCCGAAGGACGGAAGCGTGATGAGATTGAGTGTAGGTGTGTGTATAGTCGCTGCTGAGAGAAGAGTGTCGAAGGATAGCGTGGAGAATGTCGCGGTTGCCCGAGGCATTGGTCCGTCTTTAGGCCGAGCGCCTGCGTTGAAGGCGAACCGACTCGAATGAGCGGGCGTATGCGCGGAGCTCCCTCGCCGCCTTCTCAGACAGCTGTGCCGCATCGAGTCCCGCCGAGGAGTTGCTCCGCATCGAGCAGAGGCTGGTGTGGGATGCCGAGGGCGAAAGCGTCTGGGTCGAGCCCCTGCGGGTGCTTGGCTGGGCGAGGCCAAAGTCGTATGCCGGTGACAAATAGAACTTGGTGTTGCTCGTCGTTGTTGGCCTGGACAGGGTCCAGTCAGGCGGAGGGCCGCTCAGTGCCGGAGAGCTCGCGGCAGAGCTGGGTGTTGATGGCGAGGTCTTCTCGTAATCGGCCAGGCGGCAGGATTCGGAGCAGTAGGTGGCGCCGTCGGTTTGCTTGTCGCAACCCAGGCAAAACTGATGTTCCCAATCGAAAGACATGACGGTGGTTGGTGGCTGGTGGTTGATGGTGTCGACGTTGTCAGACGAGGAGGTCGTGTTCAGAGCACGAGTAAAGCGAGCTGGGCTACCACAGTCGAGGCGTGTCAGATGTAGGGTGCTCGACGGTGTGTGGTGGTTGTAGTGATGATTGCGTCTTGGTGTAGTCGCTGATGTCTTGTTGCTTGTTGCTTGATGGAGAGAGAGAGTCCGGAGCTGCGAGCTGCTTCCAAGGGAAGATGGGTGACTATAAGAAGACGAAGGCTTGTTGACTCATAGCAATAGATGCCAATCCAAGGCAGGAGCGTTGGTGGAGACGAGAAGGAGAGTGTGTGTGAAATCAACGACGAAGCTGTCTTGCTGCCAAAGCGGGAATGAGGTTGAGGGGAGCTGGGGCAGCCTGGATTAAGTATCCTGGCAGCGGCCTGCCCTGGCTGTTGAGGGTGTGTGGGCTAGGAGGAGTGAGGCAGAGGCCCATGACCACAAAGGACCCACGAGGACTCAGACATTGGCGCCGCTAGGGTACATGACCTGAGGGTGCCGCAATGTACTCGGGCGCCGCAATCCGCTGTTTGAGGTACGCAGGGAGAAAGTAGCTCTCCACTTACGACCAGGGTGAGAAGTGTGGTGGGGCTGGTCTTGCAAAGGGCCAAAGGCTGCAATCTGCGCTAGCCCCCTTTTGTCAGAGACCAGGAGCAGGGGTCCTTGTCTTGGTGTGTGCAAGAAGAATTTTTTCTTGCACGGCGTGAGCATAACATGGCCTTGTCGTGGCACCACCCTGGTCATTTGTGAGCGAATGGGTGGAGTCTGGCACCTTGACGCCATCTTGGCAGACTGGACTGGCGTGCACCCAGTCATTGTCGCACCCCCGTGGGTGCTGTTCGAGCAGGCCCGAGGTTCGCAAGAAGGTGTGCTGCGTGCGCAATTGACATGCAACCCCATCGCCATTGCCTGCCAGGATGATGTTCACAAAACCATGAAGGTGCTCATGCCGGCCCTCTGTGAATGACATAGATTGCCAAGATGGAACCAGGCCGATGGCAGTGGGGTTTCTATCGCTATCTGCTGTTCTCCTGACCTTTGTCTGATTTTTTCTCGTCCCATCTGTTCATTAAGTCTGCTGTCTGTCCGTCGAGAACCTGGAAGGCGAGAGAAGTGTGCAGATAACATTCGCAGTCCAGGCCGATCGACCCATCGCCTGCTTGAGACTGCGGTGCCCGCCGCGCACCACCACCACCACCACCCGGGGGTGCAGGTATGGTGGCCTCAGGCTTTGCCCGGGCTCAGCGATCAGGCGTTTTGCAAAGCCTGTGTTTTTCGCCTTCGCCCAGAGAGAACAGGAATATTTTTTCTTCTTCTGCAAGGCCATCCAATGACGACCCCTCCCGGTTGGCATGGGATGGTTCCGAAACTCAGATGCTGAAACTGCGCGGCTGCGGCCGTGGTGTTGCCAGGAATGTCAATTTGTCTCTTCTTTTGTCACCCATCATCAACAACAATTCATCCACAATCTCATGACGTTCGTCTCCGTCGCATTGCCGGAGGGTCATCAGGGTAAAGCAGACAAGCAGATAAAACAACAGATAGCTGCGTGGGGGTTCCACCCGCTCCTTCGACTTCGATATTGCCCTGCAGCGCAACATTTCCCGGGTTGCGACTTGCCAGGCACACACTGATAGGGAAGGCTCGGACGCACACGACGACGACGCTCCATGTTCCATGCTCCATGCTGTTATCGAGTGAGTGGAGGCCGGCGACTGTTGAAGCTGCAGCAGGCTGCAGTGCGACCTTCGCCCCCCCTTCCCCAAACTCCCCAATCCAATTCCAGTTGCATCAAAAGGCAGACCGGACAGTGACCCTTCGGGCGGTCGTTTCCATTGGCCGCCCTCGCCCTTGGACTGGTCAATGGCCAGCAATCTTCACGGCTGGGACGAACTATTACTCCTCCCTCTCGGGCGTGCAGTTCCTGCTGCAGGACGAAAGTTGGCGCCGTCGGCCGCATGAGACGCTCGATTCTCGCCAATGCCAATCAGCGCCGGGTGAAGCACTGCAGGAGAGCAACATGCTGCCTGCCCACGGTTGGGTGGCCGTCAAGACCAGTGCCGTTGCCATTGTCCAATGCCACGGCATATCGCCAGCCGCCCGGGATGCCTTTTCGGAGTGTTGATGAGATGTTTATGTGCTCAACCTACGGCGCTCGTGACTGGCAAGCAAGCCCACATTCCACATTCCACATTCCTTTTGTTTCTCTCTCGTGTCCAAAGTAACTTGGACTGCATCTCCGGTGAGACAGACGGCAGATGGTAGTTATTCACGCATTCGAGGTCTGTCACAAGATGTTGCGTGGACCGCACCCGGCAGAAGATCGCCATGGCGGAGCGAGGAATGGATGGTTTTGACTTGCCGTCGAAGCATGGAAAACAGGACCCTTCAAAAAGTCGATCATGGAGATCTTGCACAACGACTGCATGCCCCGATTCCTCGCCAACCCCTCTGAGATACCTCACTTATGCCTGCCGCGCACACCAGTTCGACCAGTAGCCCCCCGTCTCATCGGCTGTGGGGAGCCTGCCTGGGCTTGTCTCTTTTCGGATTCACCTGCAGCGCTCACTGCTGCAGGCTCGACAAATCACCGCCCGACCACGTTTCGTCAATTGCATGTTGTGTGCAAAGAGGCCACCCGTTTCAAACATGGCGAAATGCCTGTTGTGTATTGTCGCAAGCAAAGTTGCAGTATTGTGAGGGTTGCCCAGCGTCGCTCTCGTCAACGCCATCACACTTGAATTGAAGGCAACCGAGTTGCCTCTTTCTTGGTTGATCGTTACTCTCGCATCGCAATTGCTCACCGTCGTGCCTGTCCACCGCCTTCGGCATCTTTTCCATGCCACAAAGTGGAGTCCTACTGGGAGTCCCAGGCCCCGGTACGACTTTTTCGAAGAATCCAAGAATCCAAGAAAGCTGTCCGGCGAATGCCATCACATTCTGTGGTCTCGTGGGCGGTGGCACCTTATTCCCGATGTATTGCTAGTGGTTCCCAAGACGGGACTCTCCCAAGCGGAAGCTCCCTTGGCCCCATCCAATCCCCGGACGAACACCAGCTGTGTACTTCTGGCGAGTGAGGAATCACGCCAGAAGACAGGATGAGCAGCTCAAAATCCATTTTGGATGTCACGGTTACCCTCACCATTTCCCCTTTTGCCCTGCGACGGCGCAGGAGCGGTGGACATCTCGGAGAATGAAGGGTCTCTTTGCTCCACAAGCCCTCCGGCAAGACTGGCGATTCGTTCTCTGCGCAGACTCGACCTTGTCCTTGTCCTTGTCACTCCCTGTTCGGTCCGTCCCCATGTTATGTAGTTAGCGATCGCTGTGGGGGATGAACCACCCCAGATCGGCTGCACTGCCGAAGCCCACCGGCATCAGCTTTGCTTTTCTTTTTTGTTCTGTTTATTCGCGATCGCGAGCGGTGAGAAATGGGTGGATGGGAATCTGAAATCCGTGATTACGGCTCACCTGAAACCCGAAATTTGCCATCCACAATAACCCGCCGGCCGCCGTGGGTGCTGATGCGTCAGCTTCGCCCGCCGGCCGACGGCCCAGTGACCGACCGGTATCTTCGGGGGTGGTCGCGCGTCTCGGCTTTTTCGGACGCGGACATGTCACAAAAAAAAAAAAACACTGCCCGCGCGAGGACACGCAATGAAGAGAAGAACAGGGAAAGCTAGGCAAAGCTGCTCTGCTGACGACGACGGCAACCATCTCGGAGATTCGCGGCACAACAGAGCCTTCTCGAGTCGGCTTTCCGACTCGCCCGATAGTCGCCGGGCACTTTCACACTCTTCAGTCTGAGACAACAAGATGTCATCATGCTTCCATCTGAGACAACCTGCTCGGCGGTGCTCGCCTGCTTGTTCCCAGCCCGGCCACCAGCAGCAAAGCACCAGCAGCACTAGCAGCAACACTAGCCTAGCAGCAAGCAGCCCAACACAGCCTGGGAGAACCCGAACAGGACTGTGACAGGTGAACGAAATGGGGGGGTGGGTGGTGTGCAAGGCGTCGATCCGTGCAGAACAGGACAGATGGCGCTAACTCTTTCTTGCTGGACCTCTTCCCGGTTTAGTTAAGAGCTGGCCGGATGGCTGGCTTACCGAGCATCGCGTATCGGGGGAACAGCTGCGATGGAAGAGATAACGCAACGTCCGCTAACAACTAGCGCTTTCGTGAGATGGCATGATAACTTGATAAGCATTAGTAGGGATTGCTCAGCTGCTCAGCTGCTCTGGTGCTCGCTCATCTTGCTCTGCTTGCTCGGGGCTGATGTTTATTGCTGGCGTGATGTTGATCATGCCTCCCCCGGGACCATTGGGAATCAGCACATTCCTGTATCAAGGAACTAGCGCCAGCCACGGCATCATACCCGCGTTTTGGGATCGAGACTGTGCCATGGACTTGGGAATACGGGAGAAGGGGGCGGAAGAGACAAACAACGAAAGGAGGCCGGACGCCATCCAACGTGGGAAATGCCTGGGGGGTGATGATCACTCGGGAGATTTCTTGTTTCTTTTTGCAGGAGTTTTGTGTGCACGCCAGACAGTGCCTTGTTCCTCTTTCCAGCGTGCTGGTTGAGTTGGTGGCGGCGACGCTGAGTCTGATCGTCCAAGAGCGTGTGTCGTCGGCGAATCAGCTAGGCCATATCGGTGAGGGGACCAATCATCGGACAGGACCCAGACAGGTGAATGAGGAGGATTCTCGGTGCTGACGGTGAAGGTTTTTTTTGGGGTTCTTTTTTTTCCAGTCACTTGAGCCTCCAGGGGAGGCCAAGAATGAGAAAGTCCCTCCGAGTGTGCACACAAAGAGAGACTCGACACCCCAACAATGCCCTCAGCCTCATGCCCGTCGTCCGCTAGTTTGTTGCAAAGTAAGTCATGCTAAAAAGGATTGGAATTGCGGCGTGGTCTCGTCCCCGAAAAGACCGGCGACTTCTTCCACATCCAGACCCCCGGTCCCCGTTGCTGTCTCAGTGCGGACACTCGGGGGAACGATTTCTCGTGTGGGAGTTCGTGCTGCCTGCCAAAAATATGAGCTACCAGAAATGGCGATCATTCACGCACATGGCCTGTGGCTTGTTGGCCTTGTCGTTCGCTGACCAGGGGCATCAGCCCGTCCATTGGCCGCCTACCGAGTCGCCCGATGCTCTGCACAGGACAAGTTTCGGTTGTTGGTGGTTATGGACTCCTCGTGGGGTGGGTGTAGAAAGCTGAAATTGTGCCTTGGGGTTCAGCAGGACACACCGATCGGGACCTTTCCTATCGTGGCATCGGGGCATCAGTGGTCAGCCAGACAAAGACGATGACTGGCCCTCGGCTGAAGAGATTTTTTTTCTCGTCATCTCTGCTTTAACACCTCTGCGCATGAAATGGCTTGACCGAGCCCCGACAGGTTCAGTTCAGATCTCCCAAGGTTCAAGCCTTTATTACGGGCATGCAGGACCTGCAGCAGGTTGCCCCGGCTGAATGAGACGGCGGCAGGACGGGCGTCAACCTTTCCTGTAGTCAAGTTGCATGCGGGCGAGACCGGGGCTGGGCCCGCGCCTGCGTTGAAACGCCCCTGAACAACCGCGGCCTACCTTGACCTACCTACATACGGATGGGTACTGTGTATATGCCCCTTTCCCTTCGAAGGGACAAGAACAAAGACGAAAATATTAGATAGCTGAGCGAATCCAGGGAGCATTGTTGAACGGGAGTTAGCGCCGGGGTCATCTTCGGAAGCTGGCGACTGCCACGCGACTCACTCCATGGCGCCTCTCCCGGCCACGAGTCGAGTGACGGACTCGAGTATTGACTGCACAATACTGCCGTTTTGCCGCTCCCTTTGTTTTCTTTTGGACCGGCTTGATCGAGATCTTCAACTTGTGTTCCCCTGGCCCCTGGACATGCCGCCCGTTGATAAAGGCAGCGTAACATCCATCGCGAGATCCGAACCTGGTTCAAAGAGGGTTGCGGCCCCTGCCGCGGCGACTGTAGCCAATCAACATGGTCCAGGCTTCGGCAACTTCAGCTTGAACCAACCAGATTGTGCAGAGCGCTTGTCGAGCCGGAGGCTCCTCAACTTCACCGACAGGGTTCGCGCGAACGAGATGCAGAAGCAACTGTTTGGTTTGTTGTACACTCGTTATCGGTCTGTGTGAGCAACAAGGTGACAGACAGGGGGAAGACGGTTTTTTTTCCTCTTTGCTTTTTGCCAGCCACCCCGGTTATGCCAAGGAGCACAGAAGCGAAATGTGGGAATATTGAAAGGCGCCCAAAAGGAGGTGAGACTGCAGCGGGTGTTTTTGACGATGTGCCTCTGTCTTGTTCAGACGTGACGCTCTGGTCCGGCCGGCCCGAGGTCCTCACCGGCGTGGTAATCACTTGTTAACCGAGTTGCTCTGTTGCTCTGCTGCCGTATTGAGCGAAAGCCACGTCGGGATACTCGGGTCTCGAACACGCCCGAGGACAAGTCAAAGAGGGATCGAGGTGACAATAGTTACACAGTATCACATCACCACAGTCTGATGAGGCTCAACGGCAACGCTCAACAGCAACAAGGGGTGGCAGCAAAAGCCGAAGCCCCTGTTTCCTGGGCGTCGTCCCTTTTCAATTCTTGTTGATGCCAAGTCAAAGGGCTGCAACCCTCTGAGCCTTGTGGTGCCCAGAGTGCTCTCGGGTGCCTTCTCCTCCGCATTTTGTGTGGAGCCTGCCCTGCGGACTTTTTTCTTTCTTGCTCAGAGTGGGGCCAGGCTAAGAAGAAAAAGGGCAAGCTCGTCCGGTCTCTGCCAAGCCCCTTGCAGGCCTCGTGGTCCCCTGCCCCCGCAATCTGCAAATGCAGGCGCAACCGGAAAGGGGGATGGCGACTTCTGAAAGGGATTGGTGCGAGGAGGCAATGAAGAGCACTTGTTCGCAATCGGTGCCCGGCAGGCAGCGGTGGGCGCAAAGACAAGGCTGCCGGTCTCGTTTCCGGGTCTCGTTGTCTCGGTGTGGTGATGAGTTCGGTGAACTGGTACTGTGTCCAGACGGCTTCACCCGGGCTCCCATGGTACCGGGCACGGGTGGCAGAGGAAGCCCATGTTTCACCCAGGAGATGCCGGTCTGCTGGGACGTGCTCATTCCGGAGCATTGCGATCACTCACCCAACTCGCTCGCTGACGCTGACGGCGCTAACGAGGCGACCCAAACAAAAAGTTTCCAGGAACTTGTTATCTCCCCCCTCCGCCGATGGAGAGGAACGACGACACACAAGTCGGGCACCTAAACTCATCATGCCAGGTTCCTGCATCACGACCCTTGCCCGGTGACGAACGGTCAACGGTGTCTGGCATGGGAACTCCTGTGGATGGAATGTCAAGAAGCACAAGAAAACGCGGGGTAGAAACCACACGCCTCCGGCACTCAGTCTGGCTGTTTCTAAAAACTGCGAATTCGATCGTCTTGCCTAACGCTTTTGAGAATCGGAGGATGGAGTCGATGGGGAGCTAAAATCTGGGGAAATTGAAGATGGAGACAAATCGATGAGGCCTTGTCCCTGTCGAATTGCGCCACAATTTTGCAGAGCACCTTGGCGGTCCCCAAGAATGCCAGCGCAGGCCCAACAGCACCCCTCTTTTTTGTGTTTCAGTGACCAATTCGATGTGGAAAGGACGTCGTCGGCAGGGGACCAGCTGTCCGGGTCTGGAAAGAAACGGACGAGCGACATCCTGCAGCGTTCGTACTCGCCTAACATGACAGCAGCGGGACTTGGAAGGAAGGAAGCGAGGTTGCAGCCTGATTAACGAACGCAGGTTAGCTCTTTCCGACGAATTTGATGAACCTGAAAGATGCCCGTTTGCCGTGCCGATTTCCACCTTACTCGCATGAGGACATGAGAGGAAGCAATTCGCAATTCGCACTTTGGTTCCAGCGTTCCAGCGTTCAATCAGGCCCCTTCTCGGGCACCCGGCACCGCTAATGCAGCTGTCGGTACCAACCGCCGTCGCTCACTGGAGGAATCGCTAGCGCATGCATTCCAAGACTTCTTCGAGACCAACGGGCGCGAACACAGCACATGATGTTACCAATGAGGGCTCATCCCAGAAACTGACGAGAAAAAGGCTGGGTATGGTTCAAGACTCTTGGATGATGCACTAGCGTTCTTGTCGTCCACGAGGACAAGCACCCCCCCGCGTTTTACCTGTCCATTCATCCAGCAAGCGCGAGCATTATCCAAGAGAATGGAACGGCATGGGATGGGTAAGAAACCAAAGAATGTCCCGAAACCTCCCACATGACACGCACGCTGTGGCACCTCGCCAGCGCTAGTGTCGAAGGTCCCAATTCATCAATTCATGCACCACGACGCAGTCGCCGGGTCCTTCGTGGGACAGGAGGATTGACGCTAACCGTTCTCTCAACGCACCCGGCGCTGCACAGTAAGGCCCAGTGGCTCTGTCAGGCCCGGCAGGCAGACTTCGTCATCTCTCGCCATTCTCGCCATCCCAGCGCACCGGATCCGCAGGGGCACCGTCGACGCTCTGCAGCAACCGCCCGGGGATTTTGACGGCCGGGCGGGTTGGTGAAACTGGCCGACCGAACAAGAAACCGGGCTTCGCCGGGCTGGATTACGAAATTCCTCTGTGGCGGGGGTTTTGGATCGGCACCATCTGATCCGGGGTCTCCCTTCTGTTTCTGCCGTTGCCCCGTCAGTGATTGCTTTGCAATCACACCATCGTATCGTGGTCATCGCTGTCGTCGGTGTTTCTGAACCTACCGTCTCAGACAGAGCGCGGGATTCTTGCTCTCGTTTGCAGAGATCTGCAGGGACTCGCAGGAGCCTGTCATCATCGTTAATCTGACTGGAAAGGAAGGGGTCCTACCTGCATCTGCCCTCCCACGCATCTCTTCTTCCCTCGTTGGCTAAGATTGCCTATCTTGCCAGTGCAAGCTCAACTGCGTGCCGCCGAGAAGCATTGGGTGGTGTGGTGGTGGTTGGCGGATGGCACGCACCAAATGCAGCCGGCTTCCTCATTCTGGCAGCCATCCTCCCGATGCTGCAGCAACAGTGTCGGCCGCCAACGCGGGTTGCCCGAAAAGAGGTCCTAGCACGACGCAGTAGCGTCATGTACGCCCGCTCTCTTCGGTGCTCCCCACACACTCACCAACAGCCCAGAGCGAAGTGGTTGCCAACCTCGTCCCCCCATAGGTCGCTCCCCCACGCAAGACGATCTCCGGTTCACACCCACTCTACTCGAGGAGTCAAGCCGACCTCTCCAGCCTCAAATGGACTTTCCCAGCTGCTGCAGGCCGGTGGCGCGCATCTGGGGAGCAGAGGACGGGACAGGTCGAGGCCTCTAGCTGGCTGAAACGGTCTCCTGCAAAGTAGACGATATTCGTTGCTGCCGCAACCTCAACGCAACCTGTGGGCGTTTCTGGCTCCCAATATGCATCCGTTTACGGGACACATCTGCTGCAGAACGACAGCTGATCCTCCATAAGGAGAAAATAGGAGGCCCCCTCGAGGGAAAACAATGACATGCCGACTCGGCCAATTTTTGCCACTCCTCCCCCCTTTTTACGTAGCCGTATCGTCCCTTTCCCCTATTCCTAGCACAGTAACACCCAAGCTATCGCACAATGACCATGCCAAGCAACTCAACAAACGACACCACCACCACCACCCTCCCAAACTGCTGCCGTGCCCCTACCCTGTGCTCCTTTCCCTCGAGGCATACACTAAGCCAATATTGTGCAAGCCAGGACGGGCTGAAGGGGGCGCATGCAAGAGCATGGCGTGCATATCCGCCACGGCCGCCCACACCAGGCCACCACCACATCCTCTCCACAATCCACACTCCACACTCCACACCCTAACCGTCGCTGCGTACCACCCTCCCCCGGAACACTCCCCCCTGACTCAGCCAGTCGGGGGTTCCAGATGGCTAACAACCTGTTTGACCTGTCTTAACTACCGCAACGTATTAAGCAGGCGCTTGGAAGACATGTTAAGAGCAGAAGGGGGTCGGATGCTACCCTACCCGACCGAGCAGAGGGCCCCAGATTCCTCAGTCGCCCTCCCGGATGGTATGCCTAACCTATCCTAGACTAGCTCTGTCTAGTTATCCCGTGATGGGGGCCATGGAGAGGGTTGTGTGTGTTCCGTACTGTGGTGATACCAGAATAGGGGGCGATTACAGGGTTACGATGGGCGCCGGAGAGGGAGGGGGTGGTGAGTCGGGGGGCTGTGATTGGTCTTTCACTGGGTGTATCGTAATGTCGTGTTTTTGTTATGCTTTGTGGTGTTACGCGCTGGGCGTCGTTTAGTGCACTTGCTCGCTCCACGGAGTTATCAGGGGAGAATTGGCCAGCTGACTGACTACGTTTTGGCGCCGGCTGCCCTGGATGTTTCCCCCTGAGGACCCGAGACAGTGTAATTTTTGGGGCCCTCTGGACCTCTGGAAGGGCCGGGGGTGGATATATTGGCATGACTGACGGTTCTGATATCAGATGGGGGAGGGTGGTGATGGGGTGTTGTGGGGTTGCCATCCATCATCTCCCTCGTGATAATAGTCAGGGGTGGCGGACTAAGACTTTATGCGCCATCTTTCTTGGTTTTCTACGGCCCGACTGATCATTCTGTGTTGGAGTTTTTATTGTTCGTCTGCTTAATTGGATGGTCCGGTTCCCTTGAGGCCGCAAGTGTCGATTAGGTCCTTGTTTGAAGCTAGTTTGTTTTGTTTCTGAAGAGTGGCCGTTTGAAAAATGGACCTGGTTGGCGGCCTGTGGCCATTTCGTTTGCTTCTTTTTTCTCTACCCAGAGACAAACATATCAGCGTTGATCTCGACTGTCGACAACCCCCCCTATCTCCTCAAAGTTTAGCCCGCCTGGGTCTGCCTGCCTTGCAAGAATCCGGTTCTCACACCGTCAAGTGATTTCCGGCGCTTGCTTGCTCGTACTTGCTTCCGAGCTGGCCCGGCCGCCGAACGTACCGAGCCATCCCCGGAGTGTGTGTGTGTGTGGCTACTAAGCCCGAGCCTCGCGTGAACCTGCCCCTGCCCAGATTGGAGAGTGGCAAAACGATGAATACTGTGACATTCATCCATCCCCTTTTCGTACCCCCTATCATCAGCTGAGATATGTGTGTCAAGATGCCCCAGTTGGGGATAACATGCCCAGCTGACTTCCCCAAGACGGGGTAACACACTGCCTTAACACAACCTGAAAGTCATGTAACCGCCCGCTTTTTTTTTTCTTGTTCGGGGGTATTCAATGAAATGTCGCACTATCGAGTGTCAACGCTGTTGCCCCCCCCGGGCCACCCCCTCGCCACTCCGCTTGGTGGTGGGAAAAGATGGATGGGGTGAGAATAGGATGGGCTGCTGGGGCGCGGGTAGCGGCAGCATGGGCGTCATGAGGTAATGGACACTCGTTGAGAGGGAATAGATATCATAACATGACAGAAAAGCAAGGCAACTGTGACTACCCGAGGCCCGGCCTGCCCGAGATGGCCGAGCCCTGGTGGCGTCGCTGGGGGCCTGCGGATATCCGCTCTGGTTGTCGGGAGCCTGCCGGATCGTGCGTATGTTTTTTTGCTGCGGCCGTCCGGATCGTTGTGGCTCGTGATACGACGGTGCGAGGGTATGGGCGCCTTGATGGGACAGGTGTGACTGCACGCTTGGTTGTTTATGTTTATGGGGTGTGTACCATTGATGTGACGAGGGGCGTTGGGTTTGCTCCGCTTTAGGTGATGAGGGTACCGTTGAATCGGTGTTCTGTCTCTTGGTTGTTGACTTTTCTCTCGTCCGTATGATGAGCAGGTAACGACGAGTCAGATCACACAACTGCGTGTTTGAAGTGATAGGTCTGGGTCAATCAAATCACATGGAAAGAGGTCATGCTGGTGATGCATGTTTGAAGGGGTTCTCCGGAGAAGAGTCGGTCTGTAGGGCCGGGGTAGCAATACCGATGCCTTCCTAGGTATCTGCTCGCCCACGCCGAAGGTTTTACACTTATATCGGGCCAGTATAATACCTCACTCAGTTCTTCCTGAAGTCAGGCGTTTGAATAGCCTTCCGGAACCTCGATCCGCGTTCCCTCCCCAGTGATAGACATGATTCAATACGCAACCAACCTCATTCCATGCTCCTCAGGGGCCACCAAGAGAGCCATGAGCCTCACACAGACTGCCGATGGAAGCCGGCGTTGCACTTCAAAAGGAAAATTTGCGTTCGCCCCCCGGTTGTGTCCCGCTGACGAGAAATTGTCGGGTCGATGCAACGGACCACAATATTCAAATGTAGGTGGCTCCGGCGCCGTGTAAGTAACACACGTTGAGAGAGGCGAAATATTGGGTGATATGCGGTGCTACAACACCCTTCCTGTCTTCCAGATCATCTTGTGTGATTATGCAGGCCTGTACCTCGTGTATCCTAACGTCCTGTGTGACCAATCTCTTCACCTTCGCCACACATCTAGGCGAGCCTTTTTGGGTCGGCCATGGGGATTAGGAACAAGGGTTGGCTGGGAGCAAGACAACCTTATTCAAGTTCCGAGTTAAGACATTAAGCTCCTGGGTCGACTAGCATTGAGGTTACCTAATGAGTGAAAGGGACTTGCCCTGACCTGGTCTATGATTTGTTTACATGCCCGTGTCAATAACCCCTATTTGATACAGTACCCAAACTTCTCCCAAGCTCTCTTACTTAGCCTACCTACTACATGAACATGGTAGACACACTTCTCAGCAAGTTGAGTAAAGCTGAGAGAGTAAACATTATGGTCACAGCCGGCAACACCCGTATGGAATCTGAACCTTCCATCTCAACTCGGACCCTTTCCGCAGCTTGCCCGTGCACAGGGCACCTTCTCGGCACTATATATACAAGTTCCCGTACGCACACTGTCACCGCCTCCTCACAATTGAAGTTAAACAACGGTTTAGCTCAGCGGTATTGTGAGAAGGACCGGTTGGACACCAATCGAAAGAGGACCGGTTCGACTCCCCCTCGCGGCGCAAAACTCTAAAGAAAAAAGAGTTTTCGTAGCCACCAACCTCCATTCCGCCGGGGAATGGGGCTTGGTGGTGAGCTTTTTGTCTCCACAAGTAGGGTAGTTTTGATGATGGGGAGGCATTTAGAAAGTCGGAATGTAAGAAGTCATTTTCTGATTTTATTTTTTATGATCGACTTCTCCAAGGTAGACTAGAGGGTTAAAATACACACACGTAGTACCTCTAATAATCTTTATCGCCAACCTCTCTTGCCAAAGTAAGCGCAACGCCAGGGTTGCTCATCAAACGATACACATCGCCCACAACAAGCTAATCTGCTACTCCCAATTCACTCCCATGCAACGGTAAAAAGCACGCCATGCTTGCTCCATCAAACTCTGTTTGTAGTCATGTCAAGCCATCTGTACTGTGTGTGTATATTCCCTGCAAAAACAATCTGAGTATGGTATATCCTCCTCGTCCTCATGCGACATGACACAGTTCCATCAACGTCTGGCAACCAACCAAGCATGCAAAAGAGATCCCCGCTGCACGATGGTCACTCATCCCAACAGCTAATTAGTCCTCAAAGACAAAACCACACATGGGGGGATGGTCCACTAATCCCGCCCGGGGAGACCGGCAGACAGACAGACAGCAAAGTCTCCCTCTCTCTTCCCTCCCCGTTTTCCTTTTCCCATACCAACAAACAACAAAAAAGAAAAACCAAATATTCGCTCGCTCCAACTCCAAAAATACAACCCAACAACCCAACAGAACACAACACAACATCAGACATGACATGATATGATAAAACCATCACCAACCCCACCTCCCTTCCACAGCCCCAACTAATACACACTCCCCAAAATACTCCGATTCTCCCTCTCCTCCCTAGCCAACACCTGATCCGCCTCATCCACCATCTCGCGCGTCAACTCAGACCCGCTCTCCTCATCCGCTTCGCAGGAGGCAGCCCCATCCCCACCAAGCCCCTTTCCATTTGCACAATCAGCTTCATGCTCGCAATCCGCCTCGTGCTCCCCGTCGCTGCTATGGTGATCGCCCAGCCGGTTGGCGCGCGTGCCGCGGCCCATGCGGGACTGTTCCCTGTGATGGTGGTGGTGGTGGAAGTGTTTGTGGGGGCGGTGGTGGAGCGGAATGGCCGAGGCGGGGATGCCGAGAGCGGTGGTGGTGGTGGCGGTGGTGGTTCCGGTGGCGGGCCGGCTGCCGTTGGTGACGGGACTGGATGTGCTGGTGGTGGAGGAGGAGGGGGAAGGGGTGGCGAGGGCGGCGGCGCGGCGGTGGGCGTTGTCGTCGTCCGAGTCAGCGTCGTCGCTGCCCGCGCTGTTGTGCCCGCTGTAGGTGCCGCCGAAGTCGCGGCCGACGTGGAGTTGGGTGATTTCCAGCGGGCGTGGTGGGATGTTGGGGCTCTTGAGCCGCGAGCGGAGGCGGTCCTCGACTGAGATGAAGGAGGGGGTGCCGTCGGGGCTGGAGACGACTTCGTCGCGGGCTTTGGTCACGTCGATTTGGGGGCCAGTGACAGTGAACTCGGGCGCGTCGCTCATCTCGTCGGTGGTCTGGGACTGGAAGCGCTTCGCGGCTGGCCGGCGGCTGACGAGGGTCTGGCTGTTGGCCGTGCCGTTGAATGATGGGTTGGTGATGCCGTGGGTCGAGCTGGCTGCGGCGCCGTTGCCGTTGGGCACGGCGGTGCTGTTGCTGCCGTTGCTGCTGCCGTCCTCGCTCACGGCTAGGCCGACGGCGTGGTTAGAGATGATACTGTCGCTCTTCACGAGGTCAGCCAGCGTCTGGCGGATCTTGAAACTCTTGTCGTGATCACAACCATTCGGACAGCCGCCCCAGCGACGTCGGACCTCAACCGTGGCAGCGCGCGCGAGCGTGGAGACGTCCTTACTTTTCCCGTTCTCCTTGGCATTCTCGTCCTTGTTCTCGACCAGCTCCTGCGCGCGCTCCTTCTTCAGCTCGGACCATGTCCGCAGGTTGTTCTCGAGTATGTATTTGCCGCTGTCGTCGTTGCGGCGCATGATGAGGAACTCGCAGTGGTTGACGTTGCGTAGATCCTCAAAGCGCTCGACACTGTAGTGGTACCACTTCATAAGGAAGACGCGGGACATGAGGCCGTGGGTGACTGGGGTTGGTGATCGTCAGCTTGTGTACTCTTCGAAGAAAAGGAGGGTGTGAGGGGTTCGCTCACCTAAAACGCAGACACTCGCAAAGTCCTCCTCGCCAAACTGGCGCCACAAGCTCTCGTTGAAGCCACTAATACGGTCATAGGCGTCGGCGGCGCTCTCGCCGTTGGGGATGCGGTAGAAGAAGTGGCCGTAGTCTGCGCGCTCTTGCCACATGCGCTCCATCTCGGCGCTACATGGCTGGAAGTTGCCAAAGTCCTGCTCGCGCAACCGCGGCTCCTCGTACACCTTGATATTATCACGCTTGAAGGGGCTCGGCTCGGGATCGTCGCTGGTCAACGTCGCTAGGATACCCTCGGTGGTCTCTCGCGTCCTACGGTAAGGACTTGTGAAGAAGTGTAGCGTGTCGTCCTCGCGGAGCATCGTTCGCAGGCGGCGGCCCGCCTCGTATGCCTGCTGCCATCCGTCTTGTGTAATTTTGACCCGGTGGTCAGGGATGGTCTGGTGGATATCGCGGTTTTCTGGAGAGCGGAAGTTGGTTAGCCAAGCTGCATTTCCGGTCCTGGCCTGAGACATGTCACGTACTGTTGCCCTCGGACTGGGCGTGCCGGACTAGGATGATAAGTCTTGGTCTACCCATGGTGAATCAATGGGCCTCGAAGATAATCGAGTATGGTTTCAGTGCTGTAGAAGCTAGAGTAGGTGATCGTGTGCTCAAAGGTAGGGTAAGGAGCAACACGGGGCAGCTCGAGTTTGTTTCAAAGTAGCCGATAGCGGGGCAACGGCACAGTCAAAAAAGGTGCGATCTTGGAGTTGTTCGTGTTTGGAATGTGTTTGGAAACCGTAGAATATACAGCGAACAAGAAGGTATGATATGCAATTCCTTTTTACCCCAGTAAAAACAGTCATCGACTCATCCAGAGCTCTGGGTCAGCTGCCTGGTACAAGCCTGGGACAAGCCTGAAGAAGCCGCCATTCAGCGGCGTCTGGGAAAGGTATTACCAATGCCCAGGCCGAGGGGCTTGGACGAGTTGGGCATTGAGTGCCCCGCGGACCCACTTACTTACAGGGCCTTTTTATTTTTTCTGCAAGTTGTTCCGCGCGCTTCGCAGCGTTTCCCAGCGTTTCTCAGCGTCTGATAGCAGATCAATGTACGGTTGGTGCCATCGGATGCAGTGATCTTAGCTTTATTGAGTGCAGTGCAGGACGGGAGGGGATTGCGAGTGCATCTCAGAGTGCAATGGGATGATGGGATGATCTTTTTGCTGCCAACTGCTTGTCGCCTGAAGTTCACGCCACTTCTGGTGTCACCCTGGTCTGGACGTTGGTGCAAGCGTGCAGCTGCCCTGGCACTACATGGGTGCCTGACCGCCAACGAATCAGATGACCCGCAAAGTCCCAACGGCGGCGCAGGGCTGCGGTCGGCAGTTGCCGCTGGTCGCTTGCACTTTCCTCGATGCTCTCAAACAAGCGCCCAGCTTCCGGATTGGCTGCGGTTGGGTGTGGAGGGCACGGCGGCGGCGGCTACACAAGCGCTGAGGGCTCTCCACAAGTGCATCTCGTATTCTCCATTTGTCCATGATTTCCATTCCATGTGAACCTCTGTACATACTGTGTAATCTGGACCTCGGTCTTACTGCGCCACACTACTTGTATTAATGAGTTATGATAATTGTGGCTAGAGTGGCTGAGACCCCAAGTCTTGCCAAGCCTGCTGCCAAGTCTGCTCTCGAACCACACCGGCCCACTTAAATTTCCACCTCTTCGAGCGCCAGTCGCGTCGCAACTCAGCCTCGAACTCGAACTTGACGCAAACCAGCCAACTAAACACCAAAACACCACACCACAACCAACCATCCCTCTCCTCACAACAACTCCCACCAACCAACAACAAACCCCTCCAACAAATAATAAAAAACAATCCACCCACCCAGCACAATGACCAACCTCCCTCCCGCCAAACGCCGCCGCGCGCTCTCCCCCCACGCCTCGCAAGCAACCCACCTCGCAGCCCTCTTCTCCAACCCAACCCAAGAAATCCGCCTCCCCCCGCCCACCTCCAGCACCACCCCAGCCAACTCCCGCAAACCGCTGCCGCCGCCCCCCGAAATTGTTACGAACGTGCAAGGGTCCTCGGCCGGCGCCGGGTCGGGTGAGTTCCACGTGTACAAGGCGGCGCGGCGGCGCGAGTACGAGCGGCTGCGGCAGATGGACGAGGATCTGGCGAGGGAGCGGGCGGGCAGCGAGTTTGAGCGGCGGAGGGCGGAGAGGGAGCGGGAGGATGAGGAGAGGACGAGGAGGAATCGGGAGAGGAGGGAGAGGAAGAAGAAGAAGGGGAAGGGGGGAAAGGGGAAGAAGGGGGGGGAGGGGGGTGGAGATGGGGATGGGGATGGGAAGGGGGATTCGCCGAAGGGGGAGGGTGGAGGAGTGGGGGTTGCTGCTGTCAAGGGAGGGGAGGGGGAGGTGGGAGGTGATACTGGTAACAAGGGGGGGAAGGATGGGGACAAAGAAAATGGCGAGGGGGGGACGGGCGCGGACGCGGACACAGGCAAAAAACAGGAAGCCCCTGTTGTGGCGGACGGCCCGGGGGCTGTTATCCACGACGATGACTGAGGAGGGAATGTCACGACGACTTGAGCAACTCGCTGATCGGCCTTTTTTATCTACCTACAAGGACCTTTTTTTCCTCTAATAGGGTATTATGCTGGCCTAATAACACAGTGGCCTTACGGCCTCTACTCATCGATACCGCCGCCGCCGGTGCCAACGCCGGGTTGCAGTTTCTTAGCGCTGCAGATATCGTCTACTCTCAACAAAAGACAGGCGGACTGGAAATGATTGTCAGCATACAGTTTGTGAAACCGTAGAACTCTATCCAGTGTCACATACCTCAATTGCCGTCTTCATGCTCTGCACCTTGATCGCCTCGGGCTCCCACACGCCATAGTCCTTCATGTCCACCAGCACGCCCGTGTCACCGTTGACACCCCACGAGCTCTTGCCCTCGGCGTGCTTGGCCCGCAGGTCCGTCAGCACACGAACGGGGCTCTTGCCCGCGTTCTGGATCAGCGTCCGCGGGATGACCTCGAGCGCTTCGGCGACGGCCTTGTACGGCCACTGCTGGACGCCCTCGATGCTCTTGGCCATCTGAGCTAGGCGTACTGACACGGCCATCTCGGTGGCGCCGCCGCCGGGTGACAGACGGGGGTGGAACAGGACGTTGCGCGCGACGCCCATGGCATCGTGCAGGTTGCGCTCGATCTCGTTGAGCACGTCCTTGGACGGCCCGCGGAGGAGCACTGTGCAGGCCTTGGGCGACTTGCACTTTGTTAGGAAAGTAAAGTACTCGTCGCCAATCTTCTCAATCTCGAACAGCCCGCACTCGGTGCCAACGTCGGACTCCTGCAGGTCCTCTACCCGGTTGACGATGGTGGCACCTGTCGCCCGCGCTATCCGGTTGTTGTCTGTCTTGCGTACCCGCCGAAGCGCGGTTACGTTACCCTTCATGAGGTAGTGCTGTGCGAGATCTAAAAGGTGGCGTCAGCATGAGTAGAATGTAAAGCACAAGGGAAAACGTACCTGAGACACCCTTTTCCGTAATGACTAGATCCGGGTTCAGCGCGAGGATGTGCTCGCACATGGCCTTAACCTGCTCCTCCTCGATCTGGAGGATGCGGTTCCAGTCCTCTTCCTTGGTAACTTCGATATTTGTTTGTGACTCGCCCTTCTTGTACTCGAGCGAGCAGTCGAGCAGCACGATGCGCGGGTTCTCGATCTTGCGGCGCATTTTGGGGTGCGTGATGTCCTTGTTGAGCATGACGCCGTCCAGCACACGACTGTCCTCGATTTCGCCACCGGGAACCTTCTCAACACGCGCGTACCGCTTGATGTCGACCTCGCGCTTGCCGTTGCCCACCTCCCACGTCACGGTGCGCACCGCCTTGAGCGCTAGGCTGCACATCAGCTCCGACCACCGCGACACGAACTTGGTACCGATCGACGACGAGATGAGCTGGTGCATGGCATTGTCGTCGTTGATGTCAATCGGGAGAGAGATATCTTCGATAATTTGGAGCGCGTCCTTCAGGGCCCGCTTGAAGGCCGAAATGATAATCACGGGATGGATGTTGCGTTCGAGTTGGGGGAGTGCCTGAGCTAAGATCTCGCCAGCTGTTTCCTCCTCATTAGCAAGCATACTATGACGACAGTCTCCGTGTAGCCAACTCACCCAGGATAATAACAGTTGTTGTTCCGTCGCCCACCTCCTCGTCCTGCGTCCGGCTCAACTCAATCATGCTCTTGGCGGCGGGGTGCGACACCTCGATTTCGCGGAGAATCGCGTGGCCGTCGTTGGTGAGGACGATGCCGCCCATGGGGTCGAGCAGCATCTTGAGCATGGCCTTGGGGCCGAGGCATGACCGGATGATATCGGCGACACTGGTTTGGAGGGGTAGAGTATCAGCATGTGGGGTTATAGGGGCATCGATGCGGGGCGGGATAGCGAGCATACGTTTTGGCGGCGGCGATGTTCGATAGTTGGGCTTTCCTTCCGGTCTGCCTCTCACCGCTCTGGGTGTCTACGAGGAAGAGTTCATATCAGCGGGGAGATCGCAGAGGAACATAGCGGGGAAACCTGGACGTACTCATCACCAAGACAGGGGCCTGCATTTTGCCTGTCTTTGGCTTTTTGCCTTGATTTTTCTGGTATCGGTGGTAGTTCTTATGGTACAGGTTGTCCAAAAGACCGAGATGAAGAAGGGCGGTGAAAGTTGTGGGAGGCACCGAGATTATGGATTCGCGTTTGTAAGTTCCAGGTTGTCGGTTCTCTGTCGTCGCCCAGGCAGCTCGCTGCTCAAGGTGGGATGCCCCGAAAAGTTTAGAAAATCGGACCCACCCGAGCTTGGTCCGGGCCTGAAGCGGGGCAGCCGGATCAACAAAGCCTCCGCCTCAGAGGAACAACACCTGCCAACAGCTCGCACGGAGGTAGGCTACAAATCTCCTGAACTTGTTGATGCTCAGTAGATGGTTTCCTTTCTAGAAATATTGAGACCTCTAGTACAATAGTATTCAACATAACAAAAGTCGCTAGAGTAGCAGTAAATACGCGGACAACGTCTGGTGTCAGATCAGACCAGCGGTCAGTCTACTCTTGGATCCATCCCTACACGTACAACACTCAACATTCACTCCACTGTGAGTCCCTGATCTCGTCAAATCTTGCTTGATACATGCCCATCAATTCCCAGCACCCGCATCCCCAAGCCTCACGTAAAGGACAACCTTCTGTAACCCCTCCCCGCTGTTTCCCTGAGTATTGCTGATGGAAATCAGCCCCTCAAACCCATCACTACCCCTACCCAGCCGGCCTCGGACCCAAGCTACCTTTTTTCGGTATCCCGTAGCTCCCCCGCAACCCAAGTCCCTGGGCGCCGTAGCCCCATGGCAACCCTTATATGCAGAAAACAGAAATATACGGAGAATAAAAAAAGGAAAGCAAGTTGAGCGACGGTGACCCGCGGATTTTTAGATCCGGGATATTAGGTCTTAGTAAAGATTGCCGTATGGCCTCTTCGTAAACGCCGAAATGTAAGAAGAATGGAACAGGCGATTGTTGCAGTAAGAGCATTTGTATGAGAAGCAAATGAAAAATAACGCTGGCCCATGTCGCAAAGGTATCATCTAACGAAAACGAACCGGTGATATCGACGTTAGGATGGCTTGTCGATTTGTGCAGATCAGAAATTTTGCGAGATGCCAGCAGTTTGCTGCGGATAATGCGAGGAGTTCTCGATGCGCGTGTTTCTCCTGGCTGTCACGTCCCGGATGACCGGCGAGCCGCCGGCATCGGTAGGTTGGGGGCCATACCCATTGTCCGTATAGGGGTTTCCGCTGCCATACTGGTCGTAGTATTGGTTGCCAGCGCCCGCACCACCCCCACCCCCTCCGTAGGCGACACCGATAGGACCGTCGCCAGAGCCGTCGGATCGGCCAGCGGCGCTATAAGACGACGAGGCGTTGGAGGGACCGCGGCGCACATCGGCACGATTATTGGCGGCCGACGGGCCCATTGCCCCCAGAATCTCGCCCTCGGGAGACGGAGGCGCATCGCCCATGAGGGGCTCGCCGGAGCGAGCGTCGGCCCTGGTGGGCGAAGCAGCGTCGGAATAAGAGGCGCCGGCACCGCCTGACATGGTCGTCGATGCTTTCCTTGTGTTCGAGCCAGCAAGCGTGGTGGAGCCCCAGCCCCGGTAGCCCGTCGGACTATCCTCCCTCATTTCGTAAGCAGTGCCCGCAACAGCGGGGATCGTAGGGTCGGCATTGGGGTTGTAGCCGTAGTCCTCGACCTCCTTGCGTCTCTGCTCCTCGGCGTCCTTGCGCTGCTTCCTCCTACGCCACAAGAAAATACCCAACAGGAGCAGAATAGCAACAGCCGCGATGGGAACAACTACGGCAACGGCGGTCCTCGCACTGCCGTTCAGCCCCCCACTTGGCTCATCAGTGGGATCGATGGTGGAACCCGTTGTTGACGTGGCTGAGGTCGATGGGTCGCCGGTGGGCTGGCCCGTGGGATTGGAGGACTCGGTAACCGTTGTATATATTGTGCTCGTTGGTGGCGGGTCATTATCATCAGGGGTTGAGGAGCTTTGTGGTGGTGGTCTCGAAGTTCTGGATGTGGGCGGAGGGTCCTCTGAACTAGTAGATTGAGGAGGGGGAGGTGAGTTGGTTGTTGACGGTGGCGACGGATCCTCCGAAGATGATGTCGAGGATGGCGGAGGGGGTTCCTCCGAGGTTGATGTTGGGGGTGGTGGAGGCTCAGATGTAGACTCAGGCGGATCTGGCACCGACGGCGTCGACGACGGCACGTCGTCGCCCGCGCTTGTGTCGTTCGACATGACAAATATTTGGCGGCTAAGCCGTGGAAAGTTTCTGTACGGAATTGGCATGTTAGTGGTGAATTGCGCGGCATGGCATAATCGAATGCGTTACAATACGTTAGAGGAAGGAGTGCAGGAGGGAAAAGGTCATTTCATTCATTGCACCTATAACGGTGATGCGAATCAACCTACTTCGCGCTGCAGCGCTAAGAGGATGAGTGCAGCTGTGAGCTGCTTCAAAGAGAGACAAGCTGTGTCAAACTACTAACCTTCAAAGCAACGGCGAGGCCAACGATGGTCGCAAAACTGGATAGCACGGGCGCAAGTGCTCAAGCGACAGCGAGATTTGGATCTGGCGCAGAAAGGGGGTGTTTGAGAAGCAAAGCAGCGAGACCGAATGGATTGGCTCAGGGCGCGACGGCTCGGCGTGGACTGGGCCACTTGGCGTCTGATCTCTGCCTGCAGTCGGGCGTCGGCGCCGCGGGACTAGCAGCCCTAGGCGCTGGAAGCGAAAACAGGCGCGCGGCGAGAAAACGGAAGACCGGCGCTTGGGAGTGACGTTTGACGATGCCGTCTCGTGTCGTCAAAATAGGTGACCCGAGAGAATGGAAAGTGTGAAAGACAAGGTGGTGGGCGGGAAAGGGAAAGAGGACGCTGAGCTGACAGTGCGAAATTGCAGGAAATTGAGCGCAGCTTTCTATTTCCGCCGAGATCCCAGGGTGCGCTTGGACATGCATCTGGCAGCTGCAGGGGCTGTGCGGCCAGCACGCCCAATCCGGCGAAGCGGCGAGAACGGTACGCAGACCCGCAGGCGATGACCACGCGCCAATTGTCCCACGTCGCGATGGGAAGCCGACCCGAAGATACGTTGCTTGTGGCGGAGGTGCACGATAGCCGGTTTCTCTACACAGCATGGATTTGCTCTGGTGTCTCGGCGGTCGATCTCCCAATTTCTCCCCGGCACAGAATCGAGCTCGCGACTCTTGTCTTGCTCTCGTTGTCGACGAACCTGCAAAATCAGTGGTTCGGACGAGGTGAACTGGCCCGGCCTGTTCCTGCGCTAATTCGGCTAGGCTTGTTGGGCGAGGTGGGGCTGAATCTCCGCAAAACCTCTGGGCAAGGTAAACGGTTGAATTCTCTCCGGGACCTAGGAGCTTGGTTAAAGTAAGAAAGGACAGAAACAGAAGCGGAGGACCCCAAGAGAGCTTGACGAGAGCTGGATCCGACGGCAAAGCTTGTGGCCATGTGAAATGCAAAGACTTTGCTTGTTTGGCGGACTCAAACAAATGAAATATCGAGTCAGGCAAATCAGGGCCCGTGTAAGCTCGGGACGATCGGGTACCCTCAGTTTTGTAAGGTGGACGTATCTTCACAGTACCGGACACAGTGTCAATAGGTATTAAGTCCCGCCGGACGGCCTGATGGCGCTGAGTAACTTGCTCTCTCACCATGACCCTTTCGTTGACGCCTCACACGATAAACTTTTAATGGAGGAACCTGCAGTTTCTCATTTCAACTTTTTGCAATCGCTCGTCCGATCAATTGCAAGTAACCACTCGCGCGGATTTTAAGTGCGGGGCAGCAACATACATATAGCAAGGATTGCCTGTTCAATCAAGACCCAGCCGTTGAACTTTTCCCCTTCTTCTTTCGCTCCAATGGGAGAGGGTCGCAGAGTGCCAAAACCTCGTGTTGAGCGCACAAACAAGTGGAGGCCCCCGACCTGATCAACGATTCGGCAACAACCTCTCCCAAGGAGGCTGTGTCCCATCTTGGCAAGCAGCGGAGCGCATGATCTTTGTTCGCTCGAGACGAAACACAGCACCGTTCAGCTCGAAACACAGGACACACGGAGAACCAGATTATTACACGACATTGCGGCTGGACAACCCCGCATGTTTGCAGCTTTTACTTATAGAATGAAGGTGAAAAGAGATCAGCCACGAGCGCGTTAACATTCTGGTCAACATCAGCTGCGTCAGCAATCAAACAAATGAATGACCGGTCCAGCTTCGTAGATGAGGACTCATGGCCCCCCATCTAACCCTAACCCCAATTGAATTACACCATCAACAACTGCCATCACTGGAATATTTGGCTTGTCTTCGACCGCATAGATAGACAGATAGGTTGAGGACACAGCGCCACAGATAGTTCAGAACCCAGATGATATTGACCTCTCAAATGTACATTTTAGCCACTACGCCATCATCCATCCAAACCATGATATCCCTCCCTCCACCTGCCCAAGAAACCAAACAAGACCTAGACACAGCAAGTTCTCGACACCCACCACCACATATACACAATACAGTGCCATATACCGCCGCCCTTATTCCATCCCCTTTCATCTTTGCATAGGTACATATATTACCAACCCACTCAACCTCACCCAACTCCATGATAAACACCCCCCTACTTCAACCCAAACCCCTCACTCTCCCCCACCGCCCTCCACAGCACCTCCACAAACCTCTCGCGGTCCGTCGCCCGCCACAAGCCGACCGAGTTGAAGCAGGTGCGCGCGGTGGGGAAGCGCCCACACTCGTCGCCGAGACACGCCACACGTATGGCCAGCGACGCCGCCCCCAGCGCGGGGAGCCGGTCACTGCCCGTGATGAAGGCCAGTAGGCGCCGCTGGTCGCGTGCCGGGGCGGTCTGGAAGGCTTCCCAGAACCAGCGGATGGTGGGCTCTTCTTCTTCTTCTTCGGCTGCTTCTCCGTCGTTGTCGCCTTGTTGCTCCGCGGGGCTGGTGGCAGTGTTAGTGGCCGTGTTGCTGGTGTTACCCGCCCCCCGCGGCCGCCGCCAGCCATCATACACGGCGACCGCACGCAACGCAGCAACATCCAGCGGCGCGCCATCCGACACCCCCGCGGAGCCACGCACCAACAACTCAATTTCCTCGGGCCGAAAAAGCGACAGCGCCCCCCCACCACCACCACCACAAACGGTATAAAACCCCCTCTTGAACGGCTCAAACTGTCTCGCCACCGACCCCTCCAGCCGCATGGCGCACGTAAGGCATCGACATACTCGCGGCGGGTTGGCATTGGTGACGGCGCGGCGGTCGCCGCGCGGGGCAGAGTGGGGCGCGGTCGACGGCGCACGTAGCGCGCGGCGTCGACGGCAAATACCAGCCCGAAGGTCTCCTCGACGTCGCCGTCGTAGTCGAGGAGTTGGCGGAGCCCCGCGCGCGAGGGTGGGGGCGGTACTCGGCGAGGTCGTCGAGGGTGTAGGTCATGGGGGGGCGGGGGTGGGTGGTGGTGTGGGTTGTTGTTGGGGTATAGGGGGGCAGCGGGGGCGGCCGGCGAGGAGTCTGCGGAAGGCTAAGGTTGGGAGGGGCATCTCCTAGGATTGTCTGAGTTGGTAGATTGGCTATGCCGAGGACTATCTCCTACCAAGGAAGAATTGCTCCGAAGGGTTTCGAGCTGAGTTGGGGTTGAAGTAACAATAATTCTAATCTTTCTCGGTAAAATGAACTTGCCTGGGTCAAAGTAGGTGG
>NT_165980.1:3406042-3435070 GCF_000143365.1 Chaetomium globosum CBS 148.51
CAGGACGTACCGTGGTCGGGGTTAAACACCTCCCGCACCAGGAGCAGAAACCACTCCTTCCGCAGCCCCCCTGCATCGACACCCTCCTCGCCCTTGAAAACGATCTTGAGCTTCTTCTTGATATCCTCCCCGCCGCTCCCAATCACCTCGCTGACGGCCTTCAAGCTGTCATCCACGAGACACTCACGGCGGATATTCAAAACAAAAAACTGCTGCACCACCCTGTTGGTCAGGATGCTATCGAAAAAGGCATCCCTCGCCTTATTCGACATTTGCCGCCTAGCATCATGCTCAAGGATCTGAATCTTAGCCCCGATGCTCAAGAGGAACGGGTGTTGGCAGAAGGAGAAGCGACCCTGTCTGCGCTCCCACGCCTCGAACTCGCCCACCAGGTCCGCGTCGTCGAGCAGCGTCATGTAGAAATCACTCGTAGCGAGTATCTGGCCCGGCGCGTGGACAATCTCGCGGTGCCTGTTGCCGGGGCTGTCGGGCCGGTTGGCCAGCCCGCGGTGGGCGTGGCCCATGTTGTTGGCGGCGAACAGGAAGCCGAGGACCTGCGCGGTGGCTTTGATCTGCCAGTCTTCCTGGTAGACGACCTGCTTCTTCTTCTCCTGTTGCTTCTTGGCTCGCTGCGAGTGTCCCAGCGCGGCGTGGAGCGCGGCCGGGGAATGGCTGGGCCCCATGTTGGGGATGAGACCGCCCATGTAGTCAACCTGGCTCTCGTGTCTCTTCTCGTTCTGCCGGATCAAACGGTAGGCGAGGAAGCCGGAAACCAAATCCTTTGTCTGCACGAACAACGGCTCGGAATACCTGGCGAACCAGGCCACGAGATGGTTGTGGCACTCGGCGGGTGTGTTGGACATGAGCCCCATAATACGTTTGATGATGACGGAATGCCGGCCTGACGCGGGCCCAGAACCTCGAGGGGAAACGCTGCTTGGTGTTGGCAAGGGGCTCGTTGGTTGATATACACCAGCATACGGTTTGTAGGAGGCGTGTAGAAGGGGGTTCGCTGTGATGATGAGCAGGAACCTGAGATCCCGGGGCACGGTGAGGGGCCGCCCGGGGCGTTTGAGAATGGACTCGGAGGCTTTCAGAAGCGCCCTATGGACATGTTCTTGTCCGGCGAGAAGTTGTTTCTCGATGTCCTGCAGCGCAGCAGGAGGTACGGCAAGAGCTGGGTCTTCGGCCACCAAACTCTCATAGACAGCTGACCAAGCCCGTGCCGGCTCGATGGCCGTCCTGTACCACTCCTCAAGCGCCGCCCAGTCCATGTACGGATTCCTCGGGCTGACGATCGAGGGGCCACTCTGGCTCCTGCCGGACGGTGTTCTCACCGGTGCTTCTTCGTGTCCGATCCACCATGTACCGTTCTCGGCAAAATCGCCCACGAGCAAGAGCTTGGGGTCCAGGTCGGGGACGGGGTAGCTGGTGCTCCGACTTTCTCGACGAGCGCCGGTGTGCTCGGAAGGACGACGGGGTCTACTCTCGGCCCCGTGACTGCTATGGGGCTGGACTCGAGGAATTAAGAAAGATGTGTTTAGACACTGAAACGTAGTGAAGCACTGGACAATATAGTCTTCGAGCGACTTGAATACCCTCCTAGTCTCCTCCCCCGGACTTGGGGGCGGATGGCGCGGGCGGACCCCAGGTCCCGGTGGCATGGGGTTGTGGAGGGGAGACCGTTTTTCTGGGGACGTGGAATACATTCTTGATGTAGTAGTGCCAGCCCAGCTGGGGGCACGGCGGTGCAGAGCTGGGCTTCTGGGTGGACCAGGGCCTAAACGTGGCTCAAAGTTCAGAGAAGTCTTGGGCCGCAGGGACGGAGGGGCGGCGGTGGATGGCGTGGGCACCCTGGCATAATCGGGTGTAAGAAATGACGGCTTGACGGGAGACTCCCTACCAGGGGCAGCGCCACCAGTCTGCTTCTTCAAAGCCGAAGTCAGAAATGCACGAAGGCACTGGTCGACTAAAACCTTGGTATACCCGAGAGATATTGTTTTGTCTGCATCACAGGTTAGTCCTCAATGATCAAGGCTGGGTGCGTGAAGCGACTTTCATACCTCTCGGTGCAGGCTGCTCCTCGAACGTCACTGCCACCTCCTGGGGGTCCTCCCTCCTGACATCACGGTCCACAGGTGATACATCGTTGATAGTCAGGCAAATCGTACACCTGAACATCTGCAGCTCCTTCGGCCAGCGCACCAGCGACCCGCACGTCATACAACGCCCCGTCGTGAAGTCCCTGCTCCCCGCCGAAGAACCATTCCGATGCCCACGCACCGGAGGCTGATTCCCCTTGATACCGAGTCCCTCACCAGTAGAATCAGACCCAGACTCTTCGGCGCCGGCCATGGTAGCGGATCGCTTCTTCTTCCTGCCCGAAAACAGCGAGGGAAACGGATGGCTCACGGAGCGGGTATGGCGGGGCCGGGGGTGGAGATCCTCATCCGAGCTAGAATCGTTTTGGAGCTGGTGGTTTTGCATGTTATCCCACGCATCGATTTCCGAAACCCGGGAGGCGCTTCTGTATCGCCCGACGGTGGGCCTGTCACGCCCGTGGCGAGGCGTCAAGTGCTGGTCTCGGCCAAAGCCCGGCGCGGGTGCGGGTGCGGGTAATGTGGGTTCCGCCGGGCGGTGCGAGCCGCCACCGCCTCCTCCTCCTCCTCCTCCTCCCCCAGGCCACGGAGCCATGATTGCTCTCGTTGTCCCGTATTGCGTGTTGTCTGGAATGTGGAGATGGTGTCTTTCATCCGAGACCCCTCGGTTTCGGGATCTTCTGTCGACTGGTATGCGGCAGTCCAGTCAAGACAGTCTCGAATTGACGACTTGAAACTCATTAAAGTAGTTCCTTTCAGTGTAGTTGTCTGATCCCAGATGAGAAATGTCGAAGGCATTGAGTGGAAAGAGGATACAGCACAAGCTGAACAAACACACGCGACCTTCAGACCAGCTCGCCCCTTACTAAGATAGGTATGTACTCTGTAACTCAACAGGGGTAGAGGTAGCCGATGGGGCGCGAATGTTTGACGTCGGAACTGACGTCGAAGACGGGGAACGAAACTAAAAGCAATGGCCAAAATCCCCAACGCCGTCGCCGTCTCCGTCGGGCCAAGGAACAAGGCAGTAAGTAGCAAGTCTTGCAACAGAACTGAAATAAATCAATAAAGGGCCGAAGACCGGGAGTCAGCCAGCGGCTGAAAGGGTGGTGTGAGTTGGCGACCCTCGGGCGATCTTTCTTGGGACCTGACCCTCTAACCATTCATCGAGCTTGTCGCCGGACACGGCGGATCCAATGCCGGGAGCTCAAAAAACAATGAAACACAAGCAATCTGAAACCGTGCCAGCCATGCTTGACCATCTGCAGGAACAAAAACCCAAAAGCTGGAGCTTGGTATGGTACAGATCTGTCAGGGAGGTACATGTACGCCAAATACGAGAGGAAGCCCAACTGCCCGCTCGGCATGTTGACCCCATTTGACTGCTTCGCTTCTGTGGGGTGCAGTGCAGCAATCTTCAGCGCCTGCAAGGGCCGGACAGATGCGGGAAGCCTTGCGCTGCTGGCGCTAATGAGGGCCCCTGTCAAGTCGGGAGGAAGGCACTGTATATCCGACCCCTATATGCACTGTACGGCAACACACCTATCATCCATGTGAAGTCCTAATCGGTAAGCTCCTAAGGCAGTAAAGTTAAGACTCAGACACAGACGCGGCCCAGGCACATGGACACCAAGAGCAAGAGAGATACAGAGATCATACCCTCTTCTATTGGTATCACTACAAAGGGTCCGCGAGATAAACACCCTAGAATAAAAGAAAGAAAAAAACACATCGTTCCTCCCACAGGCCGCGCGGCCCGGGACCTGAGTTGATCTGAGTATCAAGCCCCATTTTAACAAATCAGAGCCACCGAGACTAGAAGGAGATGTCACAGCCCGTAAAACTCCCAGCCGTCACCATTACCCCCACCACCCCCCGCAGTTGCTCCCCCCACCTCATCATGGGAGGGCGCAAACTCCGTCCTCAGCTCTTCGCCCTGTAGTCACAGCTCATCCTCCTCGAGCTCTGACGGCTTGAGCAGGCCGCCCACCTTGGACCGGCGCTCGCGGTCCGCCGCCGTGGCGTCGCGTTCCTGCTGCTCCTTCTCAACCTGGTACAGCTCCGCGTTGTCGCCGGCGAACTCACGGAGGGCGATGAGGAAGTCGCGCAGCGTGAGGCGGAACTTGTCGTACTGCGTGTTGAGCGTGAAGAGGCTCTCGGCAAAGGCTGTGATTTGGGCTCTGAAGAAGAAGAATTAGATCATTGCTGCCCGGTTAGGCCAGCGGCGTGGGGGAAATAAAACTTACGGGGTGAGATTGCCAAACGCGTTCTGCAACAAGGTGCTAACAAAGTTGCCCAAGAATTCGCGGTTGCTCGTGCCGGGTTGCGCCTGGTCGGGCTGGTAGATGGGTCCCTGGATCTTCGGTTGCGTGGCGTCGGCGGGGGAAATGAAGTAGAACAGCCGCATCAGCAGCATCGACTGCGTCTTGAAGCCGGCCTTATGGTCCTGGTCCGTCAGGACAAAGAAGACATCCTGCAGAATCGTGATGAAGAACTGGTTGAAGAAAGCATTCGAGGTCTGCACGTCCGTCTTCTCGGCAATGTTGTTGATCAATTCTAGGCACATGTTCAGCCCAGCCGTTTCGACGTCGCGGTTGTCGTGCTTGCTTGCCCACAAGCAAGAATCGATCACAAACTTGAACTGCCGGTTGTCAAGCTTCAGGAGGGCTGCAAGTTGTTAGTGCTATCCGATGAAACCCCAAATAAGACAACATACCAGGGAAGCAGTGAAGATTGATGGCCCGGAGAAGGTTGAAGAACTCGACACGATGCTCGGGGAACTCGGAAAAGTCCTTGTTGATCATGTCCAGAGTGCATTCGAAAACGTTCTCCATGATCACGGGTACTTGGTCCTCCATAAGGTGCTAGTTTGTACGTGTCAGCCATTGTCAAAACAGTCACTCCCACAGATTGAAGCATACCGAAAGTTTGGTAATCATGGCGGTCATGGCCTTCAAGACCTCGGCATCACGAGCACCGGCGACATTGCGGCTGTAGTCAACCAGCACGGAGTCAAGAAGCTGGGGCACCATCTGGGTCCGAACGGCTTGCAGATCTTCCGCCTTGTCGACAAAGGTCTCGATAAGCTTCAGGATCTCCTTTTTGATGGTCCGTAGACCGCGGACCTTGGGCATCTTGGTCGCAATCTCGCCTAGAAACAGTAAGCATCACAGATACCCGAGAGGCGTAATCAGAATAAGCACAAACCTTCACGGGCAACCGCCTCAGAGATAAGCTGGCTGGTCGCCGCGTACATCTGCAGCATGTCGTTGTACAGGCGGCCGATCTGAGGGAAGAAGTAAGGCCCGATAGACGAACAGGCAGACACGTTGGTCTTCATGATGTTGCCAATAATCTTGATAGTATCGGCGTCTTGTAGAATGGCTGGGTTGAT
Source organism: Chaetomium globosum CBS 148.51 (assembly GCF_000143365.1). Taxonomy (NCBI): domain Eukaryota; kingdom Fungi; phylum Ascomycota; class Sordariomycetes; order Sordariales; family Chaetomiaceae; genus Chaetomium; species Chaetomium globosum. Next base: position 3,411,536 of record NT_165980.1, read on the forward strand.
GGTCGCCTGCTTGATGATCTCGTCCCAGGCGGCATTCGGGATGGCCATCAGCTCGGACAGCAGGCGCTCCTGTTGATTTCTATTCCCCTGGGCCGCCACCATGTAGCCACATGCCTCGTAGAACGTGTGAACTTGCTGAGGAGTCAGATCGCAAGTGATCTTACCAAGATTGCGGATAATCTCCTCGATGAACGGCTCGTTCTCGCTAGGTTGGAGCGCAACGAAGTGACGCCTGCACTGCTTGGCGATCTTGATGAAAGTATCGCAGGCCATGTCCTGGACGCCTAGTGAGTGTTAGCAAGACGAAGCCTCTTCGGTTATCAGGTTTGACTCGCCTTCGTGAGACTCATGCATGAACTCAAAAAGCTTGTTGACAACCGTCTTCAGGAACTTCCAATGGGCCTTGAGGAAACGCGGATATTGCCCCACAATATACATAATGTTGCTGGCCACCACGGCTTTGTTGTCCTTGCCGCGCTTCATTTCGGTAAGGCCGAGCAAATCCTTGATCACGGTGACGAGGAACCGCTTCTCTGTCTCCTCGTTCATGGCTAGAGAAATGGAACCGATGGCCCAGCACAGGACGTTGCAGTTGTGCCACGACCACTCGGACCCGTCTACCTGTCGCGCTAGTTTCTCCGTCATGATCTGCTCAGTGTCGATGACATTCAGATGGGTGAGGTAAACGAGGCACTCCCGAATCGTCTTGTAAAGTTGAACCGTGTCCGTCTCTTTAACGAATTCGCGGACAATTTCGCCCTCTTCGTTCTCCACGATCAGAACTTCCTCCGGCCTGACCATCTTCTCGATCATGACCACCCGTAGGTTCGACAAAACCTCGTTGTACTTGTGCTTGCGGAGCGGGTAGTTGGTGAGCAGAGCCGGGTTTGGCGCGCCGCCGCCGCCCATCACATTCAGGGACATCGAGGTCATGTCGGAAATAGGCAGTGACTGCATCTCCTCGTAGAGTTCCTGGACGAGTTTCAGCCAATAGTCGAGGCAGATCTTGAAGATTTCGCGGTCGTCGATCTGGGAAATTCGAATCAGGTAAAAGTGGCCGTGGGTGAGGAAGTCCCGATTCGGAAGGTTTTCAATGAGCTGCACCGCGGGTCAGTTTACCAGAGCACATATGCTTTGAGCCAGCCACAGGAACTTACCGGCAAATGCATGCCGTAGAAGTTGCAGAGGAAAAGCGCCAAGTTTTGGATAAACTCCTGGTCGCGGGAGTTGCTCTGTGGATATGTTGTCTTGAGGTCCATGTCCAGGGGGATGATGTTGGAAATGGATGTCAAGACCTCGGTAAACATCTTGACCAGCTGCTCGTCATACGAGTTCATCTGGCCTGGGCCTCCCGTTTGCAAACCGCCAATCTCGGTCAAGCACTGCAGCGTGATGTTCCGGAACTCCGGCACCTCGAGGAACCTTGTCCGGAGCGTCTCGATCAAGGGCGTCTCGAAGATATATCCCAATGGAATCCAATTACAGAAGCGCAAGAGCGTTTCCAAGGTGGCCTTGATAAGGCTCGGCTGGTCGGCGCTGTTGAGGATCTCCTGGCAGAGCTGGAAGATCTGTGAAAACTCGGCGCACATGGTTGTCTTCAGGTTGCGGGTTTTGGTCGACGTCATCTGCTCGGCAGAGTAGTCGAAGACCTCCTCGGAGAGAAGTCGTAGAATGATCATGTTGTTCTCGCATACCGACAAACTCGAGTGGCAGGCGGAAATGATCTCGTTGATGAACGTAGGCCAGTTGTGGGGCCATTCCTGCTTTAGGACCGAGACGAGGACGAGGTTGAGTTTGTTGAGAAGGGTGCGGTGAGTTTTGAGAGCCTCCTCGCTGTTGGAACACTGCAGGATGTACTGCACGACGAAGTTACGGATTCCTATTATTTGTCAGCCGCCTGCCCCCGTCGATACCAGCGATGGTGCGGGCTACTTGCCTTGACACTGGTCCCGTGGGAGGACCTTCCACCTTGTAGTGATCACATTATCGAGGACTTGCAGACCCAGAACTATTTCGTTGTCAGCGACCCAGTGATACTCCCAGTGTCGAACCATGGGGGGTGCAAACATTTGGTTTGTTCGTACGTCGCCCTCGACAGGATATCATCCACCATCAACCAGGCATCGGGATCCTCCTTGAACTGCAGCGAACGGTTAGTCAAAATCGCGGCGCAGTTCGGTGGGTCGGTGATCGTGGACGTGCCTGGTTCAGAGCGGCTTGGGCAGCTTTTTGCTATTACAATGACACGAGTCGTTAGCATCAAGATTCGTACAACAGCGGAATCCTCCCACAGTAGGAAGTCGTGTGTATGTTTACCTGCTCGCCGCGGCCCTCATAGAAGGCCCGAACGGTGGCGTCCAACTCCTCGATGGAGACGGGCATGGTCGCACGCCTTGTTACGTAGCCGGTCGAATCTCCAAGGAAAGCCTAGTGAGCGGGTGCGGACCAATGCGCAGGAAGAGGTTGAGATTTGGTGTTGAGGGGGTGATGCAGAACGAAGGTCGGCTATGTTCTGATGCGGGGGTTTTGGAATGGAAAGTGCAAGTATGTAGGTACGCAGGGTCCGAGAGGGCGGTCAAGGTCTTGAAAGAGAGGGCTGAGCGGAATGACGGAAGCATGGAAAAGAGATTGAGGATCGGGTCGAAAGCTCCAAAGGCCGAACCCCACCAGCCTCTCGATTGTCGCTGCAACCCCGCCTTCAAGCGGCAGACGCTGTTGTGCTGGCGTTTGGGAAGCTCCAGCGCGACCCCACTGTGCCGCTTTGCCAAGTCCACTGTGAGCCTGCAAAGGGTCACCCTAACCCTGGCATGTAAGGAACAGAAAGGCTGCCTCTCATCAAAGATCAGACACACAATTGCATCGCAGTTGTTGCGTTATGCTTCTGGGAAGTTGCTATAAAGACCTTTATTGTTTATAAGCACTAGTTTAGGCTCTTTACGCTCGCATTATGTACCATCTATGGCTTCTTATATCCGCACTCAGCCAAACCCTCCTCCAAAGACTTGAGAGCGTGGTCAACATCCGTCCGCTTCGGATCGAGCTGTCGATTTGTCAGCACATATTCCTTCCCAGAGTTCGGCCACAAAGGAACATAACTTACCAGGCTGACGCCCATGTGTCCAAACCGGATGTACTTGGTAGCGATCTCCTTGTGAATGCCGCCGGCAAACACCACGCCCTTCTTGCCGAGGATGGGTAGGAGGTCGGTGCCTTTGACGCCCTCGGGGAGGTAGATGGCCGTCATGCCGTGAGCCTGCTCGGCAGGGTTGCCGGCAACCTGCTTGAGGCCAAGGCCGGTGACGACCTTCTTGATCCTGTCGGAGCCAGCCTTGTGGGCGGCAAACCTCTCGGAAATGGGCTTCGATAGGATTTGGCTAAGAGCTGTGTGCAGGGCGTGGACGAGCTGAGGAGAAGGGGTGGCGAAATAGGAGGGCTTCTTGGCTTCGTAGTTTTGCATGACTGTGTTTGTTAGCATTAATCCCCCCCGTCCAATCATTGGAAAGGCTTACTTGGTGCCCAGTTCTTCATGGACGCGAAATAGGCGGCGGGGGGCGTCTTCCGGGCTTGGACGGCCTTCATGGCCCGGCCGCTGAACATGGAGATAGAGAGACCGGCGGGGCACCCGATGGCCTTCTGGCTAGCCGTGACAACGCCGTCCAAACCCCAAGCATCAAAGTCGATCTCCTCACACGCCACGCTGCATACGCCGTCGACGATGATGAGGGTGTCTGGTGAGACCTTGTGGACGAGGGCTGACAGCTCCTTTAGCTCGCTGAGGACGCCGGTAGAGGTATCCACGTGTGTGACGGTGATGGCCTTGTACCGCTTCTCCGACAGCGCCTTCTCGATCTCCGGCAGCTGCGGCTTGGTGCCAACGGGCGCCTTGAGCTCCGTAACATTGGCGCCGTACACTCGCAGGCAGTCGGCGAAGCCGTCGCTGAAGTAGCCGGTGCCGAGCACGAGAACGTCCTCGCCGGACTCGATCAGGTTGGCGGCCACAAGATCCCAGCCGAGAGTGCCGGAGCCGGAGATGACGAAGGGTTGCGCCGAGGGGTCCGTGGTCTGGAAGAGCTTGCGGAGCATCGAGAGAGTCTCGCCGAAGGTTGCGACGAAGCCGGGGCCAACATGGCTCTCGCTGTGAATTTCCCCGTCAGCCACCAAGCTCTACACACTCTCGATAGGTACAATGTGGCGATTAGCGGCCTACCTGTAGTGACTCATGGATTGTAGTACCGCATCATCGAATTCGATGGGGCCTGGGATCAGGAGCGTCGGGTGTGCGGGTTGGGATGACATTTTGGCCGAGGTAGAGAGCTTGCGTGACTGTGTTTTGGGCAGCAGGGAGGTGTCGATGGTGTCCGGGAGGCGTTCGACGGTGTAGGGGGTATTGATCGGATACACGGGGGCGAGGTGCCTTGAGATGAGTGATAGCCGGGCGGGGTGATTGTCGGGCGGGTTTTGGCGGGGCATCGAGGCCGTTGCTATTAGTCGTCTGAACAACGAGCGCGGAGTATGCGCCAACTTGAATACCTCGGGTAGCAAGACCATGGAATGCACGAGATCTCCACTGTACTTGTAAACCTGCCTTGGGCTACAGTGCGGAAGCTTAAAGTAAAGTACAGTAACTTTACGGCTGAGGCGCTTCTGCATGCACTATCGCCAAGTTATTCCTCACTTCACTTTTGTTGTTAGGACTTCAATTGATCCCAACGTAGTCGCATGAAACTCGGAACAGCAGCAATCGGCAACGGAAGCACCGAACATTTATTAGTAAGGGCCTCATTGGCCGTAGCGGGGTATTTAGGATTAGAGAATGCCCGCAACTCCATTGCAGCCAATATCCAATGGTCAAAGTCAGCGGGGCCAGGGTGACTTCTGCCGCGCTCCAGACCAACGGGCCCCTTTTACGGATTTAACTCGCAGATTTGCAGCAACGTTTGCTTGCTTTCAGGCCGGGCCCGTCCGGCCGGCCCTGCCGATCCCGGCCACCGGCTGCCAAGAGCGGGAAGACACCCCGCAGCCCTGAATCGTCAACCGGCACAAGCTTGAAGAGTACTGATACTGCGTCGTTACACGGTGTCCAAATATAATTCTAGCGGTGAGAACCTCTGCGCGGACACGAAGAATAATGAGGTCCTGGTATCTGTGATGAAACGTCATTGGCCTCAAGATGGAAATAGTTTAAATCCCGATGTATGTACTTGCCCATGTGTACCGAGGCTCGCTGCGAAGATACGGCATTGAACGGCGGAGATATGTAAGTTAGCGTATTCTTAAGGCAACGCTTGAAAAGCGGTGGGAACATGATTTTAATTGAAAATAGATGAGATAATGCTAACAAAATACTCACATGTCGGATGAATGAATGTATACGTCCCGGCTCTAACTCAACTCCAATCCCACACAGAGTACAGAGGAACCAACCCTAACCCTTAACTATCATCTCCCCTGGCAAGGGCAGCTCCATCCCAACTCGTCGTCATCGCGTCCCCAGCTCCAGCTCAACACCGTTGCCCAGCGCATTCGAACCACCACCCTAATCAACGACGCCTCACGATAATAACGACTTCGCACGGCGAACATACCAATCCCCGCCACTGCTCGCAACAAACTCCTCCCGATTATCTCACAAACCAGCCCTCTACCGACGAAGCCCCCTCAAAACCGACCACTCGTCTCCCGGCCACCCTCACGGCAACAAGCCACCACTCCCACAATGGCCTTCCTAATCCTCGTAATTGGTGACCTACACATACCCGACCGCGCACTCGACATCCCCCAAAAGGTAACCGCCCACACCCACTCCCTTCCCCTCCCATCCCCCCTCCACTCCATCCCGCTAACGCCCCTCCGCCTTCCCAACAAACAGTTCAAGAAACTGCTCTCCCCCGGCAAGATCGCGCAGACGCTCTGCCTCGGCAACCTCACCGACCGCACGACCTACGACTACCTGCGCAGCATCGCGTCGGACCTCAAGCTGGTGCGGGGGCGGACCGACGTCGAGGCCTCGGGCCTGCCGCTGACCCAAGTGGTGACGCACGGCTCGGTGCGCGTGGGCTTCCTCGAGGGCTTCACGCTGGTCAGCGACGAGCCGGACGTGCTGCTGGCGGAGGCGCATCGGCTGGACGTGGATGTGCTGTGCTGGAGCGGGGGCACCCATCGGTTTGAGTGCTTTGAGTATATGGATAAGTTTTTTGTGAATCCGGGGAGTGCCACGGGGGCGATGACGACGGATTGGGTGGCTGGTGGGAGTGGCGAGGTGAAGGGGGATGCCGAGGAGGTGGTGCCGAGCTTTTGTCTGATGGATGTAAGTTTTGCTTCCCGGTTTGCCTTGCGTGGGGGAAGAGGGGTTGGACTTGGTGTTTGGTTGCTAACGAGGCGGTTGTGGGTAGGTGCAAGGGATTTCGTTGACGTTATACGTTTATCAGTTGAGGAAAGGGGAGAACGGGACTGAGAATGTGGCGGTCGAGAAGGTTACTTACACCAAGCCGGTCGAGCCGACGGGGGCGCCATGATGAATACGGCCAGGGATGGTACTATTGCAATAAAGAAATGGTCGAGGGTATAGCTGCCACGGGCATCTGGGCGATGAACGTCGGGAGAGACAGAACCGGCCTGGACATTTGGCGGGTCGAGATGCGAAGGCTCCAAGACTTCCTGGGGAAGTGGAGGTTGATGGAAATGACGATCAGGGAGGAATGGCTTCCTAGGGTCCATCGCATAGCCGGGATGATGTGCCATATCGACAATAGGAGCATCTGCTGCATTTGCGACCAGGGGTGGGACCGTCTAGCGCGGGCCTCCTGGAGGCGTTGGCGAGCAAGGGGACAAGGCGCCGCTGGTAGCGGACGTTCCTTGTGTGAAGATCCAGCTAATTGGGAAATAAACCATCAACTACCCTTCGCTGTTAGAGCCACTCCGGCACATGTATCATTTGTGTTCCCTGCTTGTTCGTTGAGAGCGAGAAGCCGTACCACTTCTAAACAAAAACATGGAACAAGACAACATTCATCGATAACATTAACAAGGTGGTATCGAATCATCAACCGCCCGCACTAGGAGAGAAGCCCCAACGAGCAACTTCTACCCTGAACCTCGTCCTCACTCAAACAAAAACCAAACCAAACACCCCCACTAGCTAGCCCGGATACCTAGCCAGCCGTGCCATATCCAGCCCTCCCCAAGCCGAAAACCCATCCCACTGAACAAAAGAACGCCAAACGCTGTGCAACCCGCCTCTTTATCACTAACAACCGCTAACCCAAAAGATGGGAAACGGGAAAAAAAATCATAACATCATACTCCTCCTCCTAGCAACCCTCCCCTCCCTCCGGCTCGCAGCATCCTCCCCCTCGGTCGAAGCCCCACTAGTATCAGCATCGGCCGCAACGGAGCTATCCTCCAAGCTCTCTAGCATAGAACTCGGCTTCGGCACGAGCATCGATGCCCTCTTCCTCGTAGCAAGCGTAGACCGTGACTTAGGACGTGATGGGTTTGATTTGCTGTCATGTTCCTCCTCGTCGAGGAGTTCGCGGAGGGCGGCGGCGGCGGCTACGGATGATTTCCGGGTGATTCTTGCTCTCGATCCCGTGATAATGGAAGAATGGGACGGGGCAGGCTTCGGTTCGCTATTCGTGTCGGGCGTAGGGTGCGTGGAAGAGGCGACAGGCGAGGAGGCGTTGAAGTCATAGATGTCTGCTGCTGCTTCAGATGGAGGTGGAGGTGCTGGGTTGTCGTTACGGGTTCTGTGGAGACTGTTCTTAAGTCTGTTGCTGTTCGTATGTGCGGGTGCTTCGGGTTGTGCTGTGACTGCCGGACTCAGGTCTCTGCTTGCGCCATCGGACTTCCCTGGAACCGCAAGAGACTCTCGACGGCTGCCAACCGCGGACGGCCGCTTCCGCCTATCAGTGACGACGGTGTCGGGTAACGTCTCAGAGAAAGCGTCTTTCTGCGCCAATGGGCTCAGAAGCGCTTGTTGCTGGGCGGGTGGTGTTGGGTCGCTGGCAAAGTTGATCTTGCTGTTGCTACTAGCAGAACTCCCCGGTTCTAGCTTTATTTTAGTGGCAGAAGATAGAGTCAAATGCTGATCGTCCGACTTCATGGAGGTCCGATGAGCGTATTTTCCTTCCCCGGTAACGGCATCGAAGAGTTCCTTAGTTGGCCGCCGCATCTTGTCCCGTAGATTCGGTTCTGCGTAACTGACGGCAGCCCTGGCACGGCGGCTCGGGCGAATCGTCTCACCAGTCGAAGATATATCGGCGGGTGGCGGGGTGTCATGGAGCATTTCTTCGGGTGCCGCCCGATGCGGTGTCGTCGGAGAACTCGGGGTTGCTGACGGTAGAGCGGTCACGGAGTCGAGGACGGGATCGGCGGGAATTACAATCTCGACCGGCGGGCTCGGCGTGCTGGTTTCGTCACCCATAACCGTATCTATCGGAGGCGGAGCTTGCTCCTTCTTAGCCGGCTTCCGCGATGCTGGTTTCATCACCTTACGCGGTGATGATACGTTCTCGTTGGTGCTCTTGGCAGCAAGCGGCGTTCTCTTTGCGGAAAGCGACGGCTTCGTGTTCTTCTTCTCCGGTTTGACATTCGCCAACTCGGCAAGACTCTTCCTCTTCGAGGTAGGACGCGTAGGGAAAGCCTTTTCAGTAAGGGCGGTATTCTCTTTGCCAGTTAATGGCGTTGTGCTCTGGATAGTTCCGTTCTCATCGCCGTATTTTCGCTTGGCGCCCGCCCTCACCGGTTGCGGTGCCGGCTCTGGTGAAGGTTCCTTTGCAGGACTCGCGCCTTTGCTCGGGCTCTCCGGGATTACCATTCCTTCTGCTTCCATTTCCGGCTCGGGGCTTCTAGATGGGTGCCTATCGTAATCGAGTTTCGGAGGCGATGATATTGACAGCGGCCGCCTTGGGTTTTCGGGCACGAATGTCTCAATTGGCGTCGGAGGCGAATGCTTCACAGGTTCTTCCCCAACATATTGCGAAATAGGCGGCGGCCCCAAATCGGATGAGTCGTTGGTGTCGTCCGCGGCAGCGCACAGAGCCAGGATTTCATCGCCACTGGAGACAAGTTAGTTAACTTGCCATCTGCCGGCTCTGGAGCGCCACGTACTTCATGGTAGCCCGCGGGTACGTCTTGTTCTCATATATGGGGGGCAGTCTCCCCTCCATCCCCGCGAGTGCCTCGGAATCTATCGACGTGTTACGCCGCCTCCTCTGCGGGGGGCTTCTGGCCATACTTTGGCAGGTATTCGAGAGCATTCGTTCTTCCGAAGCACGCCTTTTAGCAGGCGGCTCTACCCCCAAACTCCCGAGCAATGCCGTGAACTCTGACAGCTGGTGTTCCAGCTTTTCCTTGACTTGAAGGGCATGGTCGGCTATCCTTTGCGCGCTGTTATCTTCGACTTGTTTCTCTAGCCGCAGAATCTGGCCGCGGAGGTCGAGGTTCTCGGACAGCAGACGCGCGCAGTCGTTCTCGAGTCGCCTGATTTTTTGCGACTGGTCCGAGTTGATCTTTGCAATGTCGCGATTCTGGCGTAAAAACTTCCTACGTACTGCAGAACACAAGTCAGCCTTGTAACTATTGCCTCTCTGTAAAGGAGCGGTGACGAGTGCACGCACGTATTTCGAGATGACTATCAACGGGCACGGGTGCTTCGTTGAGTCGTGCCATTGTTCATTATAGCAGGAGAATGGAACCGAAAAAGATAGATTTCAGATACAAAGGGCGTGGTAGGTGGTTCGGTTTCTGTTCTTCGATGCGGCGACGCGGCCGTGCGGGCGATGTGGTGATGATGTAACGACGCGTGGATGAAGTTCTTGGGACAATTTCAGCATTGATGTTGACATTCCTCCCTCAAGCGGACTAGCGCGTTTATTCGAGCTTCGTTGTCGAAACCCCACTGTGCCCCACCACCCGCCTGTCTCAAGCCAGTCTGTTTCCGGTCAAGACAATCCTCCGACTGAACTCTCACATCGCCCATGTAACAACACTCACGCAAAATGTCTGGATTTCCGTCAAGGCCACTGGCATCTCATATGCGGCAGCCGTCGCTATCCGCCAACGTTGGGGGCCAGTCTCCTGCGTTAGTGGCGCGGGTCAACGAAAAGAAAGCCGAGCTTGAGAATCTCAAGGAACTTCGACATCTCAGTGCGGAGGTTGCTACACAAATGGAGGCTTTGGAACAGAAGCTCGCCACGCTTTCTGATGGGACAGAGGGTGTGTTAGGACGGAACTATTGCTGTTGTTGCTGTGTTGCCCGCTGACCGCTCATCTAACTCAGCCATCGCCTTGGTGTTGAGCAACTGGCATAATGTGCTGAGGGCAATCAACATGGCATCGGGTAGGCCCTTTCTTCCTCTTCAGTCATGTGGTATGAATGCAAGTTGGGCTAAATTGAAGCAGCCAAACTCCCCAAGCCCGCCGCCGACGCCGTGGATAGAGACGAGACGCCTCTTCCCCAGACGCTTGTTCGGATCCCGACGGAACACGCTCCCGCGCTCCAAGCACACGCAGAAGGAGCAGCCGAGGAGGCATCTGGATGATGCACCCTGCTTGCAGCCATAGGTGAAGAACCTCTGCAGGCATGCAGGCATGAATACCTCCTTGACGGGTTTCTCAAGTCAGCCAGATTGGCCAGACACACGAGACCACACCCGTTGCTGCACAGCACGAAACACAATGGCATCTCTGATCTAGCTCCAACTTCCCATGAGAGAAACTCTACACAAAACAGTTTAGATTGGAAGGGGTCTGGAAGGTGTCCATTCTCCCACAGCGCATGCTGTGCCTCCCCCTCTAACGCGGGGTAGTGCACCAAGGTCATCGCGTCGCGTTTTTTGGCCAAAATTTTTGTCCGCCGCAGCAAATTAGCCGCCTCACGCGTCTCATTCGGGAAGCCACATCGAAGTCGACAGCACTTACTTGCTCCTGGAACAAAATAGTGAGGGGCAGGACAAGTTGGGAGGAAACTGGGACGGAGGCTTGGGCTCGGTGGCGGCCCGGAAGGTGAGACAGCAAGCAATGCAGCCTGGTTGCCGCGGAAGTTGCGCGGGCGATGGCAGGCGATGCCTTCTTGGCCCTGGGACGCGGGAAAGTAAACAATGCAACCCTCTTATTACCCCCTCAATCCGCCGCCTCGGTTGTTGTCCCGGTGCTTCCCACACATATTGTGTATCTGCTTCACGCATCCAATTGCTAACAAGCATCATTGATCGTCATCGCGACTGAGCTTCTTTTTTCTGATCAGATATCCCCCAGATCTCAAAAGCTGTCCAGGCTGGGGATCAAACACCCCTCATTCCCGGCATTGGCCAATCGCGTGTTTGTTCTTGCGAAATTGCATTTCGATCCCCCCTCCCCGGTCCCCCACATCACCGAGCCGGCGAGTCGAGACACACTTGGCCAGACTGGGCTTATTTCGGGGGGCTCCCGGTGGTAGTATTTAAAAGACATGGCAACCACTTTGCGACCTCGGCCGTGCGTCGAGCTTAACATCCACGACGACCACTCCCACAAAGACACCCACTGCGACACAACCATATCGGCTCTTGGCGAACTTCCACTCAACAATATCCAGAACGTCAGACGCAGGACCAGCATTGAGTCCCTTGCTCGTCGACTAGACAATCTCCACATCTATAATAACGACAAGGAGAACATCTCGCGTCCCGCTGTGGAAGTTGCTCCCCGAATCCCATCGGCAGCACCCAACACCAGGGATACTCCTTGCGACAAGTCTCACGCAGAAGGTATACAACTGTGCTGACTGGTAAATTTATTGCTATACGCTGACGTCGAAGGCGTTCCAGACTTTGTGAATAGCAATCCGCTTGCCTTGGCTAGCCAGCAACTTCCCAGCACCAAGGAGCAACTGTCGAGGCACCAGGAAGGTCAGTTCGAGTGGTTACTTTCAATTCCCATTAAATCTGCCGCCACAGGGCGTAGACACCGCGGCGATTCTCACGGCGACGCGGACCTGCGCCAGGGCGAAAAGACGCTGTACTTCGGATGCAACCTTGTCAAGCGCGAGCCGCAGTCCGGTGCGGCCGAAGGGGGCCAGTCGACTAACTTGTATACCTTATTAGCCACCCGCGTCAAAGCTGAGGAAGAGTTTATTATCAGCCGGCCCCCTGTGTTTGATACGATGGAAGTAGCGGCTGCGGACCAACTGCGCCTAGCAGATACCTCCATGGCTGGACGCCACTACGAACGTTTGGAGGTGCCCAAGAGCCCAGGGCTGGTTGTGGAGGTCAACGAAGTCGGCGCCGATCGCGATGGTGACCGCTCCCGGCCACTGTCACGGATCGAGGATTCGGTTGAGGCCCTGGACAAGCTCGAGGAAGAGATTGAGGCACTCGCCCAGGTCACCCGTCTTGAGCGGATGCTTTCTCCCGAGGCCACCGCGCCTAAATTCAAGGACACGAGCGCACAGTCGACGCCGCTAAAGCGAATCACCTCGGTTCGGGCACCAGCCTCCGCCCGCAACAAGACGGTGGAGCGCAGCTCTTCAGTGCGCAAGCCGACATCGACTAAGGAGGATGAAAAGCCGACCGCCTCGTCTGCGCGAAAGGTGGCTCGACCCACCAGCCTCCTCCCACCGAAGCCACTTGCCAAGTCTGGCAGAACTCCGACGGTATCGACATTCGAACTGCCAGGCGAGGCTGTGGCCCGTCGCCTCAAGGAGCAGCGCGAGCAGCGCATGTCCCAGCAGATCTCACCAGAGCAAGCCGCTGCCCTAGCGGCTGCCTACTCGCCCTCGAAGCCGCACTTCAAGTCAGCCAAGGCGCCTACCCGGCCGACCTTTGAACTTCCCGGCGAGGCCATCTCCCGCAAAAAGCGCGAGGAGCGCGAGGCCAGGATCCAGGCCCAGGAAGAGGAAGAGCGCAAGCGGCGCGAGTTCAAAGCCCGGCCGATCCGCTCTAGCCTAGTGCCTAACTCGGTACCGCGCGAGACGCTCGCCAGTCTGGCACGCCAAAAATCCCGGGCGACCGAAAGCTCGGCCGACTCGGGCACGACAACAGTCACACCCGTGGCCAAGAAGCGCCAGTCCACGCACTTTGGCTCCTCCAACTCGGCCACCGCCCGCGCCTCTAAAACCAACCCATCCACCACCACAACAACAACAACAACAACAACAACAACATCAACAACCCCCTCCTCCTCGGCCGCCGCCACGCTCCCTACCCGCGGCCGCAACCCCAACGCGCACCACCTCTCCACAGCAGCAGGGGGGACCACACCACCGACGACGCTCACGCGTGCGGCGTCGACCTCGACGGCTAGTGTCCACTCGCGCAGCAGCAAGGTCAGCGCGGGCGAGGCGGCGCAGCAGAAGCAGCGCGGGAAGGAGGTGTTTGCGCGCGACAACTCGTACGCGGCCGAGCGCGAGCGCGAGAAGAAGGAGCGTGAGCGCGCCGCCCGCGAGGCGCGGGAGCGCGCGGCCGAGAGGAGTCGCGAGTTGAGTCGGCTGTGGGCGGAGAAGCAGAGGGTGAAGAGGGAGGGGGAGGAGAGGAGAAGGCGGAGGGAGGAGGGGTTGGTGGTGGGGGGGGAGGGGGTGGGTGTGGAGGGGAGGGGTTAGAGATGAGCGGAGGTGAGGTGGTGTGAGGAAAGATGAGGGGACGAAGGGTGAGAAGAGGGGATGGGTTGAGCCGAGATGAGGAGAGGAGAGCAAGGGTGGTGAGAGGAAAGGTGAAGAGATGAGAGAAGGGGTAAAGGTAAAGAGAGGTGGCCGGGGTGTTTGAGGCGAGGGGAGGTTGGTGATAACAGCTGTCTTGGGGGGACTGTTTCCGAGTTGGGGTTGGAGGTTGAGCGGTGCTATCTGACGGCGGCGGATGGCGGTTGTTCGTGGGCTGGGAGTGTTGAGGGTCTTGGCCCCGTCTTGAGAGTGCCTGGGGATATTGTCTGTATCGACGGAAGCCCATCAATATCCTCCGCCAGAACCCACGCTCAGTCGAAGTACAGCCCTTGCATTTTGGTGCTGGGTGGCTTCGGCGAGGGCGGTTCTGACAGACCAGAGTGGGCGGTGCATGGCGACTGTGTGCTTTTGGAGTTTGTCTGCTAGGTTATGCGGCTTCTTTTTTCCTGGCCGTTTGGCATTCTTGTTATTTATTTGGACGGGGGTGTTTGGATCCGGGGCGTGCATGCGCTCGGGGTTACGGCGCCCTCGTTAACTATGGGTTACTGGCTGGGCAGGAGTTTAGTGTTAGTTACCCTGTCGATGAGACATTGCTATTATTTGTCTAGTAGGGAGTCGGCTTCTTTGTGTCACAGAGTGGCTTGAGGAATAGAAGTATGCTGTTACGCAGTAGGTGTAGGTCTGCTTCTATGGTAGTCTTGGTCTTATCATTCTCTCTTACTTCTTAGACTTCTCGTTTCGCTTCCTTTTTTAGTCTTCTAGTTTCCTCTTCCTTCCTCGGCCTTTTCGGTCTCTCCCTTTCTTCGTTCCTCTGTCTATCTTCCCTCCCTGGTCTTTGTTCCCTCTTCCTTTTCAAGTATTTCCTTCCTTCTTTCCAGTCTTTCCGGTCTCTCCCCTTTCCCATCTCCTCTTCACGTATCCAGGGTTAGGGTATCAAACAGCCTTGTTGAGTCCCGCTTCTCCGATTCCAACCTGCCAAAACATGGATCTGCACACAAGAAATTTGTTGCAAGTTGAGTTGGGAAACCCGCTGCCATGCTTCGTTTAACCAGTATGATGCTGCTTCCTCCATGCTCAATACCAATTGATGCACGTGCGACTTCCTCTGGTTATTTTTTTAGCCCCCAAACTCGCATACGCGTCCAGACCTGCGCTCAGCCCTTCCGGATCTCGTAACGAAGCATTTTGAACGGATTTCAGAATTCCACCTTACAATTTCCCCCATGGTCGCCCCTAATATATGCTGTACCCGCCTCGTCGCCTTCTGTTTCGCGCCCTTTCCCGCAGCTTTCTGTCGTGTCCCGGACTGTATTTGCTCCCTTAGCCGACCGGAAACCGTCAACCAGCAGCTGACTTTTCCGACTCCTCACTGTGACACTGGGAGACTGGGGAAGTTCTCCGACTCAATATGGCAAACAAACGGCAGATTATAGCCGGGTAAGCACCTGGAGTGAGACACGCCAAGGTCTCTCCGCAATTCCGGTGGATCTCTTGGGCCGTTGGAGACTTGGGGCTCTGACAGTGTGCACAGCGACCACGATAAAGACAGCCAATCCCGGCTCTTCGGCTCGCCGCCTCCGCTTCGCACATCCATGAGCTGCGTCGCCCAGATAAAGCGCCGGGTCTCCCGCCGTACCATGCTGGGCTGGTCCTGGCTATCCGCTCTTGGTGTCCTAGTGTTGTTCTGGTTCTACCTCTACAGCCACGGGTATGGGCTTGGTCGACTGTCTAGTTCGCCACTAAACAACAACATGGACACCATTCGCCCCCGCGTCGTCTTGCCCCAGGGCACTTATGTTGGCACAACGCTGTTGGCGTCGTACCGCTTCGCCAAACCAGTCGAGGTTTTCCGCGGCGTACCTTATGCCCAGGACGCAGGGCGGGCCAGAACCGCTTCCGCCCGCCCCAGCCGCTGCCGGAGTCTAGGGAGAACCTTTGACGCCATAGCATGGGCCAAGGTATGCCCGGCCGAGGGCGTGGTGGCTCGTAATATGAGCGAGAACTGCCTCAACGCAAACATCTACCGACCTGCAGAGGCTGATCGATGACGACGAGTTTTTTAAGCCCGAGTATGACGCCGAAGGGGACGACGCATTGGAGGCCGGCGCAAAGAAGGACGCCGCAAAAAGAGAGACCGCGCCTACCCGTCGTGGTCTATGTCCACGGCGGCGGTTTCAACAAGGGCTACGGCACCGAGCGGAACATGGCCAGCTTTGTCGCCTGGGCCGAGGCGCCCATGGTGGCTGTCAACTTCAACTACCGTGTCGGCGCGCTGGGGTTCCTGCCGTCGGATGTGACCGCCCGGGAAGGGCTGTTGAACCTGGGGCTGCGGGACCAGCAGATGCTCCTGGGCTGGGTCCAGGACAACATCGAGGCCTTCGGCGGCGATCCCGATAACGTGACCATCATGGGTCTCAGCGCAGGCGCACACTCGATCGGCCACCACATCATGCACTACGCCCGCTCTTCCGCCAAGCCCCCTTTTGTCAAGGCCATCCTCGAATCCGGCGCCACCACCGCTCGCGCTGTCTTTTATCCCACCCACCCGCGCCACCTGGTTCAGTTCCGCGAATTCCTCATCGCCGCGGGCGTTGAAGGCGTCCCGGAATCCGAAATCTTCAACCACCTACGCAAACTCCCCCTCTCCACCATCGTCCAAGCCTCCCACGTTGTCTGGGATAAGTACCACGACAGCGTGACGTGGCCCTTCCAGCCCGTCATTGACGGCGTTAACACCCTCGCAAACTCGAGCCAAATAGGCGGCCTATCCTCCACCGCCACACCCCCACTCATCCCCGAACTCCCGATCAGCTCCTGGGCCTCAGGCACCCACCTCCGCATCCCCATCATCACGGGTTTCAACACCAACGAAGGCACCTCCTTCGTCCCCGCCGACGCCAACACATCCGCCGAGTTCCGCGCCTTCTTCCAAACCCTCATCCCCTCCCTCACCCCCACCGACCTCGACCAGCTCGAGGGCCCTCTACCCCGACCCCGTCACGCAACGCGACAGCCCCTACCGCCTCGTGCCCGAGGGCGCCGGCCTGCAGTGGGCGCGCCTCGACACCGCCTACTCGCACTACGCCTACATCTGTCCCGTGCTGCAGACCGCCCACTACATGTCGGCGGCGTTCGCAGCCAACGGAGGAAGTACTAGCGCGCCCGTCTACGTCTACCGCTACGCGGCCACGGCCACGCACGACGCGGCCAACCACGGCGACGAGGCCTTCGCCGTCGCCCACGACATGTGGGAGCTGCGCGGCCGGCCCGGCATGCGCGCCGTCGCGGACGATATGCACGGGCGGTGGGCGAGCTTTGTGGCGAGCGCGGTGGCGAGCCCCAATGAGAGGGGCGGGGATGTCGCGTGGCCGGCGTTTGTTTCGCCCTTTGCGGGTAAGGATGCGGGGGAGGGGAAGATCATGGTGTTTGGGGAGGGCAATGATGAGATGGGTGGGGGGTGGCGGAAGGGACGGCCGGCGAAGGTGGTGAAAATGACCGAGGAAGAAAGGGAGGCGTGTCGGTTTTGGTGGGAGAGGATTGGGCTGAGTCAGGGGCTGGGGAGGAAGGAGTGGGCGAAGAAGCCTGTTGAGAATGCCTCGAGGCTGTAAGATGTTTTTGTTTGGTTGTTTGTTTGGTTTTTTGAGAGGGTAATGCAGGATACCGAGCGACGGTTGGCGTTGGGAGTTACTGTTGTGCTTTGAAGGCTGGGTGGGGATTCTGTGGTCTCAAGCGGTAATAGATGGAATATTAGACTGTTTCTTTTGGTCTGTAAACCGTCCTGATGTTGACCAGCCATCCCTGGCCAAGTCTAATCATGTATGGGGTCCTAAAAATCTGCCGCCGAGAAAGAGAATCTTCAAATACATGAGCCTTCCTAGTGTCCCTGCGCTGCAATGCTCCGATGTTGTCTCTGCCATAATACACAACCCTATGCACCTCTACAAGTCTCTTACAACAAACAAAACAGCTCACACCCCAAAACATACATCAACTACCATTACACCACCTCCATCCTCACTCCCTACTCCCTAAAAACCGACCCCAACACCCCCCCCATCATCCCCCTCACCCTCCTCGGATTCTCCCTAAAACACGTCATCACCACCGCCGTGCTCACCGCAAACACCACCGTCTCCCGCCACTGCTTGGCGAGGGCGTAGCGGCGCGGGAACAGCGTGGCCAGCGCGCGGGGCGCCACAAACAGCGCCATATCCTTGCGGCGCGACGCGTTCTCCAGCAGGATGCTCCAGCCGCAGAGCACGCAGCCTGTGCCGACGCACACCCCGCCGTCGATGGTTTGGCGCGCGGCCGTGGTTTTGCTGAGGAGGTGGGGCCCGATGCGTGTGCGCGCGAGGCAGACGCCGTAGTAGAAGAGCGTTATGAAGGCGGCGAGGAAGGCGGAGGAGCGGGAGGCGGAGAGGGTAATTCGGTGGAGGATGGTGAGGAGGGCGGCTTGGCGGGTGGTCGGGTCGGATTTGGGGTTGCGGTTGCGGGTGCGGCCGCCGCTGCGGAGGGCGAGGAGGAGGGAGAAGGGGGAGGTACGAGGTCATGGCCCAGCGGAAAGAGCGGGCGAAGCGTGATAGGGCGTGCCACTCGCACGAGGGCCCGAAGCCCATGTGCACCATCTCGCAGGGGAAGGGCACGGAGCGCGCCGGGTCGCCCCAGGCGGCGGGCCAGCCGTAGTCGGCGCACATGCCGCCGAGGAGGTCCGCCTGGCCCGTGTCGCGGCCGTAAATGAGGGTGCGTTGGCGGCAGCGCCGGAGGGCTTCGATGAGGCGGGGGTCGACGGCGGCGGCGGACGAGATCCACTTGTTGTAGGCGCGCGGTAGTCGTGGTGGGTGGTAGAACCACGCCCACATGACGAGGCCGCTGGAGAGGGCGAAGACGGCCGGGTCGGCGAAGCGGGAGACGGCGCGCTCGAGTGCTGTCCACTTCCCCGCGGCTACGCGGCGAGTGCGTCGTCGGTGCCAGAGCTCGCCGACCACGACGTCTAGCGCGCGGGTGAAGGCGAAGAGGGTGAGGTCCAGGGTCCGCCCCGCATACGTCGACGGTTTGGGGCTCGCCATCCTGCCCGGGCTCCGATCTGGCGTGACGTTCGGTGAAGCTTGGGGTTTGCTTAGACTGCAGGAGCCTTAAGCTCATCCAGGCTGCGATGAAGGAAGCCACCCACCGCGAGAGCCTGTAATATGTGTGACCTTGGTTAGCAATGCAGCAGTAAGGAAGTTGACAGGGGTGGTGTGTTACCTTCTTCGAAGAATGGCAGGGATACTCCCGGCATGACGTTCGAATAGAGATCTTAAAGGAAGCTGGAAAAAAAAGGGGGTTGAGTTAGTGCGTTGCACACGTCATCAGGGGGTGACATGTTACGCGAGTATGTACACACCTCAAGTAATTGTAGTACCGCCAATGAGGAGCGGCGCAGGAAGGTCGGGAAGCTCTGCTTGTCGAGGGGGGGCTAGAAAAATACGCCGGAGAGCTGTAGCAATGAGCTTCAGGTCTGAGATCTGTATACGGAGCGATGAAGCCTGTTGCTCCTGTGTTACCATCATTTGCTTGTTGCGGGTTTAATGCTGGTCGTTTTTTAACAACATAAGGGTGAGCAGTCTAGGGCCAATTGCATACGCATACCCGAACAAGTATGCGCGTACTAGGGGTTGGAGTATCGGGGCGATCCCGCTATCCCACCTCCTCCGTGATGAGAGTGTGGTTGATGCGGCCATGGAGTGTGGTAGTTGGTGATGATGATGATGATGGATAGGTCGACAACACAAAGTAAAGGGGGCGATATGTGATTACCTCGGCGCGTTTGAATACCAGTTAAGCGGCCAATGGAATGTTCCTTGCATATTCAACGCGATGCAAGCTGTCCAGCGATTTTGGAAAAGCAATCCATATACACTTTCACTGTTGCCGCAACCCTTCTAGGACTTTTATTCAAGTTGCAAAACCCATCTTCAAAGTTTGCAACTGCAAGTTACTGAGCCGATGGAGATGGAAGGTACATACAAAGCCTGGACTGAGCTGAGCGGATGCTAAACTGCATACCCTGAGTTAACCTCGGGACATGTGCCCCATAATAAAATGACAACCTGAAAACCACCCTGGTCCCCGACCCATCCATCCCCCCCGCAATGCATGTAATTTGGGCGCACAGGGGCTGATCTGATCCCGCGGCGCCCGGTTGTTTCTCGTCCCATCTCCAAGTGAAAGCACACTGAGCCGCAAAGCACGAGATGGTGAACCGTAGTCCCGGGAGCATGGCTGAGGTTGCACTAACGGGTCCAACCATGACTTCGGTACTCTGCCATTTGTATGCTACACAGTCCAAGACATCAATACAGTACCTACAACATCCCGGCATGCATCTCGTGCAGTCATCGATGCGGCTGACGCCGGTTCGGGATAGGTTGTGGGTGACAACCCTATTTGACCCGACGCATGTAGTGATTGCCCTATGATGCGCATAGCTTACCTCCTTGGCCCTCCTTGACATGTAACATGTTCTGAAAAGGGGAGGGCACCTGGCCACCCCATCTCCTTCCTAGAATGGTACGAGTACGAGATGACGAGGCAGTAATTGGGACTCGGGCAGCCTTTGAGGGCAGGCCGAACCCAGTCGATCATCGTATCTTGCAGCTTGGCCGTTCACAACCAAGGTTGATGCCAAACGTGTGAAGTGCACTAAGGGTCAGGAACTGGACGATTACATCACTGGGGAAGTCGCATTCTCGTTTCCCTCTAGGATGCCCTCGCGCTGCTCGGCGGTGGGGCACCGGTACCTGGCCTCCCATTTGATGCGGGGTGTTTCGAATGGTGCAGCAAAGAGCGCATGTGACAATTCCCCAAAAGGACTGGACTAAGGTAGGATAGTGGACCAGCTGCCACCGCATAATTGCATAGTCGAGACACATTCCCTTCTCCGGGTAGTTCGTCGCAAATTGGCAGGTACATACGGTAGACGTTTCAAAACCTGCAAATGGAGGAACGGATCATTGCCTGGATGGGCTGTGAACTTTTGCAATACAGCGGACAGTGAGTGTCTTGGAGTAGGTAGGAAAGATGGAATTCTCCACTTGCCTTCGTCAACCCCCCAGGAAATTCAAAACCCAATCACATTTGATCCCCCGCACCCTCGATAACTCGGTGGTCTCCTGGCCCACCCCAGCAGACCCTGACCACTAAGCTCAGGCCCCTGTCATTCCAACTTCTTGACAACCCGGAACGAGAACACAAAGCCTTTCTTCACTTTCCCATCCCGCCCTTCGCTGGTGACCACGGTCCTAAAATACGACAAACGAACGTCCGCTCAATACTTTCTACTCTTCCACCTCTGCCATCCCAGCGCTCAATGATTGCACCGTCCCTATCAGCCCCCCCTGTTGTTGTTTGCGCACGAGAACATGAATTATCGAACGCTCCAACATCCAAAGAGAGAAGATTCGCCGGTGTTAGGTAGTACCGAACTCCTTGACAATCGCGACCACCAGTATCTCAACAACTTTTTCAACTCACTCTACCCTCCGAAAGATGTGACCGACATGGCTACCACGGTAGAGAGGCTCAGTGGTGTTTATACGGCCGATTGGATGACGCCCCCCGCCAGCGTCGTGGCGCACCAGGTCACTCTCGGAGAGCCAGACGACACCATGTTTACCAAGATGTTTGGCACCTTCGATTTCTCCGCCGTACATAGCCTCGAAGAAGCAAGCCATTCAAATTCGCACGAACCACTCCAGCAGTCCCGCCGACTTCGAACTCTAGATCACTCAAATTTTGGCGCTCCCCCTTCTGCCTTAGAGCACCACCAGCCTCAAGGGTCGACCCAGTTGGGTTTCGGATTCTCTACTTCAGGGCCGTCACATTTCCCACAGGGCTATTTCAACGCCCCGCCAACCCCGGACGACGTGGCCGCCGCAGCTACCCTCGTGGGCGGCAGCGCCGGTCCCTACGGGATGAGCCTGTTCCCCGACCAACAGGCTTTGGCTCTCGAGACAATCACATCCCCGACCGGCCAAGTCCGACCCGAGCAACTCCGATCCACTCAACAAGCACTCCAACATAGACGCTATAACGAGCCTCTCGACACAGGGCTGTTCCGCCAGCACTCGAAAGAAAGCCAAACCTCCCCGTTTGATGTGCGGTTCGGTTCAGATCCAAATTTTACCACAGCCAGCTTTGTACCCTCGTCAGAAAACGAAACCACCGAGGCCCTTTCGGAGGGCCAGCTTGCATATCTCAACTGCCTAGAACCGAACCACAGCGCCGGGCCCACCAGAGCTGCGAGTCCCACCGCGTGGGCGCCTCCCTCCCCGAGCACGGCCGCAGGGAATTCGCTGCTCGTCCTAGGCCGGCACAGGACCATACCTCACATTCCACCGGCACCAGAGGAACCGCCAGCGCGGCGGCGAAGGACCAGCAAGACGGGAGCGCTCGGCATGGCCGCCAGCCCCACAACACCCGAAACACCCCGACGGCGCTCAACCGCAACCACCATACCCACCGGACTCAGCCACAGCGTCCCCGCCACGATTCCCGAGCTCAGCGGCCCGGAATCAACCACTTCGGCACCCAAACGCGGACGCAAGCCTGCGGGGGCCGCGCCCGGCAAGCGCGGGGCGCGCAAGAAGTCGCCGCGCACGGTGCTCACCGAGGAACAACGGCGGCTGAACCACGTCGACAGCGAGAAGAAGCGGCGCCAGCTCATCAAGGGCGGCTACGGCCGCCTCGCCGCCCTCGTCCCCGAGCTCACCATGAACGCCCTTAGCCGCTCCGACGGCCTGTGCCGCATGGTCGACTGGATCGAGAAGGCTCAGGAGGGGAACCGCGAGCTGGAACGCCTGCTGGCCTTGGCCACCCGTTCCGCTGCTGGGTAGCATCCTGGGTGGTGCGGCTGGGCGAGATCCGGTGGTGGTGGGCGTGCTACTTTTGGATATGGTTGGGGCGTTGTGTATTTTTGGTCCATGTCAGCGGTTTTTGGGTTGGGTTGGGTTTGATTTGGTTAGCGAGCGGCAACTCGTGGGATTACCTGCAATGGGAGACTGGCGCTATCGCCTCGGTGTAAAATCAGGATTCATGTTTATCTCTGTTCTCGGCTTTTCAACACAAGCGTCGCGTTACTTGTTGTTGTCATCTTACCCTATGTACATACCATTGTATCGACGGGCATGGCGGGATTGTTTCGGCGGAGTGAACGGGGTTGGTTCGAAAATGTCTTGTCCAGGAGGATGGCGGAATATTACCTTGATGCCATGCTGCACTGCTATGTCGGCGTTTATACCCAAAATAGCAGCGTCATATTAGGAGGCACATTGCCTCATTACCATTACGTAGTGTACTCAACTTCATATCTACGAGGTACCGTGATGCTCAGGCGTCTCCCAAGCTGTGATACCGCTCGTGCGCAAGCACAGCAAACCGCGGAACCAGCCGCTCACAGAGCGGACACAGCGCGGCATCGTCGTCGTCGGGCGCCTCGTCATTGTCCCACGCCTCATCCATCTCTGCCCCTGTCGATGTCGCCGTATCAATATCCATACCCATACCCATATCCATACCCACCCACCCTCCCCCTCCCTGTTCATCGTCATCATGGACACCATGATCACTATGATCACCATAACCAAGACCAAGACCAGCACCCCCCTTTTCCACATCCAACCCCCCACCCCCAACCTCAGGAGCCTCTTTCTCATACGCAGTAAACTCCCGCAACACCCCCTCCTGCCGGCGGATCAGGGCCCCGATGTCCCTGCCGTCGCCGCTGCCGCCGGCTCATGTTGGTGACGCACACGTTCATCAGGCCCGATGTTTTCACCTGGCGGCGAAGGCGGTGCTGGGGCTGGTGTTGAGGTTGGCACTGGCATTGGGGGCATGCCAGTCGTTGCCGGGGGGTGTGGGGGGGA
>NT_165980.1:3435170-3438396 GCF_000143365.1 Chaetomium globosum CBS 148.51
AAGAGCGAGAAGAAGGGTCTCAGTTAAGAAGCGGGGGCGGTGCGTTTAGAGGGGTGGAGGGCTTGTTTGTTGTGGCGTTGTTGGTTGTGCTGCCGGGTATGGAAGACAAAGGATGGTAGTGGGCAACTGCGCGAGTGGCGCGCCCCAGTTGTAGGGCTTGTCATCCTGTGGCGTGGTGAAGGGCCGCGTAGAGAGGCGGATCGTTTTGGAGCGAGCAAGCCACCTGCGCGACGCGGTGGTGGCGGTGGTGGGATGGGGGGGTTCGTGGTCATCGTCCTCCTCTGCGAGCAGGTCCGTGTGCATGCGCCGGAGCAGCGAGGTGGTGATGGCGAGCAGCTCGCGGTGGATCTCGGAGGGGTGGTTGAGCCCCCGGTACGAGTCCTCGATGCTGATCTGGGTGGGGACGTCACGGGCCGGCTTGACGTCGGTGTCGTCTACGCCGTGGAGCAGGGCCCATACTTTGGGGCCGAGGCCTTTCTCGGAGCCCGGTCCGGAGAGGAGCCGGGAGAGGGTTGCCGGGGCGATGCCGGGGTGGGTTCGGACCTGGCCTACGGTGGTCGAACACTCCATCGAGTGCGTGTCTGGCTCCGGTTCCTTGCCGAGGACAAAGCCTTCCAGCACGCGGGTCGTCTTGGAGCCGATCCCGGGGACCTTACGGAGGCTGTGCTCGTCCATGAAGGAGACGACATCTTCTTGGCATAGGGCAAGGAGCACTGTCTGATTCTGCGGCTTATTCTTGTCACCAACTAGTTTCGCGAGCAGTTTGTTGGTGGATATCCCGCACGCGCTGGTGTACCCCTCCGCCTCGATCTTCAATCTGAGATATCTGGCCAGGTGAGACGCCACCAAAAGGCGCACGCACAAGGCATTCTCGTAAGATGGTACGCCATCGCCGCCGAACACGCACCCGGCAAAGCACGTGGCATCATACTCGAATCCGACCTCCGGGTCTGACCGAGACAGACAAAAATAGGACTGGCGCAGGGAGTTTTTGTTCAATAGCTCGACATTGTACGAGACAATGTCGGTGACATCTAGGAATACCTCATCAAGCCCCAGACGCTCGACCTTGCCGTTCCACGAGTAAGACCGAAGCAGAGCGTGCAAGCGCTTGGACACGTCGCGGAAGGGAGACAGGTCCTCGCCGTCGGCCAGCACAAGGTCTGGACAGATCTTCCTGGCCTGGGCGATGGGCATAAGCTTCTTGACACCACGACGTCGGGCCACGTAATTGCACGTGGCGAGAATCCCCTTTTGCTTGATGCCGAGGGGCAAAGCTCGGAGGGACGGCTGTCGATTCTCGACACACTGCGCATAGAAGCAGTCCAGGTCCTAGGAAGAAAGCAGAAAGATCGCCGTGTCAGACGGAGATATTCCAGTCGAGGTCGGGCGGGTCAAGAAGCTGGGGAAGAGGAAATGAGGAAATGAGGGAGGCTGTACAAAATGGAGCAGAACCCGGTCGTCGCGCCGCCGTGGCGCCTTCTTGATGGACGAGGGATCCATTTACTGCTGTGCTGCGGTCAAATGCTAGGTAAGGGGACGCGTCAACGTGTCATCCAGGGCATCGCCGGGCCAATTTTGGTGTTTTGTTTACCGGCACATCATCTAGGATTTCCCCTGCGGAGTGGTGTTGGGACGATCCCAAAGTTGTCAATTGAAGATGCCGGTCAATCCAGTCGATCCAGTCAATCGAGTTGTTGAATTTCTCATCTATTTTTAGGGCGACCGAACTCTTCAAGTGGAAACATGTCTGTGCGTGACTCGGATAGCGCCGTCTTAGCGTGCCCTGGCATGTGTTCACCAAGAACTGTTCGCAGGGATTGAGGGGCAACAACGCAACGCAACGTGAGGTGTGAGGTGGTGAGTTCTGGAAAACTCGAACCGAACGACTCGCATTCGATAAACTTTTCACTAGGATCGTGCTCCGCAAATGGTGTTTGCTAGTTTTTTAGCATTTATTTGTTTATTCCCTACCTCCCCACAATCCCTCTTTTCTCGTCCCTTCGTCGCATCCCATTGTCCCGTCCCAGCCGGGAACCGTCCAGCACCGGGTTGGCCCCGGTTCCGTAGATCAGTTCGTTTTGACCTATTTTCGTCCCAAAATGTCAAATTTCTCCCCCGGCACAATCCGTGTCCTGTGCAACCCACGTTTTGGTGGCTTTTCTTTCCAGCCGGTCGGATCACGCTGACAATTGCATTCACCGCTCATCATGACCGTGGCCACCACGAGGCCCAGACCACGGTGGTGGCAAAACCCCGGCGGCGAGGTCGGTCGTTATACGGGAGACCTACCTTAATTTGCGTTGCGGTCTGGGGGCGGCTGACCGGCGCTTATGTTGGGACGGTGTTCTCGACAAACAAAGTACATACAAGCAAGTATTGTAGTCAAAAGAAGAAGAAAAAGGGTCAATAAAATCCTTCTAGAACGCCACACCGACGATACAGTAATCCTTCGGCCACACGGTAGCCACCTCGGTTGCCCGGTCTCGCACTCATCGTCCAAAGGACTCGGAAAGCAACACCTCCACTGTCTCGAATGTCGACTTCTCGATCGCGCCTGTTCGCTACTAGCGCGGGAAATGGACGCAAGCCTCCTGCCAAATCGGGGGTTCTAAATTCAACTTGGCGGGATTAGACGCGATGTGACTTTGGCTGCAGGTGGATCTTTTGTTGAATCCTGGCCCCCTCGGATGCTATCATTGGAGAAGCCAGCGCCTGCGCCTGCAAGCTGCAGGAAGTGTGCTGGCCAGTCACCACGACCGCTTCCTTCAGCGACGGACCAACCAGGGTGGCTGAAGCGTCACTCTGCATGGCAAAATGGAGGCCTTTTTCCTTGTCACACCCGGTGACACCCAACCCATCACCCCTGCACTCACTGCACTCGCTGGCTCGAGACTGGCTCGACTGGCTCGACTGGAAACTTTGCTGCAGTTTCCCGCTGACTGACAGCTCCGACAGCGTTAAAAAGGTGTCTCCATACTGTGTGCCAGGATACTGGGGGGCTTGCAGGGAGGCTTTATTGAATTCGTCCGAACTGCCCTGGCACTTGCTCCTTCCTCGCCTGCTTATCCACATGTCCCCCTTCCCCACTCGGTGCGCCCCATGAAATCCGCAGCCGCCGTACCTTCCACACCGTAACTGGCCATCCCAATTTGTGAAGATTCACATTGGGCACTGCCACGTTGAAGATACCATCCTTGCCCCCACTGATCCCTGGAATTTCCAT
>NT_165980.1:3439151-3467004 GCF_000143365.1 Chaetomium globosum CBS 148.51
GCAACCCCCGCCACTGCCCTGCCAGCGCCGGGGTTGAATGCTCTGCTCCGCCCCGCTACGCAGAATCCCAGGAGACGGACGACAATGCCCAACAACACCAAGCTGCCCTACACTCACCCTCGCAGCTGCGCAGCATTCTCCGCAACTCGCCTCTCCCGCCGCTCAGCACCCTGTCTCCTGAATCCCCCAGGCGACAGTCTCTCCGGCTACAGGAAAAGGCGCTGCGCCGGGTGGCGTACAACAGCCCCCTGACGCAAGAAATCACAACCAGCCGATATATCAAATCTCATATTGACCTTCTCGCCGAGGACGCTACGCCCATCTCGCCCTCGGTCGCGTCTTCGGACGACGGCGACAGCCTCCTCGACCAGGCCATGACCGACGCGGCCAGCACGCGCGACGGAGGCCAGACGCCCGGGCCGTTTGAGGAGATGCGGCGGCGCATGGCCAACATGCACGCCTCCACGCCGCTGGCGCTCTCACCGACGGGGGGTGGCATCCGCAAGAGGGGCGGCAAGCGCAAGGAGAAGAAGCGGCGGTGGGTGTGGACCATCGGGCAGGACGAGGATGCCGAGGAGGGCGGCGAGGCCGTGGACGCCGAACCGGTGACGGCCAAGACAGACCCCCCCGCCTCGGTGCCCGTCCTCGCTGTTCCCGCCCCGCGGCCACGGACACGAAACCAGCAGGCGCTCGCCAAAGCAGTCGCTGCAGCAACCCTGGCACAGGAACAGGCGCAGACGCAGACGCAGACGCAGACGCAGACGCAGAATCAGACGCCGACGCAAGTACCCCTCCTCGCGATCCCGGTCCCACCCGCCCGCGCCGCAACGAAAATTCCTCCCCTCCAACCCCCCGCACCGGCCCAAACTGTGCCGCAACCCACGCCGCAACCCCAATCCCAACCTCCACCACCCCAACAACAACAACAACAACACCAGCCCCTCCAGCAACAACAAACCCGCGAACTCACCCCCATCCCAGCCTCCCTCCTCCCCACCCGTCACTCCACCCCCGACTCCCTCTCATCCGCCCCGTCGTCCTGCGCCAACAGCGTCCGCCACCTGACCCCCGAGCCCTTGGGCATGGGCATGGGTATGAGTCTAGGCATGAACCTGAACCTGGACATGGGCTCAAACCCCGGCATGTCGCCGCCGCTGGGCGGGATGGTGGTGGTCGAGCCGCCGACGCCGAGCATGGAGTCGACGACGAGTGTAGGCAGTAGCCTGCATAGTCGCGATGAAGCGGATGTGGAGATGTCGGATGCGAGTAGTTTTACGTCGGTGGAGGCGGATGAGGATTATGAGGAGGGGGATGGTGAGGGAAGGGGGAAGGGGAAGAAGGGGGGGTTTGGGCTGGGCTTGGGACTGTATACTACTGGTGCTGCTGTGCACGGCGGTGTGGTGACGGGGGATGGGGATGTCGAGATGGATGAGGGCACGCCCACTATGACGGCCAGGCCGATTGGGGAGAGGGGCGGGAGGGGGTGGGTGCCGTGGGGGGATGTTGTTTCTTCTTCTTCTTGAAGGGGTGTTTGGTTGGGGGGGTCTAAAGGGAGGGCATCATGAATGACGGGATGGGATACAGGATAGCGAGCATTGCTCTTGATACCGGTGGTATTTTGTACTTGTTTATGAGCTGGATGAGGGATGAGGCTATGAGGGATGTATGTGGTGGGATGAGGATCTATGTATGTATAACCGACTGTCGGGGACGGTCTGGGAAGTAGGGTTAGGGAAAATACTGTAAATATCAACAAAAAGAATAAAGTTAAACAATAACATTTTGCGGCCCCCGATTTCATAGTGCCTAGGAGCTGAGATGGACTTTCCCCATATCAAGACCGCCATATTTACCACGCCCCTAAAATTTCATCTACCCACTCACTCAATGTGTTAACTCGGGTATTTAGACTGCCGAGCTCGGCGAACACATAATAATCCAAGAAAACTAACATGCTTTGGTCTTCTTTTACCTTCAGTAAATTATAATTTTTAGGCATAAGCTAAAGACATGACGCCCACAACGACGCCCATTTGACCCTCTAGGAAGCTAACTATTTTACAAGACTGCGCACCATGAATCAGATCGTGAGCTGCACCTCCTTAGCAGTTCGTACCCGCTCGTGCCACGGCAATAATGACAAGTCGTCAACCATCCCTTCTCCACCACAATTGGTTATTTACATTCGTCGTGTAGTGTAAACACCCCATGTTTCCTGTTACAGGTCATGCCCAGGACTTTCCATCCCCTCACTTCTCTCAAAATAGCAGCAGCAGTTCCACAGCGGCTACCGACCGTGTCTCGACGCTCTCACCACCAAGACCCCATCCACCAACCAATTCCATCTCGCACACACGAAACACCCGTAACCGAGTGCTGCTGTAACCTGACTGCCTGGTCCCATGTGTGTGTTAAGCGCCGGCCCGAACAGTCGGCCCATTACGTCATCCCGGGAACCCCACCCGCCGGGCCCGCAACCGCAACCGGGAAAGTGGGGCTGACACACACCACATCGACGTCATCGATCGTGCTTGTGCCATTGAGGTGTCAGTGATGCGCCATTGATGCTTGACAAGAACCCTGGAATCATAGCCAGATTTTCGATCTGAGGGTTGGCGGATCGGCTTGCTGTTTTATGTCATTGGGGGGTATGGCTGGTGTTTTTCAGCTGAGCTGTTGCTCGATCCGGGATATTGGGAGAGCTACGTAATATGTATGCGTAGTACACTACATCGAGACAGCTTTGTGCTTGAGTTACGGTGATCATCATCATTGGTATTTGATGGCCTGATATAACTGGCAACTGCCTTCCCACTGCTACCGTAATCTGCTCCCTACACACCCTACGGGACCACCCAACGTGATCCATCTTGGACCTTCAGAGTCTTAACATTAGGTACTCTGTCAAAGTCATCAAAGGCCTAATTAACAACTACTTGCCTACTTACCTGCCTGCCCCTTGAAGGCCGGCCTGGGCCCTACCACCACCACATGAGACCCCCGATGACACTTACCCACTAACACACACCCACCACCACCATGAACACCGACGAAAAAGTCTACCCCTCGGGGCAGCACTACTCCGGCAGCAACCGCATCCCGAACATCAAGCAGTTTGTCGAGTCGCTCGACCGGGAAAAGCGGGAGCGCGACGCCCAGATCGACTCCCAACAACAACAACAACAACAACAACAACAACAACAACAACGACACCAACCAACCAAAGGCGGCGGCCACGATGACAATGGCGAGGTCAGGGACCACGTGCCGACAAACCACCGCAAGGCCGGCAAGAACCGGCGCACGGTGCGCGACCCCATGACAGGCAAGGACGTCGAGATCGAGGACATTAGCAGCGAGCATATGAAGGCGGCCGAGGAGCCCATGGTGCGTTTTGCCAACCACCCCCCCTCTACCACCCCCTAACCACCACCACCATACCACCTTAGCCCCAACCCCAATCCCCAACCCCCCTTCCTCAAACAGCAGGTATGTACATACCCAAGTTAGCTAACACATCTCTTCCCCCGCACCAGCTCACAATCCCCAACGCGAACCTCTCCCTCCCCACCACCCAACAAACCCTCCCCACGCAATCCGGCGAAACCTACCGCCACGCGCAAGACATCACGGCGCCCCCGGACCCCATCGCCGCAGGTTCCACCTCGGACGTGCCCATCCACGGCGAAAAGACCAACGTTCTCTTCCACCCCACCCCCGCCGTCAGCTACGAGCCCATGTACGCGGCGCTCGAGGCGCGCGCCAACGCGCTCTGCGCGGGGCTGTTCGTGGGCGTGGTGGTGCTGGGGAAGTGGTGGGGGGGTGGGAGTGTGTGGGGGCTGGTGCCGTTGGGGGCTGGGGTTGCGGCGGGGGTGTACATGTGGGTGCGGGATTTGGTGGCGAGGGGGAGGGCGGTGGAGTGGAGTGCGGAGAGGAAGAGGGGGGAGATGGCGGTGGTGAATCTGATTCCCGAGAGTGTGGAGTGGTTGAATACGGCGGTGGGGTTGGTGTGGGGGTTGATGAATCCCGATATGTTCGCGGCGGTGGCGGATACGTTGGAGGATGTCATGCAGGCGAGTGTGCCGGGCGTGATTGAGCATGTGAAGGTGAATGAGATTTCGCAGGGGAGTAATCCGCTGAGGGTGTTGAGTTTGCGGGCGCTGCCGGATGGGCATGTGCAGGATCTGAAGGAGGAGATTCATAGGAGGGATTCCAAGGTGAAGGATCCGCAGCAGTTGGCGGCCGAGGAGGAGGGGGGTGATTTTTACAACCTCGAGGCTACCGTGGCGTACCACTCGCTGCCGTCGTCGGGGGATGTGTCGTCCAAGGCGAAGAACATGGGCATGCAGCTGGTCTTCTACCTGGGCGTCCGGGGTCTGTTCGGGGTGCCGCTCCCCATCTGGGTCGAGCTGAACCGGCTGGTGGCGACGGCGCGGCTGCGGGTGGCGCTCGCGCCGGACCCGCCGTTCGTCAAGACGCTCAGCTTCACGCTGATGGGCCTGCCCAAGGTAGAGGCCAGCTGCGTGCCGCTGGTGGAGCGGGGCGCCAACATCCTCAACCTGCCGCTCATCTCCAACTTTGTCAACTGGGCCATCGCGGCGGCGGCCAACATGTACGTGGCGCCCAAGTCGATGACGCTCGACGTGGGCAAGATGCTGCAGGGCGACGACATCAAGAAGGAGACCAACGCGCTCGGCGTGCTCTTCATCCGCATCCACAAAGCCGTCGGGCTCAGCAAGCAGGACCGGCGCGGCAGCGAGGGCGGCGGGTCGGACCCGTACATCTGCGTGTCCTTCTCCAAGTTCGGCAAGCCGCAGTACTGCACGCGCGTGATCCAGGACGACCTCAACCCCATCTTCTCTGAGTGCTGCGCGCTGCCCATCACGGCCGACGTCATCAAGGCCGACGAGCAGCTGTCGCTCGAGCTGTGGGACAGCGACCGGTCGTCGGCCGACGACGTGGTCGGCAAGGTCGAGCTGAGCATCCAGAAGCTGATCCAGCATCCGGGCCACATGTTCCCGCAGACGTCGCAACTGAAAGGCGTCAAGGCCGGCAGCACCATGCCGGGCGAGCTGCACTGGGAGGTGGGCTACTTTGGCAAGACGCAGTTCCGGCGGGCGCTGCGCACCGACGGGCTCGACCCCAACCTGCCGCGCGGGCTGCGCGACAAGAAGGAGCTGCGCGACGACCGCGGCAGCCTGGACACGGCCGAGGAGGACGCCGTGGTGCACACGCCGCCGGACCCGCTCTGGCCGAGCGGGGTGCTGAGCGTGGTGGTGCACCAGATCGTCAACCTCGAGCTCGAGAACGTCAAGGGGTCGCGGGGCGGCAAGCGCAGCGGCGGGCGCGAGTACGAGCCGGCGCGGCCCGAGGCCGGCGAGATCAAGGAGGAGCAAGGCAAGAAGCTGCCGAGCGCGTACTGCACGGTGCTGGTCAACGACGAGCTCGTGTACAAGACGCGCACCAAGGTGGTGTCGTCGCGGCCCATCTTCGAGGCCGGCACGGAGCGCTTCGTGCGCGACTGGCGGTCGTGCGTGGTGACGGTGACGGTGCGCGACTCGCGCAACCGCCAGCACGACCCCATCATCGGCGTCGTCCCGCTGCGCCTGTCCGACATCCTGCAGACCAGCAGCCAGAGCACGCGCTGGTACCCGCTCGACGGCGGCATCGGCTTCGGGCGCATCCGCATCAGCCTTCTGTTCCGCTCCGTTGAGCTGCGCCTGCCGCCCGCCCAGCTCGGCTTCGGCGAGGTCGGCACCTTTGAATTTACCTCGGACGCCCTGACCACGACGGGGTACAGTCCCTCGCCGCACACCAAGATTCGCATGCGCACGGGGGGCAGCTCCGCCTCGGTCAAGGGCAACGTGTGTTCCCGCCGTACCGACGACGAAACCGGCCTAACCTGGGACATCAGCGGCGGCGGCGACGCCTCCAACGACGAGCACGCGGACGAGCAGCAGCAGCAGCAGCAGCAACACCATAAAAAGAAGCCCAAGCACAACAAATCCACGCGCATCCGGCTCCCCGTCCGCTTCCGTTACCGCTCCCCCGTCTTCTTCGAGTTCCACCCGCCCTCCAACACCGGCCTCCGCCGCAAAGCCGACACCTTCGCCTCTCTCTGGCTCCAAGACATCCCCGACAACGAGGAGCAGGACTTCGACCTCCCCGTGTGGCGGTGCAGCAACGGGCTCCGCCTCTCGCAGAACTACATCACCGAAGCCAACGTCAACTCGGTGCCCGCGCTGCGCGTGGAGGAGGTCGGCCGCCTGCGCTTCCGCGGCCGCTTCAAGCCCGGCACCGACCGCGACCACCTGCGGTTTGTGAGTGACAACGACTCGCGCGAGACGATCGAGACGTGGGAGGCGTGCTTTGCGGAGGGGGTGCGCGCGGAGCATGTCCACCCCGAGGTGCCGCCGGCGGTGCAGAAGCTGCATGAGGAGAGTCTGACGCATGGGAGGGATGTGCTGGCGATGGCGCCCGAGGAGGAGAAGAAGCGGTGGTTGGCGAAGGATGGGACGGATTGGAGCGGGGCGTTTGGCGAGGATCCGGCGAAGTTGGTGGGGGAGGAGAGGAGGGGGGAGGGGGAGGGGGAGGGTGAGGTCGATGGGGAGCAGCTGTCGGAGGAGGAGGACAGCAGTGAGGAAGAGGAAGAGGAGGAGGTGGATTTGGGTATTGATGATGCCACGCACGATAAGGGAAAGGGGCGAGCGAGCGTGGGAAGCAGTGAGGAGGGCGAAGGGGGTAACGGTAACTATACCTGGAAGGGAGGCGAGGATGGCCCCAACGGCCCTGACGGTCACTCGCGCAAGTCCATGGATAGCGGCGCCACGGGAGCCACCGGGGCGACCAGCAAGTCGAACAAGTCGGGCGGGTCGAGCAGCAGCAAGAACCCGATCGCGCAGTACAAGGACTACCGCAGCCGCAGTCGGGACCTGCACCGGAAGCACCGTGGATTGATGCAATGGTAAGTTTGGCTTTGGTTATTCCAACAAGTTACCTAAATCGCTTGATGCTAACTCGGGCAGGAAAACCCATGCGCAACGTCCAGTTCGCCAAAGACGAGGCCGTCTACGCCACTCGGCGGTTGATGAAGGTCGGCAGTCTGAGCGGGCGGAAACCTGATGTCGAGACCGAGGTTTGAGGTCTGAAGTCTTGAGTTGAGAGCAAAATGAAGATGGGAAGAAAAGAATTATGAAAAGAAATAGGAAACGAAATGGATGAGCCATGTTTTCTTTGTATTGATTGAGTGTGTTTTGGTGTTTGGGTTGGCGACGCAATGAAGAGAGATAGATATATGGAAATCATATCTATAAAGTCAGCTAGTATTCCTCACGTCTTACGCTCTTACATGCCGTCAATAACCAGGTAGTCGGTCTCCTGATTTTGGTGTTCTTCTCCAGTTGTCGTCTTCAACCTTGTGATGATGGGTGATTTGGGGCGTCCACTGGAGAACACCTAACCCCCACGCTAAACGCGCACCCCACTATAATAACCCAACTGCCATAATTCCTTCCAGTGGGTAGGTGGTCTGTGCACACTGCTGTAAATATTGAGACGCGCCTGTGAAGAAAGCGAGCCTGCATCATCATCAAAAATCAAGATTTCAACATCAAGTCCCATAATCCAATCCCATTCGCCATACACGTCAGTCAAGCCCAACAACCCTCAACCCTCAATTAGCGACTGGTACCACCCCCGGCAATAAACCAGACATGGCCCGGGCGTATTTCTCACCCTACGCCCCCCGGCGACGGCGTTCTCCCCAGGTCGTGGTGGTCTGGGTCTCCATGTTCGCCTTCATCCTCTGGTTGACCTGGTACATCACGACTCGCCACAAGGAGTATGCCGACGAGTTTATGCACCCTAGGGAGCATGGCCAGGGGCCAGTACGGTGCCGGGGATGACGAATGAACGAAAAAACGAATGGACGTGGAAGCAGTCGACAACCTGTTTGGGCGGCGGTCACCCGGCATGCGGCATGTCTGCTGGGCTCCATGAGATTCAGAGAGTCAAGGCTGCCATAACGAAACAACAACAAGCTGGGTCGTCTCGGAGGTAGCTGGGAAAGGGAGCTTAGTTGCTCATAATCATTGTAACACCACGCCGGGGATATTGCCTTGCGGCATCAGTGATATCTAAGTTGAAGCAGCGGCAGCACACCGCCTTCTCTAAGCGGCCGGATGTCAACATCAGGGGGAAACCCGAAGAGAGGAGTAATACAAGAAGCAAACATAATATTTATCTCGATCTCGTCTGATCTATTACACGGGCACTTCCTGCTGGATATTTTGTGGTTCATACCTAGCTTTGGGTGAGAATGAGCCCAGAACCCACCGTGTTAAAATGACGCATTCTGGCACTGTACCTAATTTATAGTCGCCTGTCTGTCACCCCACTCACTCTTGTCATCCTCTTCTCAACATATATAACTCTCGTGTTTCCTCATCATGGACCCCTGACGCTTTTTGACTAAGATACACACAACTAGACCCTCCCTTCCTGGCAGCAACCATGGACCAGATACGCACCATCATCATCGGCATCAGCGGGTGCTCCTCGAGCGGCAAGACCACCCTCGCGAGGCTTCTGCGGGACATGTTCCCGGACACCTTTATTCTCCACGAGGACGACTTTTACAAGCCTGAGTCCGAGTGAGTTTTTCATGGTTTTTGTCATGAACTATCCTACGTACTTGCTGGTTAACTCGCTTCTAGGCTCCCCATCAACCAAGGCCACGCCGACTGGGACTGCCCCGAGGCCATTTCCATCCCCGACCTAGAGGCTGCTCTCGCCCACGTCCGCGCAACGGGCACATTCCCAGTGAGTAGCCGTGTGCCCAGTGCCATCTCACCCAACAACACCCTCTCCCGCCGCAGCAACCACGGCTGTGCCCCTCTCACCTCCCCTACCCCATTGTCACCCCCCTGTCCCGCTATCCTCACCCCTACCCCCATCACAACCATCTTCCACAAAAACTACAACAACTTCCAGACCTCCTCACATGCCGGCTTCCTGTTCACCCTCCGCACAGCCCAACGTCAACTCCATTGAAGACCTCAACACCGTCGGCCCCTGCCCCGCCACCCCCGAGCAAATTGCCGCCTGCGCCGCCCGCGTCAAAACCTGGCTCGCCCCAGGCCATCCCGGCTCCTCCATCTTCTCCTCCAGCAGCAGCAGCAACAACACCCCCAAAACCCGCATCTGCATCCTCGACGGCTTCCTCCTCTACTCGTCACCCCCACCCCCTTCCTCTAACACCACTACCACCACCAACCCCCCTCCACCCAGTCCCCTCCGCCCAGTCATGGCCCACTCTCGACATCAAGCTCTTCCTGCGTGCGAGCCGCGCTGCCGCCCTGCGCCGCCGCACCGCCCGCGACGGCTACGTGCACATGGACGGCTTCTGGAAGGACCCGCCCGGCTACGTCGAGCAGGTCGTGTGGCCCAACTACGTGGCCGCGCATAGGTGGTTGTTTGAGGGGGGGGGATGTGGAGGGGGGCAGGTTGGATGGCGGGGTGTTGAGGGGGGGAGGGAATTTTGGTGCCGGGGGTTGGAGTCGGAGTCGGAGTCTGGGGTCTGTTGGGGGTGAGGGTGCGGGTGCGGGGGGATGTGGAGTTTGGGGAGGGGTGGTGGACTGGGCGGTGGGGGTGGGTCATGGGGGGAGTTGGAGAGGCTTTTGTTTGGGGGGAGGGGGAGGGAGGGGAAGGGAAAAGGGGGAGTAGGGGGTGCAGATGGGAGTGAGGGATTGATTGAGGGGAATGGTGGGGTGGGAAATAAGCATTACAATGAGAGTATGCAGAGGCTGTGGCCGGAGGTAACTCACGGAAATAATGTAGACATGAGAAGCGAGAGTAGACTTTTTGATTTAGGCCTTGTCAGAAATGAAGGAAGGTGTCCGTACACTGATCTTCCCTTTTGTAGTTCAGTCCCTATACAGGTAAAAGAAAGAAAGCATCACTCCAAGCTAACCCTCTCATACTAGCCCAGATCACAATACACCCCAATCTCCTCCCCTCCCCCTCCACTATCGCACCCTACCCAACAACACACCCCCACCATCACCATTACTTACCGCCAGCTCCCCTCAACCTTCTGCGCCGAGCAGCCACTCAGCGGCCTTAGTCTCCGCCTTGACCGTAAACCCCCTATTCGGATCCGACTCCCACTGCACCGCACCATCCGCACCCACCTGACAAACTTAAACTGCACCGCCGTCCCCGCCGCCATGGGCACGGTGATACTCCACAGCGGATTCGTAGCCGTATACCCCGACGCAGACATCTTAACCGCCTTCTTGAGATCCCACGCACCCAGCGCCGGCACATTGCCCACCACTTTCACCGACTGCCCCCACTCGGTAGTCACCCGCCCGCTAAACGTGACAAACACGTTCGCGGCATCGGCGCACTGCTCCGGGAAGGGCACGGGGGCCGGCTCGGCGGCAGCGTTGGGGGTCTGGCCCGGGGGGAAGACCGTGTTGGTGGCCTGGGCGTAGGTTCCCGCGACCTGGACGCGCTCGCACGAGGAAGGCAGGGTGTTGGCGATCCTCGGCGGACCAGCCCGTGACGGGGACGATGCCGGCGCGGCGGTCGGCCGCCGAGAGGAAGGCCGCGTACGACCAGGTCAGGTCCGCGGCCGAGAGGGGCGCGCCCGTGTTGCGGTCGTATTGTTCGGCCAGGGAGCCGCCCGAGCCGGCGTACTTGGCCGCGATGTCGATGAAGCCGTCGGCGTAGGTGGATGCGGCGGTGATGATGGCGGCGTGCGTGGGGGAGGAGGTGGTGTAGGTGCCGGTGGTGATGGAGGGGACGAGGTCTTTGAAGAAGGGGAGGGAGAGTTGGGTGACGGTGATGGAGCCGTCTTTTTTCCAGACGTAGATGGCGTCGTAGATCTGTTCGGCGGCGGCGAAGTTGGCGAGGTACCACGGGTTGCCCTTGTAGTAGACGTCTTCGGTGTAGCGGCCGACGGCGACGGCTTTGCCCTGGGGGATGCCCGAGTTGATGCCGTATTCGGTTCGGAAGGAGTCGACGTAGACTTTGTGGTTGGAGAGCGCCTTCTCGCTGCAGGGCTGGAAGGTGTTGGAGTCGCAGCCCAGCCCGAGGGGTCGAAGTTGTGGATCGAGGTCAGAATCGAGTTGGCGTCCTTGCCCAGACCGGATACTCGCCGCCGTTGACTTGGGGCTATTAGTTGGGGGTGGCCTGGGTGGTGGTTGAGGGGGGGTGGGTGGGCTTACTGTTTAGAAACGACATAGCCACCGGAGGACTTCCAAAAGCTCTGTTGGAAGCACAGGACATGAGGAGCGGTAGTGAGGCAGGCACCGCATTCGGTACCAAGCTGAGCAGCGAGAGCAGCTCCCTCGACCAGAGCTGTGGTGTGTCAGTGCCATCCAAAATGTACTCGAAGGGAACACTAACCCCGATGAGAAGAGCCAATGGTGAAGAATGAGCTCCCAGGAACCTCCTCCCACAGATCAAAGCCCGTCTCATTCCTGGACGATGTCAGTGCCACCCAGGTTCTAGCCGGCTCAGGGGGACTCACCAGTACTGAGCGGTATAGGCAAGGTCGTTCTTGATCACGGGCCAGACGACATCCTTGGCCGTGTCCTTGTAGCCGTTGGTGATCAGCCACTTTGCGTAACGGGTGAGAGCAATAGCCCGGAGAGGCGGGCCGTCACGCTGCGGCCGGCCCCATTCACCAGTAAACTGTTTGAGGTCGACCATGAACTTGGGCTCGCCGAGGCCGGCCCCGTCGGAGAGGCCACCCGAGGGGTTCGAGACGCCCTGGAGCTTAGCCGTCGAGACAATAAAGTTTTGGATGGTGGTTTGCAAGGATGCCGAATAGTTGTGGGCAAAGGAATCCACGAGGCCCGTCATAACCAGGGCGGCGTCTCTGGTCCAGGTGTACCAGTCTGATGCGTTTTTAGTAAGCTGCCTAGTCTGTCTGATATGGCTAAGCGGCCACTTACAGTCAGGTTCAGACTTGGAGGGGCTGGCAATGACGGCGCCAGGGGCGGCTCCAGAAGCAGCACAGCCATTGGGGCCAATGTTGCAGAGCAGCTTGTTCCAGGCGATGGGCGTCTGGGTCTCGATGAACGAGTCGACGGAACGCTTGAGGATGGCACCCTCCCGCTTCGCGCGGAGAGCGGCCTCCGGACGGCCGAGGACCGTCTGGACGGCGCAGGTGCCGAGGACGAACAGTGACGAGAGAGCGTGCATGGCGGGCAAGACGAGGCCAGATGCGTTGACTGATGGGAGGAGGTGTTGCTGAAGTTGGACTACGAAGGTCGCCATAGCGAGTTGTTCTTATACTCTAGCCTCCTTGCGATGTCTATCACTATACCTCCTTACTCCATACGGATCTAACCGAGCCAAACCGGGGTGTAAGTCGCACCCCACGGGGGCTGATGCTTTGCATGCGGGGAAGGGCCGACAGAGCACTCAACGGCGCCTTGCGCTCGGTGCTACTCCGCGAGGTCCTATGCAGCTGCCGCGTTCTAGTGCAACGCTGTGGCTGTTCGACCCGGCCGTTGACGATGGTCTGCGGAACAGCGGCAAGGCGCTAGGGCTGTTCCTCGGAGTGTTCTTCGGGCTGTTACTCGGGGCTGTCAGGGGCATGGGTAGCGGAGGGATGTTGCTGGAAGAACATGGGTGGCGGAGTTGCTTTGATGTTCAGCTCGAATACATCATCCCGATCTCCATTAAGCGAGTCCATTGGACAGACACTGATGGGTTGCGGCGATCAGCTCGACCCGTGCTTAGCTGTGGGTATCACAGGCGCTACCGAACTTCCCCAGGAATCCAGACAACCCTCCACACCGCCCGATGATTTGCAGTGTGGGGGAAGGCGGAGGACAGGGGAGAGCAAATGCGACTTGGAGAAGCTCCATTGATTGGGCACTCGCGTAAAGTGAAGGATAATCACATGGAAAGCATTCGGCAATACCCGTACTCCGCAGCTCTATGAATAAGCTTCTGGTTCAAGTCGAGAGCGTAGGTAGGCGAGGTAGGATAACTCAAGCCCGCAGGGTGCTGTGTGACTGCGTATTCGTATCGTAGACTGGGGTCAAATAGATGGAAATAACGGTAAGACATGCTCTGGTTGGACAAACACCTTTCTTAGGTAATGTGAGGCCTAGCAGATTTGCGGCTGGTGTTTTCGGAGTATGGCTCTCAGTGACGTGACTTCTGTTCAATGAGCAACAACCCGGGAAACAACTCTCATCAGACGAGGGACTGCGCGAACTCGTGCCTGCCAAGGCTGGTGTAGTGCCGGCCCCGCAATTACATCGAGAATCGGGCCGTCGCTTGCTTGGAGAACCGGAGCTGCCCTTGCCGCCCCCCGCACCGGTAGTCAACACCAGAAATGGAAGCTCGCGACGGCGATGGCATCACCATCACATGCTTAGCGTGAACCTCAACCGAAATCAAGCGCGTCGGGAAATGCATTGGAGCCAGAGTCATAGCCATCGGCCCCCAAAAATAACCAGTCTAGAGTCTGTGGCCAGTGCTCATTCCACCGAGGAGCGCCGACCCGTAGAGGTCCTTCAACTTGGCTGCATCAACCAAGATAATTTATGGCGTGGATGGGGTCGACCATCTCGGCCCTTCTTTCTCACATTCGAAGCGAGGACCCAGCATCGGCGTCAACGGGGTCGCGTAACTCCATAGAGGCGATCTAGAGAAAGCAGAGCAACCCGGCCGAGCACGCAAGGTAACCAACTCATGAACTGAACTGGGCAAAGTAATCAAACCTCGTGGCACACACTGGTCACGCGAGCGAGCTAGCCGGGCTTGAAAAATCGAGCGTTGCAGAATGCAGAAATGTAGGACGTGCCATGGTTTTCCCCAGCCTCATAGACCGACGGTCTCAGCGAACGGCTTGGAATATAGCGTCTTGAACTCCGGCTCACCTCGCTCAAACCTTTTACAGCGAACGAGACTACCTCGAAGTTCGATCGATCTGGGATCTGTCGGGTGGAAATTGACATCATGAAGAGTAGATGGCTCCTTGGCTCACCGAACTGCCGCAGCAATCGACCCTGACCACCGAAGCGGCAGAGGATCGCTGGGCACAGATCCGTGAAGGAGGAAAAGAGAAGAAGAGGAAGAGCTCACCAAAATATTTTGCTAAATACTAGAAAATTTTGGAAAGTGGGGTCTCCAGCCTTGCAGCTGGCGCTGGGGCCTGGTCTGTGCCTCATTCGGTGCCTGCAACCAAAGCTTATCTTATCGTTTCGTTAGCCTTGCCTGGGAACCCAGACAACTTCCTTGGCCTTCAACTTCGCGCTGCGTCCCGCCAAACATCAGCCGATACGCCGTTTTCCTCAACGCCGCCACGCGCATACCATCAAGATGGACGCCGCGTCGATTGAGGAGCTCAACAAGGTCCGGCTGGCAATGGGCATGAAGCCCTTGCCGGTCCCGGGAGCAGCGCCACCACCCAAACAAGCAACTCCCGAAATCGAACTGGGCGACGACGGGAAAGCAGTCAGCACCCTCGATTCCCGCGAGGCCGCCTCCTACGAAAACTTCCGAAAAGCCCAGGAGGCCGAAGAAGCGAAGAAGAAACGCGAAGCGAAAGCAGCCGCCATCAAGAAGGCGCGCGAACTGGCGCAGCGCACAGCGGTTGTTGCAGGCAAAGGCTTGGCTGACGACGACGACGAAGAAGTGGACGTCAAGTCATGGCTGAAGAATCAGAAGAAGCGCCAGAAGAAGATTGATGCTGCGCGGAAGACGGGGGAGGAGAGAGCTGCGGCCGAAGCCGAAACTGCTGAGCACACAGCCGCAGACTTGGCCGGCGTTAAGGTTGCGCATGACATGGCCAACTTCCTCGACGGCGATAACCAAGTTCTTACTTTGAAAGATACGGGAGTGCTGGAGAACGAGGACGAAGGAGACGAACTCGAGAATCTCTCGTTGCGTGAACAGGAGAAGCTGCAGGAGAGACTTGACCTAAAAAAGAAGAGACCTGTTTACGACCCAAACGACGTCGACGAAACTGGCCAGATTGGCTTATTATCAAAGTATGACGAAGAGATTTACGGAAAGAAGAAGACAGCTTTCACCTTGAACTCGGCCACGACCACAACCGAACTGGCTGATATCTTGGCGGCT
Organism: Chaetomium globosum CBS 148.51; assembly: GCF_000143365.1. Classification (NCBI taxonomy): domain Eukaryota; kingdom Fungi; phylum Ascomycota; class Sordariomycetes; order Sordariales; family Chaetomiaceae; genus Chaetomium; species Chaetomium globosum. The sequence goes on from NT_165980.1 coordinate 3,454,263, forward strand.
CCGGCTCAAAAGAGAAAACACCAGGTGGTAGACCTCGACGTACTTGGTCAGTTTTTCCAAATTGCATCGCAGGATACCGCGCCCGTACTAACTGGTGCCGTAGAAGATGCACCCGCACCCACGTCAGATTACCTCGATCTATCGGAAGTCAAGGTTAAGAAGCCCAAAAAGAAAAAGTCAAAATCAACACGGCGAAAGCGAGATGATGATGAGGATGCTTTGTTCCCCGGCGATACAGCGGACGGTGACGAGCCCACGCAAGACATGGACATTGACTCGGGTGCTGCCGTTTTCACTAAGAAGCGGAAGATAGTGGATGACAGTTTTGTGGACGACGAGGACTTGCAGGCAACCCTGGCGCTCCAAAGACGGGAAGCGCTGAAGAAGCGCAAGAAGACGCGACCGGAGGACATTGCAAGACAAGTTCGCGAATCAACCGAGAACCAGGAAGGTGAGAGTCAAGAAGACAAGGGTATCGTCATGGACGAGATCAGCCGATTTGTCGATGGCCTGCGCCATGAACCAGAGGAAGAGCGCAAGCCGCGCAAACCCAAACCCGAATCAGGAGTCACGGCCATGGAGCAGGATGAGTCCTCGGGGGACGAAGAAATGCACGACGTCGACCAACCCCGCGAAGCCACACCCATCGCTGAGGCCCCTACCACCGGCGTCGAAGAAGAAAAGACGGTTGGCCAGGGAATGGGTGCCACCCTCTCGCTGCTTCGCGACCGACAGCTCATCGAAGAAGGCAGGGGCGCCGAGATCAACGAGAAATTCCGCCAGCGGCAGCGCTTCCTCAACGAGCTGCACCGGCGCATGGACCTGTTCGACCAGGACACGCGCGCCCAGCGCGAGCGCGACCGCACCAGCGGCCGCCTCGACCGCATGTCGGCGCGCGAGAAGGAGGACTGGCAGCGCCAGCAGAACACGATGCGCGACCAGCACCAGTCGCGCGTCATGGACCAACTCTTCCGGGAAGGCTACCGCCCGGACGTCGAGCTCAAGTATGTGGACGGCGACGGCCGCAGCCTGGACGCGAAGGAGGCTTTCAAGGAGCTGTCCCACCAGTTCCACGGCAAGGGATCCGGCAAGGGCAAGACGGATAAGCGGCTGAAGAAGCTGGCTGAGGAGAAGCGGCGGATGACGCAGAGTATGCTGGATGCCAGCCAGAATGTGGGCATGAGCTCGGCGGCGTCGCACCAGACCAAGAAGAGGAGGGAGGCCGGTGTGAGGTTGGCTTAGGCATGGGGTTTCAAAGCGGGTGATCAATGGGTATTAACCAAGGTGCTTATACCCTCTGTCTCTGTTAATATATCGGTTTTGGTTTGTACTGACACGGTGTGTGGGCTTAGACGTCGGGTTGAGGTAAGGTGTAGAGGGAGAAGTCTGGGCCCGGCCCTGACCTCGAACTGGTGTCTTGTCGCTGCTGTGCTGTGATTCGTTGTCCTCCACCTTGGCATTGTTATATGACATGTCAGTGCACTGTAAACTGTCCATGTCTGCCGTTTGTTGTCATGCCCATATCGCGTGCCCATATCATCGGCCTGCTGACGAGGAGCTCGCTATGACACTTGGTTTCGTTAAGTCAAGCAGGATTCGTTGAATGAAGTGTCCAATCGCCCTGATTTAAAACTTGTCTTAGGCTATCGAAATTATAGGAAAAATAGGTTCATATTAAAGGAGAATATACATCTATAGGTACAAGTCCGAGGAAGTCAATAATTGCACCCCCTGGCGCAGCTGGAGGTGGGTCCGTCTTGAGTGGGTCTTTAATGCTATTGAATCGAGAGCTGCGTCGAACGCCGCAATGCAAACAACCAAATTCCATATCTCACCACGGAAACCAACAATCCCCCCCAGAACCATCCAACCCGCTCACCACTCCTCGACAAATTCCCAACCAACCTCTTCTTCTACCTACCACCCGCACAAAATCCCAACTACCACCTACAACCACCCACCTCCTAACTGCCGCCTACAACCACCCGCCTACCAACCACCCACCCACCAACCAAACCACCCACCATGTCCGAAACCACCTCCGCCATAATTGTCACCACCACCCTCATCGCCTTCGTCACGGGCTTCGGCCTCGGCGTCTACACCATCCGCGGCTCGCTGGTCTCGCCCGAGCTGGCCGCCGAGCGCGCCGCCAACCTGCACGACCCCATCGAGAGCGACGAGTCCGACGTCGACGAGGACGAGTCCCTGCTCGACCACGCCCCCAACTGGGCGAATGGGGCCGATGCGGATCGCAGGCAGGGGTTGAGGGTTCGTGCTGGTGGTGCTGGTGCTGGTGCTGGTGGATTGGAGGCGGCGGCGGGGGCGGGTGTGCGGTATGATGGGCAGGAGGAGTGTAAGATGGTGTTGGTGGTGAGGACGGATTTGGGGATGACCAAGGGTATGTTGTGATTTGCTCTTTTTTTTCTTGTTACTCTTCCCTCCTCCCCTCCTTTCAGCAGGACCCAACAAAACTAACACACCCCGCCCACCCCCAGGCAAAATCGCCGCGCAATGTTCACACGCAACCCTCGCCTGCTACAAGGCGCTCACGCGCGCGGCGCAGCAGGCGCCCGGCTCGGCCGAGGGGCGGATCCTGCGGGCGTGGGAGGGCGCGGGCCAGGCCAAGATCGCGGTGCAGGTCAAGAGCGAGGACGATCTGCTGGAGCTGATGGGCAAGGCGCGCAGCCTTGGCGTGACGGCGCGCGTCATCGCTGATCAGGGCCGCACCCAGATCGCCGCCGGCAGCAGGACCGTGCTGGGCGTCGGGCCCGCGCCTAAGAGCTTGGTGGATATGGTTACGGGGCATTTGAAGCTGCTGTAGGCTGGCTGTACTGGGTGGGCGCGGATAGTGGGATAACTATATGGGAGTTGGAGGGAACAAAACTACGGGTATGGACGGGCAAATAGACGGCGGGTGCATACTTCTGGGTGTTGGACCGGCGCCTCAAGTGTCTGGAGTTTGATTCGGCCTAGATCTTGCTTTGGGACTCAATTGTACGATTTCGCATGTGGGCGAAGGTGTCGCAACGTCAAATGGTCGCAACCAACTGGTCGGTGATATGGCATGTTCAGTTCACGCGCGATTCGAAATGTAGAACGAACCGTGGGCAAGACCTGGCAGCATCGCCAGCATGACCCACATGCTCTCATTAGGGTATCACTCTCTAGTCCTTCCTGGCGAACCGCGCCAGCGCCGGCCCCAGCTCGGCCTGCCGCTCCTTGTGCCTCTCGTCCTTCTTCTCCTGCATCTCCTTGTACATCTCCTCCGCCTTGAGCCTCTTCTCGTCGATAATATTCTTCTTGCGCTGCTTCCTCAGATACTTCTTCAACGCGCCGCTCTTGCCCCTGGCCCGGTGCCTCATCTCCTCCACAATGTCCACAGCGGGAGCGTCCAGGTCCCTGTCGGCCTTCCGCTGCTGCTCGGACCGCAGATCCAGGTTTCCAATATAGTTGGGGTCCAGCGCGATCATCTCGGGCTGCAGCTTGTTCAGCAAGCCCTTGACCTCGCCCTCCTGCCTCTGCTTCTTGGTCTCGAACGGGTTCACCTCGAGCGCATCGTAGTTGGCCTCGCCGGCGCCGGGGATCACGATAGACGAGAAACCCTCTGTGTGGCCGAGACCGAGCACGTCCTCGAACGGGCACCACCGGACTCGCTCGATCGCTTGGCCCTCTCCTCCCCACGTCATGTAGGGACTCTGGACCTTCTCTTGTACCGGCTTCTCTTTCGAGAATAGGCCCTTCCACACCGTCGCCTTGGTCCCCCACCCGACAGCCGTCAAGCCTGTGTCTGATATCGCGATGGAGGACGCTGGTGACCTTGTGAAATAGCTGGAAACCGCCTCCTTGAAGTTCCGGACGTCCCAGATAGCCATCCGGTTGTCCTGCCCTGCCGACACCATGTACCGCCCCTCGCGATCGACCGCGAGTGAACGGACTGGGCCTCGGTGGGCGAGGAGTTTGACCAGGGGGTCGGATGAGTTCGGTGACCACAGCGTAACCGTGCCGTTCTGTTGGCCCACATGTAAAATGGCGTTGTAGGGGTTGTGTGTAAGGGAGACGGGGGTTCCGAGCTTGGTCGGGATCTCGGTGACTATTTGACCGGTCGAGGTGTCCTGGTACTTTAATTGGCCACTGATACTCTGAAATCCGTTAGTTATGACCGGCCAACATCATTGTCGGGGCTGCTTACCAGTGTCGCCAGCAGGAAGTGATACGGGAGAAACTCCATGTGCGAGACTTCCACATGCTTCTTGAGGCAGTGAAGCTCGACACCGTTGGCGTCATAGATGTAAACGTACTTCTTCTGCGCCACAGCAAAGAATTGGTTGTTGTGCAGGAAGCGGGCATCCCGAACCGTCTCGCCCAGTTGCAGCTCGCAGCCCAGCTTGCCCTCCCGCCAGTCCATTGTCGCGATGTGACCTTTCCTCCCCGCCAGGATGAGATCCCGCCCATTCCTGCTGTACTCGCAGACATAGGGGCCCAATTCAGTCAGTTTCAACTCGAACTTTTTTTGTGCTACATCGATGCCGACCTCCTTCTGGATGTCATCTTGGCGAACCCTGTATGTCCGCTCGAGTTCTGTCTCGGTTTCGAGAAAGCCCGACGAGTTTTCAAGCAGAATCTCGGCCTCCTTCGCCTTCAAAGCCGCCGTTTTGTATTTGTTCTCGAGATTCGTGAGGTTGCGCCGCAGCTTTTTGTCCCTCACATTCTTGACATCGATTTGGCGGCCGCGGCCGTAGGCCTTCTGCGCCTGTCTGTGCCGGCGGACGCGTTCTAACTCGGCCTTGGAACGGAATTCGGTTCGGGCATTGTTGACAATAAGAGCCCCGTTGGGCTGCGCCACTCTTGTTAGAGGAGCATCGACGGTGTCGGTGGTATCCATCTTGTCGCAAGCCGATGGAAGGACGATCGTAGTACGGTTTTGCGGATTGGAATGGGAACGGCCGACATCTTCGAGGCATGCCGACATTTTTGAGCCGGGCCCACTAAAAAGTCTAAGTCCCTAGTTTTGATTGGTCGCACAATGAAAGATAAGATATGGCACACAGGTCAAAAAAAGGCAGAGATGCCCCGCCATCATTGCTCCCCGCTACCTGTATCTCAAGGCTCGTTTGGTGCTTTAGTCTGCTGTACCTTCTGCAATTCTGTTTATATTCTTGCCGAGAAAAAGTGGCGTCCCTTCCGTATCGTTTCAAAGCCGGCGGCGACGGAAAGATGCCGGGCGCAGTAGGCGGAGGCCATTCCCACCGGGCCACGACCAAGGTGTCGCACAAGGCATTCAAGTCAAGAAAGTCGACCAAAGGCCAAATGCGCGATGCTGCAAAAGGTATGACTCACGCCGAAGCTCTACATTTCCAGACAGGAATGTAGAAAGGGGGGTTGTAAAATGGAAGGAATGAATTGGAATCATTAAAAACTTTTCTGCTTTTTTACCTCCAGAGATTGGAACAGCAGCTGACCCTCTTCATCAGGGCGGACCGCAGGCGAAAAAGGATTGCGCAAGACACCACACCAGCAAGTCATGTCGAAACTTGACCGACGGAATCGGGCCAAGCAGCTCCAGCAGGAGAAGGCCCGCGAACATCAAAAGGAGGCCTCTGTTTTCGCCGGAAAAGATGGCGCCCCTCGACAAGTTGCCGTCATTCCCCTGTGCGCCGACACCGATGCCGCCGCGGCGATTCGCAGCATGAACCGTGGCGCTGATATAGAGGCCGAGATACACGGCACCTGCTTCCGCGTCCCGGTGGACAGATTCAAGCAGAAGCTACAGTACATCCCGCTGAAAAGAGACCTCACGGCATGCTTGGACGCCGCCCGAGTCGCCGACTTCGTCGTTATTGTTCTTTCGGCCGAAGTGGAGGTGGATGAATTGGGAGAATTGATCTTGCGGAGTGTCGAGAGCCAGGGCATGTCGACTTTGTTCACTGTTGTCCAGGGGCTACACAATATCGGACCCGCCAAGCAGAGACTCTCCGTTGTTTCCTCGCTCAAATCGTTCATCACACACTTTCACCCGGAGCAAGAAAAGATCTATAGTCTCGACAACGTCCAAGAATGCGCCAATCTTATGCGGTCATTATGCAGCACCACACCCAAGGGAATTCGGTGGAGGGAGGAGCGCAGCTGGATGCTTGTTGAGGACATTGAGTGGGCAAGGTCGGGAATGGCGCCCACTGTTCTGACCGGCGTAGTCAGGGGCAAGGGCTTGAATGCTGACCGGCTGGTACAAGTTGGTGAATGGGGTACATTCCAGATTGAGAAGATTACAGCGGCGCCACTTGTGACACGGAAAAAGAAGGGCGATGATGCCATGGTGGAGGAAGATATGGCAGAGGAGATACTTGGAGAGCCCACCGAAGACCAAGACGGTCTCGACGATCTAGCGCCGGAGGAGGCTACTATGGATGATGACGATGATATGGATGCAGCGACGACTATGACGACATCCAAAAAGGGGGTGCTTTTGGATGATCACCATTATTTCTCTGATGACGACCAAGTTCAGGAGCTACAAATGCCGAAGAGAGTCCCCAAGGGCACGTCGAAGTACCAGGCTGCGTGGTTTTTGGACAACGACGATGACGTTTCCGATTCTGGCTCCGACTTGGAAGACCATGACATGCAAGATGTCGAGGAAGGAGAGGACGAAGCACAACCAGAAGACGGGATGGAAGGCCTTGCAGGGGATGCCATGACAGAAGCTGGGCCGTCAGAGTACCCCCAGTCGGTAGCCTTCATCGAGCCCGACGAGGACGAGGATGCCAGGGCACTCGAGGCCTACCGCAAGAGCAAGAGGACAGAAGCCGAGGACGACCTAGAATTTCCCGATGAAATCGAACTTCATCCCGGCGTGCTTGCCCGGGAGCGGCTCGCCAAGTATAGAGGTCTCAAGAGTTTGAGGTCAAGCCCCTGGCTGGAGGACGAGGACCGTGCGTATGAGCCGGAGGAATGGCAGCGTCTGCTACGGATCCCCGATTATCAAGGTTCTCGTGTCCGGGCTGCTCGCGAGGCCTTGGTTGGCGGTGTGGCTCCTGGCACTCGTGTCCACGTCTACATCAAGGGAGTGCCAGTGGCAACCCAGAAAACCTACGACCCGAGCCGGCCAGTTACCCTCATCTCACTCCTTCGACACGAGCAGAAGCGGACGGCCGTCAACGTCCTGATCAATCTCAGCTCCGACTGCCCGAAGTCGCTGAAGGCGAAGGAGGAGCTGATCGTGCAATACGGTCCGCGGCGGTTTGTTATCAATCCCTTGTTCTCGCAAGGAGGCAGCACACCCAACGACGTCCACAAGTACTGCCGGTACCTGCACCCCGGCCAGTCCGCCGTGGCGACATTCATGGGCCCCGTCGCATGGGGCTCCATGCCGGTCCTCTTCTTCAAGCGGACCGCGGCCACCGCCGAGGACGACGAGGACGGCGAGGACGACGAGCACCCCACGCTGCCACTGACGCTGATTGCCACGGGCACCACGCTCCCGCCGTCGACATCGCGCGTGATTGCGAAGCGGGCCATCCTCACGGGCCACCCGTACCACATCCACAAGAAGATCGTCACCATCCGGTACATGTTCTTCAACCGGGAGGACGTCGAGTGGTTCAAGGCGCTGCCGCTGTGGACTCGGAGGGGGCGTGGCGGTTTCTTCAAGGAGGCGCTGGGTACGCACGGGTACTTCAAGGCGACCTTCGACGGGCGGATCAACCCGCAAGACTCGATCGGTGTAAGTCTGTACAAGCGGGTGTGGCCTCGCAACGCCCGGCCACTGGACGGGCTGCTGCTGGACCCGGCGCTGGTGCAGGAGGCCCAGGGGGATGCGATGGATGCGGAGTAAACGAAGATGCATAGCTATAGACCGCCCAAAAAGGGTTTATGACGGCGTTTGGGAATCATGATATATTACTTGCCGTTACTTGGTTTCCCTCTTTGACTTGGATAACGCCAACAATGGCAATTTTCTGCCCTTGATTATACAGCCTCACCTTGTTCATCCATCCGCCTCCTACGGATAACCGGTTCTTCAAGCAGACCCCTCAAGCGCTTCCAACCCGGGGGTCGGCTTGGGCCCGCCGACGGCCTTCCTCTGCTCCTCTGCACCGCTCGCTCTCCAAGCACTGAGAATCAAGTTCACAATATGCTCTACACCCACGCCCTTCTTGACCTGCGCGAACACAGTCGGCCCGCCCTCGCGCATCTTGCGCGCATCCCGCTCCATCACCCCCAAGTCGTCGCGCCCACAGCCTCCGCCAGATCCGTCTTATTCACCACCAACAAATCACTCTGGGTGATGCCCGGCCCACCCTTCCGGGGGACCTTGTCCCCGCCACTGACATCAATCACGTAAATAATATAATCGGCCAGCTCGCGCGAGTAGTTGGCGGCGAGGTTGTCGCCGCCGGACTCGATCAGCAGGAGGTCGGTGGCGAACTGGGCGTGCAGGTCCTCGAGCGCGGCCAGGTTGGTCGAGATGTCCTCGCGCACGGCCGCGTGCGGGCACCCGCCCGTCTCGATGGCGCGGATCCGCTCCGCGGGCAGCGCCCGGTGCCGCGTCAGGAACTCGGCGTCCTCCCGCGTGAAGATGTCGTTGGTCACCGCCGCCACCGAGTGGCTGGTCCGGAAAACGCGCGAGAGGGCGAGCATCAAGGCGGTTTTGCCGGATCCGACGGGGCTGGAGGAGGGGTGGGGTGAGTTAGCTACATAGTACAAAGTGGTGTGGTTGGGGGCGTAATGGTTGGAGCTAGAGGGTAAGCTGGAACGGAAACGGGACGGGGACGGAAAGGGAGGCGGGACGAAGAGGCGGTGAGGATGAATTGAAGGATAAGTAATGGAGAGGAGGGTAGATGAAAATGGTGGTAGAGAGAGGAGTCAAGTAAGACATACCCGCCAATGCCAACAGTGAAGGCTCGGTCGGCCCAGTTCCGGCCTTCAACAATTGGCATCTCACGGTTGAGGTAGCTGCCGGGCCCGTCGAGGATCTCATGACTGTGGCCGTGCTCAGCGGCGTTGAACTCGTGCGAGTGCTGGTGCACGCCATCGTGGGTGTGGGTTGCGGCAGACATTGCGGGGTTGCGTTGTGGTGGTGTAGTTCTCGATTGGTTTGTGTACTTTCTGTGCCACCTTGTCGAGTGACGTCCAGGATACAGGGTCTAGATGTTTACTGCTGAGTGGTTGCAACGCAAACTTTTGGGATTTTTATTCTAACTTGCTCGAGCGGTTGAGTGCGGTCAATATCCGATACCTCCGCCCCATCTCCACAGGAGGGGTAAATAATCGTTTTCCGTGTAAAGAAGCTGCTAGTGAGGGTTGGCGAGGGGTTGCGTGGGGGGTTATCATGGAGGTGACATCATATGCAGCATCAGATAACTAAGGTAAAACTCCTCCAAGCGGCTACTGTAGGCAGTGAGTTGGTTATTGCCGAACACCCTCCTGTTGTCCCTTCTCTTGTTGACACCTCCAACCCCGTACCTACGGGTACCTAATTGGCCTTCCTTCTTAATTTCTCCGTTCTCACCCATCTCACCCTCCTCACCTCCCTCACCTCCCTCACCTCCCCACAATCACTGCCAAGGCCGGAAATAGCAAGGTCGAGTTTCAGGCTGTCGTTGCCAGGCGCCCGTTGAATCCGTTCAAGCACATTCCCCATGAAGCTCACTGTCTTGGCAAACCTGTCAGGTGCGATGTTGCCGCTTGCTGTCGCAGGAACCTCGGCAGAAATGTGCTCATTTCGTGCTCCAACAATCCCCAATATTTCGGGCAAGCCCAATTGTGTCGTTGCATACAGTGGAAAATGCCCAACATTCTCTTTTGGCCCAACCCACCGACCCCCTGAAGCTCACTAGCTCTCTCTGGCTCTTCACATGGGGTTTTACGGCTCCGCATTCCAGATTTCGCATCTCGTCCCTTCGATGGAAACCCAACAAGGCAGCTTAGTGGCAAAGCCTTTTAAACTTGCGCAGTTTGGCCCGGATGGCGGGGGTCCAACAGAGTCCGACATGTCAACTCGGACTCGACGCGCGCCTATTGCGCACGTTTTTCGCCTGCAAGGGCGAGACAGGGGGCGGCAATGTCTGTGATGGACGACAGAAGCTCTTGGAAGCCTCGTTCGTGCCGCGGGCCAGTTGCTTCCGTTGGTGATGTTTTGGGCGATCTCGAGGCACAATTGTGACAGCCTCCAGAGAGAGACTCCGAACCGCCTCGGAGCTTGAGTTGCTCAGGGGCTGCTCGGAGGTTGTTCATGATGGATAGAAATACAGGCAACAAGCCCGGCATGGAGTTTTGTTCTATTCCCATCCTCCTCACCACCACCACCTAGTTCTCAGCCTTCTCTGTGGAGCTTGTTAATAGGAGAAGCCATTGTATCGTTGTTGTTGTTGTTGTTTACAACCCCTGAAACCCTCATCATGATGCCGGCCCTCCCCAGCGTCAAGCACCTTGCAAAAGGCTTGACCGTCCTGCTGGCCTCGCTATCCCTCGCCAACCCAGTCACAGCGGGAGCCCTACCTCCTCGCTCAGACTCCAAGAGCTGCGGGAATGGTATGTGCAATATTGCCAGAGCCATCCCTGAAACCAGCCACCAACCCCGTGCAGGCAACGATGCCGAACCCCCCCGCCGCATCGGCTTCCTCCTCCCGCGCGCCTTCGACATAATCGACATCTTCGGGCCCTTCGAGGTCTTCCAAGCCCTCTCCCGCAAGACCCACCTCGACATGTTCATGCTCGCGCGCACGCTCGAGCCGGTCAAGACGGAGCCCGTGGCCGCCTCCATGAACCAGTTCAACTCGTCCTTCTACCCGACCTTCAACCCCACCCACACCTTCGCCGACAACCCGCCCCTCGACGTGCTCGTCGTCCCCGGCGGCGCTGCCGCCCGCAGCCCCGACCTGGGCCCCGAGATCGAGTACATCAAGAAGGTGTTCTCCTCGCTCAAGTACTTCATCACCATCTGCACCGGCGCCGGCATCGCGGCGCAGTCGGGTGTGCTTGACGGCCACCGCGCGACCACCAACAAGGCCGCCTGGAACACTATGACCCCGATGGGGCCAAAGGTCAAGTGGTAAGTTATTATTATCTGCCGCACTGGCAAACTCGCAACGAGAAATCCCGGTTACTAACCGTACTCTCCAGGGTCTCACCTGCCCGGTGGGTTGAGGACGGCAAGGTGTGGAGTTCGTCGGGCGTCACGGCCGGCATTGATCTCGCGTTTGAGTTTGTGAGGCAAAAGTACGAGAACGGCAGTGCCATTGTCGAGTCCGTTTCTGGTAGCATTGAGCAACACTGTTATCACGGACTGGCGCGACGACCCCTGGGCTGCCAAGTTCAATGTTCCCGTGACAAATTACGGGGTTTTGTTGTATACGGGGAGTAAATATGGGTGGTTTAGTCATAGCAATTAGCTGGCGCAACTTGGAATTGGATATCTTTTGCAAGCAATTCATTTTATACCTGGAAATGTGTGAGGGGTTGGGTTAGAGGAATGGAGTGAAAGGAACGGGGTGAGCAAATCTTGACCACAGCTACGGCACACGGGTGGACTCAGTAATAATGAAATGTGTGGATTAAAAGTACATAAGCTAATTCTAGCCGGACAAATACCAATGTAGACTAACAGATGTGCTGCTGTGAGAAATAACGGGTATGCATGACAAGGTGTAGAAACCCCAGGCCGTCAAAATATGCCCAAGCAAATGTGCAACATCCCGTCCAGCAAAAGTCTGTCTCAGAATCCAATCAACGAAATCACCTTAAAGCCCACACACCGATCCCAGCGCCAAAGCTCCTCGCTTCAAAGCCATGTCCTTCTTCAGTAGTGAGTCTCATGGCTCGCAGGAGCAAGTTCTCACATCGTTCGGACAGCGTTCCTTGCCCGGCCTCCAACACCGCTTTCGGTGGCGGAAGCTGCTTCACCTGTTCCTTCACCCTATTCCTTCACCGACCTCTTCCTCTCTCTCCTAAAATACTCCCTATATGCCCTTTCTCTTCGTTCCCTCTCCGACCGTCTCCTCCAACCTCACCCTCGTCTCCTTTTTTCACCAGTCTCCCTATCACTGCTCCACCCCACCTCATCGAGTTGACCAGAACAACGCCGGCTTCCGTTCTTTTCCCTCCCGTACCACACCCTCCAACGCACTCACGAACCCAATTCCTATCCGGGACCCGACCGGTACCCTTTCACCACCAACCACACTCCCAGCCCAGCTCTCCCGCGCACCTCTGCCCCCACCCGAATCACTGCACCCACCACCGCCACCTCCTCCACCAGCCGAATGCCCACCACTGCCAGGGGCGCTCCTATCTGCACCCCCCCCCTCCTTCTTCCCCGCCCCAATCTTCAACAACCCAAACACCGCCTCCCACGAATCCACATTGACATGCGCGAACGCCCTGCCCTCGGTCTTTTGCTCGCGGTACCAATCCATCGTGGGCACATACGCATACCTCATATGCGTCGGGGGGGAGCCGTCGCCGCCCTCCCGGGCCCGCGCCTTCGCCAGCCGGGCCTCCTCGTACAGGCGGTTGATGCAGCGTGAGCGGAACGCGCCACCAACCTGGAACTTGCTGTTGGGGCAGCGGTGGCCGCGGGGCGGGTGGAAGATGACGCGGGTGTTGTCGTCTTCTTCGGCTCCGGCGTCTTCGTCGCCGCTGACTGAGGAGCTGTCCAGGTCCATGGGGGCGTCCTCCTCGGGCTGGTCTTGGTCAACGAAGAGGGATGGGGAGTCGGGAGTTCCTGCTTTTGTTGACGGAA